>NC_135808.1:79728069-80046819 GCF_964213995.1 Mustelus asterias
ATATGCCGATGATCGTGAAATTTGTGCACTACAGAAAAAAAATAGTAATTGCAATTTTATAGCCCAGTCATTATAATAGTTGCAGGTAGAATCATGGAGCATCTTGTTGGATGAAACAATTTATATTCATCTTTAAGTTCCTAGATTGGGCACCTTGTGAAACTGCATGTGCTGCATAAATAACGTTGTAAAATTCATGCTAAAAGATGAATTGGAACTTTGTATTGTTTCCTCTCTTAAGGAATCACAGCTCGTGAACATGGTTCAAATAAGAAACTGGCTGCACAGTCGTGTGCACTGTCGTTGGTCAGACAGCTTTACCATCTGGGGGTGTTTGAAGCTTTCACTGGACATACAAAGAAAAAAGAAACAGAAAAGGTGAACCATTTAATATTTTGAATGTTTCGTGACTTTACATGTTATTGTATTGCAAGGTAGACGTACATTTATGATTACATTTTCTTTAATCAAATTTTCCTTTCGTGATGGCAGTTTGAATTGTTTCATGATGCACAAACTGACTGACAAAATACCTATTGTAAAGGCTCCCACATTAACTCAATAGGTTTAACGATAAATATTGAGCAGATGTAGGAATGCCACATATTTGATTCTTTTGTCAATCCTCCACTCCCATTTCAGCTAAGTGAAAGAGACACAGCAATGAACTTTCTTGTCTCCTAATTAGGGAATAAAATGGATCAAGGTTCCTGTTCCTATTATCCACTAGTCCCTGCTGTAAGTGTGAATGTTGGATGAGTACAGGGGAAACAATTGAGGATTTCTGCTTTTCACTATCCTGGTGATCATTGTAACACACGAAGACTGACTGTGGGTGAGGTACTGGAGGATGATCAGCACCCATGGAATATTGTGCCTGCCATGAGTTCATGTCTTTAGGAAAAGAAGAGAAAACATTAGCCAGTATAAGGGAAATATTTGCTGTCGTGGCTTCAAGAAGGTAAGTGGCAGTGGATGAGGTGGGGTAATGTTCAGTATGAAGCACTTCATTTTCCCCTTCCAAGAAATTATGGTTAAAGCCAAGTCCCAGGTTTAAGCATTTTGAAATTTTATAACTTCCGAGCACAATGAGGGGTGTTCTGACCTGTATTAATCTCAAATACATGTGTTACAGAGTCTCTGCAAATCGCTCTGCAATATTCAATGAGGATAAGTGATAATTTGGGTTTTAGATCCATCCAAAATCTTAGCAATTGTGAAGTACACTACAGGAAACTATTTCTATTTTGAATAGTTTTCTGTAACTTGTTTCTCTGAGTTGCATTCTTTGTAAGTTAAAACGTATACTTGTAAGAAGGCTTTTATGTTGGTGTCATTTATTCTTCTAGGTGGAACCATATGAACTGAATATTGCTAGTGACTTGGAACGTCAGCTTGAATCTGTTGTAAGTGAGCTGGGATTGCAGCTTGTACCACCAGTAAGTATTCATAATAACTAAATCAATTTATTGGAAATATTGAGAGGAAAAAAGTGGTCTTGAGTGTACTATTATTAATTTGAAGTATTGTATCAATGTTGTCCGTGGTTTATCTTCGATATGGTAAAATTAAATTAATTTACTGTTTTTGATACTGCTCAAAGCAATCACATATTGGAGCACCATTGCAATAAAAAATGCACAGGCTGTTTTCCTTTCATAAACTTATTGCTGTACGTTTTTAAGATAAATCATTTGTTTTAAATTGTTATCCAGCTGTTAACCTCTATCCGCTGGCTTTGTTTCCCAGCAGATGCCTCATTTTATTAGCTTGATTGCTGTAAAGTTAATTTTGTGTGTAAGTTGGTTACATTTAAAAAAGTTTGGGATGTGCTGTGAGTTAGTTAAGGTTTTATCATTACTGAAAATTTAGAGAAAATATCTCAGACTCATGATGCTTATGCCTCGATAAATTTGTTGCCTCTACTTCCTTTTAGTGAATTAGCTCTCTTTAAAATGGAATAGAGTCATAGAGGTTTACAGCATGGAAACAGGCCATTCAGCCCAACTTGCCCATGCTGCCCTTTTTTTAACCACTATGCTCGTCCCAATTGCCTGCGTTTGCCCCATATCCCTCTATACCCATATTACCCATGTAACTGTCTAAATGCTTTTTAAAAGACAAAATTGTACACACACACACACACACACACACACACACACCACCCCCCCCCCCCCCCCCCTCACCAACCTCTGTGTGAAAAATCGCCCCTTTTGTATCTTTCCCCTCTCACCTTCAACCTGTGCCCGCTAGTTTTAGACTCCCCTACCTTTGGGAAAAGAAGTTGACTATCCACCTTATCTATGCCCTTCATTATTTTATAGACCTCTATTAGATCACCCCTAAGTCTCCTACGCTCCAGCGTAGGAATAGTGTTCAAGTTGAGCAAAATAGGAATGGCTGCCACCAATCCACAACTGTCCTGTTCTATTCCATCTAACCTTTAAATGGTTTGAGAGAGCGTTTGCTTTTGCTGTTACTTCTCTTTTGAGTTGTTATAAATCAGTGAGGAAAGTTGTGGGGTGTTGTTATGGCTCTAAGGCACTTAGTTATATTTACTTTTCTTCAATCCTGTCAAATTTCTCCAATAAGCACTATCTTTTTTGAAATTGAATATAATTAACTCACCTGAGTTTTTTTTTATATAGGATATTTGTTAGATTGAAATATTAGAAGTTTGACATAAGGCATGAGGTTGATTTCCTGATGTCCCAGCCAATATTTATCCTTTAACCGGCACCTAAAAACAGATGTGCTGGTCATTTACTTCATTGCTGTTTGTGGAATCTTGCTTTGCACAAATTTCATAGCTCCTACACTACAACACTGACTGCTTCAAAAGTATTTCTTCAACTGTAAAGTGCTTTGGGTCATCCTGAGGGAGTGAAATATAAATTCTTGACCAATCTGTCCTTGAAAATTGCCATGGTTTCTCCAATTTCCTTTTCTTTCATAAACCTTAATTGGATGTCATCTCTCAAATATTTTCCAGTCACTTCATGTTCGAGCAAGCAAGCCTCTGCAAGCAAGCCTCTGCCACAAGCCTAAAATAGCCCTAATCACAAATAACATGCTACAACTTTGCTGTCCATAACGACTTTTCACATGGTTGAAAACCATCCTCCTCCAGTGCCTCTCTTCCATTTTCCAGCTGAGGTGGCCTTTGTTTTATTCTTGTCTATCCAATTATGGCTACGTAATCTCCAGCAATGGCTTGCCTTCCTGACACTACCCCCTGTTGCCCCTGGAGGCATCCAAGGACATGGTGTGAGCACCCTTCCAGTTGTCATGTACATGCCCCTTGGTGACATTCATCACCTGAAGACATGACATCAGATTCAACATGTTTGCTGAAAAACACCCAGCTTTATCTCTGCGCCATAACTTGCTCTTGAATTTCCTGCAGTTAAACGATGGGGTGATCAAAACGATTATTCTTGGCCCCTGCCACAAGCTCTATACCCTTGCCAATTATTCCATCTCCTTCTGTTTTGGGCTAAACAAACTGCAGTGTCTCCATCATATCCTTACCACAATGGAGAATGCCTGTTTCAGTCTCAACTTCTGCTGTCACTGCCTTCTGTCTCAGCATGTTTGTTGCTGAAATTTGTTGTCACCTCTATAAATGTTTATTCCACTGCTGTCCATTGTCCATCCTCTATAAGCTTGAAATAAGCAAAAGCTGTGCTGCCCATATCCTAACCCACAGCAAATGCGCTCAGCCATCACCTCTTGCTAACCTACATTGACACATGATGCATCAATGTATCACATTTTAAAAATTCTCATTTGCATGTTTAAAACCCTTAAAGGTTTTTCCTCTCCCTTTCTCTGTAACTTCTTTCAAGAACTCTGCACCCTGATAACTCTAGTCTCTTAAGCTGGACCTTTAACTATGTGGGCCTGAAAATCTGAAATTCCCTTTCTAAAAGTGCCCGCTTTTCATTGCTCTATTTTTCTTTTGCATTGCTCAAAACTTACCACAGATGAAGTTATTAGCCATCCCCTTTCTCCAGCATAATATCCCCACAATATCTCCTCCTTTGACCCTCTCAATTTTGGCTAATTCCAAAGCACTTTTTAGAAGCATAATGTTTTCCAACATCAAAGGCACGAATCAACACAAGTTGTTATTTCAGTGTTCAGTTTTGGCCTTGTGGGGAAGCAGTTGAACAGGGAATGTTAGAATACATCGTCAGAATGGTGGTTCACCACAGATTGATCACCACCTTGATTTGGTTGGGTGTTTTCCATTTTTTTTAAGGAGGAGGAAAATAAAAAAAATTTAGAATTGCTCAACAGAGTACTTCCGGTGATTATGGTGAACAAAATAGTGTTGAGAGTCCTATGTAAGTGTACAATTTTTGCACACTTGATGCATTCAAAGCTATTTTGTATACACAGCATTAACGTTGATCTGCAATCATTTGATTCTATAGCCTGAAGACCCAGATAATCCGGTTTCACTTACTGTTGGCAAGCTTGCCCATTTTGAGCCATCAATTCGACAGAACTTTGCAGGGGTTGTACCGTGGTCACCTCCACAAGTCAACTGGAATCCTTGGACCAGTAGCAATATTGATGAAGGGCCTCTTGCATATGTAAGTAATTCCAGAAAATGGAGTGACTGTTGTTTGAAACTTGGGAATTGTAAAATGCACAATTATATAGCTACTAAATAGACGAGCACAATTGATATAATTTCCAAAAATTGTTTGTGATCCCATTATATGGGTGTGAGGAGCAATGTTCTTTTCTTTTTGCTGTGCAAGTTATAACTACTTCTGAGCAATTCTGTTTTTGTTCCTGAGTAACTTGCATTTTAAAAGTCGTTAAACTTGCACAGCTGTGTGAGCAGACTGCATACACGATTGCAGATTACCTATTCTATCTCTTCTCCCTCTCTGGTCCCTTTCTATCCCTGCTTACACATCCCACAACTGGACTGCTAGGTCCCCTTTTCACTTAAAAGTGAGGAGGATGTACAGAGTTTACAAGACTGGGACTAGATAATGCACAAGCTTAAATATCCATTCATCTCACCAGCCGAAATGGAACCTGTGACATGGTGTCTCATCCATTATCTATTAAGCTATATATGTCAATTAACTTGTCAGATTCCAGACTGGCTTTTTATTATTTAGTGAAAGCAAATCCCTGAATCTAAGCGATAGCCTCTTCATTTGCTGAGTTTAAAATAATTGGTCCTTTTGTCCTTGGTAATGTGCAGCATTGTTTTGTCTCTCCACTAGTGAATAAGGGGTTTGCACTGATGTCCCAGTAGTGAAGGTTGACTGCACAGGGATCTGGTCTGCCCTGAACCTGTTTAGCAAAGACCATTATTCCTGTAATCGTTCAAAGCCTGCCATTTGACAGATATAATTTGTCACAGAGAACCTGTTAGCGACTTCCAATATTTCCCATTCCTTGATCCAAAGGAACTCTGCTGGTGGATCTTGCTTGGCGTGGGTGCTCCATATGGGGCATTGAGATGGAAGATGGGCAGTTGGTGGGTTCAACAGGTCATTATCAAGTGGCGAGTAAGGTGCAGGGCAGATTGTTTCGATGTGAGTTTTTGTCAGTGTATGTGTGGGGGAGTGATCTTTTGAGAAGACTGGAAGCCGGGGAGGAGCATTGCGTGGAGGTTTTCAGTTTTGATGTAAATTGAGTTCCACAAGATGTGTGAGAGATGACCTTTGGCAGACAGGTGCCCAATACTCTGCTGGAGAGTATGATAGAGCAAATGCTGACGTCCAGAATGTTGCGGCAGGAACAACCTACTTAGATCCTGGCAAATTTGGTTAGCAGATTGTTTCTGGGTTTGAACATTGCTACTGTTTTGTTTCAAATGTTTCTGGAAGGACAAGGTACTATCTAGAGTCGCTCCCAAGCATGTTAGGGTGGGATCATGCTTTGGCTCTGGCCATTCATGTAGATATGCAATTTATTTTTTGGGTGCTGGCATTGGGGAGGTGGAATACACTACATATGGTTTTGGAGGGATTCAATGTGAGATGAGCTGCAGTAGTCAATTTTGTAACATCTTAATTAAGGGTCTGGTTGAGAGTGCAGGAGGGTAGATGGTTCAGTATTAGCAGACTGAATTCCAGGCTGGAATATATGACTCAGTCAGTGCTAAAGGTATGTCTTCTCGAAGCTCACTCCCACACACATACACTGACGAAAACCCATGTCGAAACAATCTGTGCTGCACCTTACTTGCCATTTGATAATGACCTATTCAACCCACCTACTGTCCATCTTAGTGCCCCTTATGGAGCACCCACCCCAAGCAAGATCCACCAGCAGAGCTCCTTTGGATCAAGGAATGTGAAACATTGGAAGTCACTAACAGATTCTCTGTAACAAATCGTATCTGTCAAATGGCAGGCTTTGAGCTATCACAGCAATAATGGTCTTTGTTGGCCATATGTATAAAATCTAATATCTTTCATAAACCTGCCCATCAGAAAGCATTGGTGAGGGTGAGGATAGTAAGATCCCCCTCGCTTTAAAATGGGCACTTTGCAGGGGAGTGCTCAGAAACTAATAACTCATCAGAGAGAGAAAATTTCCTCGTATTATTGGGATTGAAAGTACTGTGGGTTGGAGAGATGGTTGAAGGAGGTCTTTTGCAAATCTAGAGCAACAACAGTTTTTGTTTCACATTATACAAAAAGCAACTTGCACAAGGAGTAAACTAACGAGGAAGGCCATTAGATTCTCTAGTTCAGTAAAGTTTGTCTGGCTGTTTTGGAGCTTTGATGAAGAGGAACCTCACAAAGCTTTGACAGGCTGGCCAGTATGACAGTCCCTTGCAGGAAAACCATGCAGCAGCATCATTGTTTGATTTAGGCTTTCCATTCAAAAATTATATTTCCAGTAAAGATGAAATGGGAGTGGTGGAATCTCCCTTGTCATGAATTTCATGCTACCCTAAGAGGGGAGCACCATTTTGTTCTCTATATAAGGGTGTTGATAAAACTTGTTCTGTTACATTAAATATGCAGATTAAATTTTCAAGCAAATCTTTTAAAATCCAGTCTCAACATTTCATTAGAAGATCCTAGTCATAAATTACTCTTTGCATTTGGAAACTTGAATTTGTTGACGTAATGGCACACCATATTCTGATTTCATTGAAATTTGCATTACCTGTTATTATGGAGGAGAGGTCCCTGTGTGTAATCAAGAATACTCCTAGCACATGCGTAACTTCAGCTTTCCAATTTAACACAGAAGGAGCTCATTAAAAACACTGCTTTGAACATGACCATGTTCCTCTCCCCACAAACTCTGCCCGCACACACACACACACCACAGCATCCAAAGAGTAGATAGTACTCAATTATCACAATAATGCTGTCAATTAGTTTATTAATTTCAACAGCCCCAGTGACTTTGAAGGTGAAAAGAGAAGGTGCTTTTTCAGATTTTTTTTATTACTTACCTTTAACAACATTTTTGTCCTTGGCAGCCACATTAATTAGAAGTGCCATTGTAACTCAATTGTACTTTCTGTAGGCGGCACCAGAACAAATCAGTGCGGACTTAAAGAATGAGCTACAATACCAGGTGCAGAATGATAGCAACCTGCAACACGTACGTACTATTTTTCCTTTCTCATGTGTACTTTGTAGTTCTTTTGCATAATAACATCAGCTGTTATTTTTGAGCACTGACCTGGTGTTGAATCATTTGATAGTTTTGCATAGTACCCAGCACATTCATCTCTTAATTAAAAATTGAGTTCAGGCTCATTCGGGGTTTAAGCACACAATCTAGGCTGACAATTCCGTGCAATACTGAGGAGGAATACAGTATTTTCAGAGGTGCAGCTTATCGAATGAGACATAATCATCTCAATGAATCTCTGTCTCTTACTCCAAGACTTTGAAACCCTTCCTAAGTACTTTATAAGTACTTATATTAAAAATCCCACATCTGTCCCCACTACTAATGTTCACAATTTGATTTCAAGTTGTCTTTGTTTATTTATGTTGCTCTTTTCCAATTAGAAATTTCTGTCATTATTGTGACTATGCAAACTCTTCACTACTATCTGAGCACTGGATTCTCAGATTCCAAAATTGCTAACAAAAAATGATCATTATCAGAAAAGGGGAGCACGGGAAGCAATTTTGTTTCCAAACCAGTACTAACTTCACTCTTTACAGCTTACCTGAACTTAACATGGGAATTAAATTTTAAAATTCAGATCTCCCCATGGCCTTGTTCGCTCCCTCCCCACCTCTGTTGCTTCCAACTTTGCAATTCTCTGAAATTGCTGTGTTCCTCCAATTCATATAAATCCACAATTTCTCCCTAAATCTGATGTTCTCTTTCTGAAATGCTCCTTAAAGCCAACCCTTTTGACCAAGATATTGGTTCCGTGTCCTAATATCTCCTGATGCAACTTGGTGTCACATTTTGTTTAATAATGCTGCTGTGAAATGCTTTGTGATTTTTGCTACACTAAAGGTGCTGTATAAATGCTGGTTGTTACATCAGTAAGTTCTTGTTCTAAATTGTATGGGACTTTTGGGGTAATGCACCCTTGTGAGGATGAAACAAGCCCAATAGCATGTCCTTTTTTAAGCTTGTGTTTTTAAATCAAAAGTTGAGTATTGACAATTGTGTTTTGCCTCACTACAGATACTGAATGAAAGAAGCCAATTACCAGTCAAAAATTTTGAAAATGAAATCCTTAAATCAATCGGCTGTAGTCCAGTAATCATTATTCGAGGCCAAACTGGGTGTGGTAAAACTACTCAAGTCCCTCAGTACATCCTGGATGACTACATTAGAAGTGGCAGAGGTTCTGAGTGTAACATTGTAGTCACACAGGTGCGTGAGAAATACTAAGAGATGGATCTGTGAGAAATATACTTATTCGCTTTACAGACCATCTCCAAAGGGATGGATCTGTCCATTTGATTCCAGATAATCGTGCAGTAGGTAGGTGGTTCCAGTTGGGTAGATAACAGGAAGTTTGTGGTGCTGTCTGTTAGTAGCTGTAGTTTCAGACCTGACTAGGACCTCGCCCAAATCCTCTAGGTTCAGATAACTATAGAGTTCATTCTACATTAGGCATGTCGAAATTGCTGTGGTTTTGGAGACTCTTTTATAATTAAAATATTCTGATGCCAGAAAAATTACTCTTCCAAACCCATCTCCCAAAAAAAACTCCCTCGTAGAGGTATGCCATCTTGATATTTTAGGTTACTCAAATAGACATAACGTGTGCAGGTGGTTTGGAGTTGACTGCTTGTAGAATAAGACTAAATTACTATTGTAGTCTACATTTCAAATTTAGATTTAATCACTATTTTTGCACACGCAGACATGTTAATTAATTTTTAAAGTAGTCAGTCAAATAGTATTTTGAAAACCCAAAACAAATAATACAGTGCATTTTTAAAATTCTGCAAGCTGGTTAGTAGCATATATTGAAAGAATGCAACTTGATGTTTTGGGCATTGAACCTTTCTGCTACTAGAAATATTGCTTATGTTTGCAAACCTATATTTAATTTCTTGTTGTATTATTTTCCAGCCTCGACGTATTAGTGCTGTGTCAGTTGCAGAACGTGTTGGTTGTGAACGTGGAGAAGAATTAGGCAAGAGTTGTGGTTACAGTGTTCGTTTTGAATCCATATTGCCAAGACCACATGGCAGCATAATGTTCTGTACTGTAGGTTAGTATTGCATTGCAAGAAAACTGTCTTGTAATCAAATTGTTTTGTCAGAAAATATAAAGCTAACAAGCAAATTTTAAAATTTTGTTTCGGTTTTGAGGGAAGAGCTGTTGAGACGTCCTCATCTAAGTAAAGGATGTTGGTACCTGGGGCAAATTAGAATGCAGTTATACTTTTTAAAAATCCCATTGAAATTAAATGTTAATCTGACTGAAGGGGTTCCTGAGCAACAATCATAGAATCATTCAGCGCAGAAGAGACCCTTTGGCCCATCGAGTCCACACCGACGCATCAGAAACACCTAATCCCATCTGCCAGCACTTGGCCCAGAGCCCTGAGTGTTGGGGTGTGCCAAGTGCTCATCCAGATACTTTTTAAAGGATGTGAGGCAACTCGTGTCTACCATCCTCCCAGGCAGCACATGTCAGACTGTCACCACCCTCTGGGTAAAAAAGTTTTTCCTCACATCCCCCCTAGACCTCCTGCCCCTCACCTTGAATCTATGTCCCCTTGTGACTGACCCTTCAACACAGCACTAATAGCTGCTCTTTATCCACTCTGTCCATGTCTCTCATAATTTTGTGAACCTCAATCAGGTCACCCCTCAGTCTTCTCTGCTCTAATGAAAACAACCTAAGCCTATTCAACCTCTCTTAACCTAAATGTTCCATCCCAGGCAGCATCCTGGTGAATCTCCTCTGTATCCCCTCCACTGCAATCACATCCTTCCGATAATGTGGCGACTAGAACTGCACACAGTACTCTAGCTGTGGCCTCACCAAAGTCCTATGCAATTCCAACATGGTTTCCCTGCTTTTGTAATCTGTGCCTCAATTGATAAAGGCAGGTGTCCCATATGCTTTTTTCACCAACCTCCCAACATGCCCTTCCACTTTCAGAGACCTGTGGACAAATACGCCAAGGTCCCTTTGTTCCACAGAACTTCTTAGTGTCCTACCATTCATTGAATACTTTCTTGTCAAATTACTCCTTCCAAAGTGTATCACCACACCCTTTTCAGGGTTAGATTCCACCTGCCACTTATTTGCTCCTTTGACCATTTCGTCTATTTCTTCTTGTAGCCCAAGATACTCCATCTCACTTAACCACCCATCCGATAATGTCCAGGCCTTTTCCCTTTGTGGGTTACTTTGCTTTGTACCATAGAGACCTGTAGGCCACGTATAAAATTAATTTTCATAGATTTTAAGCTGCTCAAGTGAACAAATCTTGGTGCCATTGCCTCAAAAATGGCTACATCGACATAAGGATAAGTCTCTGCAGTCTCCAATATTAAGTAGAACAAAGCAGCAGGTCGTACATTATATCTGAAAGGAACTGAATTTCTTGTGTTTTGCGAGATGGAAATTGCCCCATGGAAATCCATGATTTAAATGCACAATGCGGAATATTTGTCTCTTGAAATACTTGTCAATCAATGCACCCTTACTGTTTGTTCCCTGTCGTAACAATCTCTGTTTATGAATTGCTTTCACATATCTATTCAATTACTTATTACATAGTAGTATGATAAGAAGCAAATGTTCTGGGAGAACTGGGTGGCACCAATTTCTAGTCTGTGGATCGGAAACCAGTTCATCATCATCATCATCATAAGGAAAAAAACTAGAAACATGAGCAGTTGGAATAGGGAATTTTTGGATTAGGATTGAGTGGGTAGGAAAAACTATTATTGACGATTAGTTTATTAATTGACCAAAATGTGTTATAGTTCAGTTAATGTAATGTGTATTTTTATTTTGCTGCCAGCAAGCTTCCCATTTGACTTCGGATTAAAGCAAAATACTGTGGATGCTGGAAATCTGAAATAAACACAGAAAATGCTGGATTAACTCAGGAGGCCTGGCAGCATCTGTAGACAGAGCAACAGTTAACATTTCAAGTCCATTGACCCTTCGACAGTAATAGAAGTATGATTAATTATATGGTGGGTGAGGGGGGTGGGGCAGAATAGAAAGTCAGTGACAGAATGGTAGAGATTATATGGGCATGAGACAGGGGGCTGTTAATTGTGCCATTAGGGACTGAAGAGTGCTAATTGTGGCAAAGGTAGGATAACAGAAGAGTTTATTAGTGACATAAATAGGCTTACATTCACACTGCAATGAAGTTACTATGAAAATTCCCTATTTGCCACACTCCAGCGCCTGTTCGGTTCCACTGAGGGAGAATTTAGCCAAATGTGTTAATAGGAAAACAGTTCAGTGCTCAGGGGGGCAAAACTGAACAAAGGACAGTGGCCATGTGGGGGAGGGGTGGGTAGTGTCGAGACAAGCCAGGGAAACTGAAGACAGAAAACAGGTCTGGGGGAGTCATGATGGAGGGGAAAGTACACGGTCAAAATTGTTGAACTCCTTGTTGAGTCCAGAGGACTGTAACATGCCTAACTGGAGGATGAGCTGGTGTTTTTCCAGTTTACGTTGGGCTTCACTGCAGCATTACAGCAAGGACAGACTTGGGCATGAGGACAAGGTGCTAAGTTGAAATTGTAAGTGACTGGAAGGTTGGGGTCGTGCTTGCGGACAAAGTGAAGATGTTCTGCAAAGCAGTCACCCAGTCTCCATTTAGTCTCCGCAACGTAGTGAAGACTGCATAGCGAGCAGCAAATACAGCAGACCCAGTTGAAGGAGATGCAAGTGAAATGCTGCTTTAACCTGAAAGGAGTGTTTAAGCCCTAGGACAGTGAGAAGGAAGGAGGTAAAGGAGCAAATGTTGCACTTTCTGCGATGGCATGGGAAAGGGATGAAGGGTTGGGGGCGATGGAGGAGTGGACACGTGTCAAGGAGGGAGTGGTCCCTGTGGAATGCTGATAATGGGGGAAGATGTGTTTAGTGATGACATCATGCAGGATGATCCTTTGAGTGTAACGGTGGTGGGGTGGAAAGTGAGAGTGAAAGTGAGAGCAAGAGGAACTCTCATGGTTCTGGGGGTGGGGAGGGGAAGCGGTGAGGACAGAAGTGTGGGAGATGAGTTGAACACATTGGTGGGAGAAAACCTCGGTTGAGAAAAAAGGCAAACAAGACCGAAGCACTGTTTTCGAAGGTGGCATCATCCGAACAAATGCAGTGGAGAAAGAGAAACTGGGAGATTGGGATGGAGTCCTTACAGGGAATGGGGTGTGAGGAGCTGTTGTCGAGGTAGCTGTGGGAGTCGATAGGTTTGTAATGAAATATTGATGGTCAGTCTATCACCAGAAATGGAGACAGAGAGGGGTCAAGAAAGGGACGTGGCGGAGATAGATCATGTGAAGGCTTGAGAGGGGTGGAAAATTAGAAGCAAATTCAATTGTTTTTTCCAGGTCTAGATGAAAGCATGAAGTGGCACCGATTTATAGTCATCGATGTAATGGAGAAAGAGTTGTGGGAAAGGACCGGAGTAAGACTGGAACAAGGGATGTTTCACATCCTCCATGAAAAGACAGTCAAAAGACAATGCCCATGCGGGCACCCATTGCCACACTTTGCATTTGCAGGAAGTGAAATAAGTTAAAGGGTTAGTTGTTAAGTGAGAGAACGATTTCACCTAGGCAGAGAAGAGTATAATGGTGGATGGGGATTGTTCGGATCACTGCTTGAGGAAGAAATGGAAAGCCCTTGGAACCTCCTGGTGTGGGGTGGAGGTGTAGAAAAATTGGAAGGCCATTGTGAAGTGGCGGTGATTGGGGCAGGAGGTGGAAACTGTTGATGTGACGTAGGGCATCAGTGGAATCACAAATGTAGAAGGGAACAGACTGGACAAGGACAATGAAAATTGAGTCAAGATAGGAAGAAAAGAAGTGGGCAGAAACAGGCTGATACGAAGGGCCTTCCTGGGCATCCCTATTTGTGGCCTTTGAGAACCAAGGAGTGAACTGTGTAGAGTTGGGGGACTATGAGGTTGACAGCTGTGGAGGGAAGATTTCCAGAGGTGTTGAGGTCAGTGACAGTCCTGAAAACAATGGCTTCATGTTCAGTGGTGGGGCCATGGTCCAATGGGAGGTAGGAGGAAATGTCAGAGTTGGCTCAGCCTCTGCATGGTAAAGGTCAGTCTGCCAGACAATACAAGCAACACCAGTACCCTTGACGGCAGGTTTGATAACCCACTCAGGATTTAACTTGAGAAAATGGAGTGTAGCAAGTTCAGAAGGAGTCAGGTTGTCATGGGTAAGAGCAATTGAGCCAGTCAAGGCTGCTCCGCCAGTTCTCAATGAAAAGATCAAAGGCTGGTTGGAGGCTAGAGGGAGAAGATTGGAGGCTGGTGAAAAAGTCAGTTGAATGAGGTACGTTCTCACGCCCAAAGAAGTGAGCACGGAAACGAAGGCAACAAGAAGAGTTCAGCATAGTGCCAACCTGCAGTTCATCAGGTGAGGGTGTAAAGAGATGAAGTGGAGTCCTTTGCTGAGTACGGAACGTTTGGCATCAGAGAGGAGAAGGTCAGAGGTCATAGTGAATACACGGCAAGGACTGAGATTGGAAGAAGGATGGGGTCAGAAGGACGAGAAAATGTGGAGGGTGTTGGATCGACATTGGTATCCGTAAGTTGCTGGAGCTTGCATTCTTTAACACCTAAAAGAAAGAGAGCTTTTTGTTAGTGTTGGATGACGTGAAGAATGAAATGAAGCTGGTGATAAAAAGTATGACTTTGAGGAAGTGAGTGGGTGCTGCTGGCGGCACATGGCACTGTGTGGATCTCCGAATGTGGCGAGAATACAGTCTGAGGAGCATTGTATGTCATGGAGATAACTGTAATCCTAGGTGGATTCAAATCATGAAGGATGGAACTTCAGTTGGAATCCACATGGGGTGACTGCCCATGTGCCCACTGTTAGTCCTCAGCCTGGTGCACTGCTCCAGTGAAGCCCAATGCAAGCTGATAGAGCAACACCTCATCTTCCAAATGGGCGTGTTACAGCCCATTGAACTAAACATTTGAGTTCAACAACTTAAGGCTGTGAACTCCCTCCCTCCCATTTGTATTCAGTTTCCCTGGCTTGCTCCAATGTGACTCACCCCTCCCCACATGGCCACTATTCCTTGTTGTTCAGCTTTGCCCCCACTGAGCACTGAACTGACCTTTGTTTTCCTATTAACACATTCTGCTATCCTACCTTTGTCACTATTGTCACTTTTCCGTCCCCAATGGCACCATTAACAGTCTCTTTGTTTCATGTCTATAACATCATTAGCAATCTATCTTTAGCTCCAATCTATCATTGACTTTCCATTCTGACCCACCCCCCTCCCCCAGTACATAATTAATCACATTTAATCACATTGTTATCACTTTTCAGCTCTATAGAAGGGTCAAATGGACTCAAAATGTTAACTGTGTTTCTCTCTCCATGGATGCTGCCAGACCTACTGAGTTAATCCAGTATTTTCTGCTTTTATTTCCCATTTGACCTACTTCAGAAACCAGTTCAGAGTATTTTGCTTTTAAAAGTGGAGTGTTTTATCGCCTGGAACAAAAATGAGGAAATTTGAACATAACAACAAGTGGTTAGGATCTCAAATGCATTTTCCTGAGTGTATGGTGGAGGTAAATTCAATGATGGCTTTCAAAATATAAGTGGATCAATATTTGAAGAGGAAAAAAATTCAGGATTATGTGGAGAGTGGGATTGGGTGAATTGCTCTTCCAGACACAACAGGTTGTATGCTCTCTCCATTCTCTGATTCTGTGGTAGGATTTTGAAAATTAATAGAAGGCTAGTGTGAGTACAGAGAAAGCTGCCTGTAGATATGTTATGGAAATTCTCAGCAGAGCCTGTGCAGGTTGCAAAAACGATATCTCATCTTTTAGTAGACCAGGAGTGACCTGATGCAATCTACCTGAAAGTTTGACATAGATGTCAAATAAATTTCTTTGTACTGAATGAAATTGATGATTGTTGTTATCTTAGGTGTACTGCTAAGGAAATTAGAAGCTGGCCTTCGTGGTATAAGCCATGTAATAGTGGATGAAATCCATGAGAGGGACATTAATGTGAGTATTTGCACATTCTTTGCTTCCAATGAGACATCCAATATGTCTGTCTTCCACGTTAATGTTTTTTTTCTGTCATTTCAATTTTTTTGATGGAGCCAGGGATTTCTTTTCTCTGTCAGTTGTCTTGCATTCTATGTGCTGTAGGCACCATCCCCAGCCAGGAAAGTATGCCTCTGCAGCATCAAGTCCATTTGTTTTTCCATCATTTTACAGAATTGGCAAAAACAGCATTTTGTGTTGACTACAGATTCCGATTCAGAAGGCCCGGGTTTTTGCAACTTCCTGCACATATTTACTTTGTAAGAAGTTTAACAACACCAGGTTAAAGTCCAACAGGTTTATTTGGTAGCAAAAGCCACACAAGCTTTCGAAGCTCTAAGCCCCTTCTTCAGGTGAGTGGGAATTCTGTTCACAAACAGCTTATAAAGACACAGACTCAATTTACATGAATAATGGTTGGAATGCGAATACTTACAACTAATCAAGTCTTTAAGAAACAAAACAATGGGAGTGGAGAGAGCATCAAGACAGGCTAAAAAGATGTGTATTGTCTCCAGACAAGACAGCCAGTGAAACTCTGCAGGTCCACGCAACTGTGGGAGTTACAAATAGTGTGACATGAACCCAATATCCCGGTTGAGGCCATCCTCGTGTGTGCGGAACTTGGCTATCAGTTTCTGCTCAGCGACTCTGCGCTGTCGTGTGTCGCGAAGGCCGCCTTGGAGAACGCTTACCCGAATATCAGAGGCCGAATGCCCGTGACCGCTGAAGTGCTCCCCAACAGGAAGAGAACAGTCTTGCCTGGTGATTGTCGAGCGGTGTTCATTCATCCGTTGTCGCAGCGTCTGCATAGTTTCCCCAATGTACCATGCCTCGGGACATCCTTTCTTGCAGCGTATCAGGTAGACAACTTTGGCCGAGTTGCAAGAGTATGTACCGTGTACCTGGTCGATGGTGTTCTCACGTGAGATGATGGCATCTGTGTCGATGATCCGGCACGTCTTGCAGAGGTTGCTGTGGCAGGGTTGTGTGGTGTCTTGGTCACTGTTCTCCTGAAGGCTGGGTAGTTTGCTGCGGACAATGGTCTGTTTGAGGTTGTGCGGTTGTTTGAAGGCAAGAAGTGGGGGTGTGGGGATGGCCTTGGCGAGATGTTCGTCTTCATCAATGACATGTTGAAGGCTCCGGAGGAGATGCCGTAGCTTCTCCGCTCCGGGGAAGTACTGGACAACGAAGGGTACTCTGTCCACTGTGTCCCGTGTTTGTCTTCTGAGGAGGTCGATGCGGTTTTTCGCTGTGGCGCGTTGGAACTGTTGATCAATGAGTCTAGCGCCATATCCTGTTCTTATGAGGGCATCTTTCAGCGTCTGGAGGTGTCTGTTGCGATCCTCCTCATCCGAGCAGATCCTGTGTATATGGAGGGCTTGTCCATAGGGGATGGCTTCTTTAACGTGTTTAGGGTGGAAGCTGGAGAAGTGGAGCATCGTGAGGTTATCCGTGGGCTTGCGGTACAGTGAGGTGCTGAGGTGACCGTCCTTAATGGAGATGCGCGTGTCCAAGAATGCAACCGATTCCGGAGAGTAGTCTATGGTGAGCCTGATGGTGGGATGGAACTTGTCGATGTCATCATAGAGTTGTTTCAGTGATTGTTCACCATGAGTCCAAAGGAAGAAAATGTCATCGATGTATCTAGTGTGTAGCATCGGTTGAAGGTCCCGTGCGGTGAAGAAGTCTTGTTCGAACCTGTGCATGAAGATGTTGGCATATTGAGGTGCAAATTTGGTCCCCATGGCTGTTCCGTGTGTCTGGATGAAGAACTGGTTGTTGAAGGTGAAGATATTGTGGTCCAGGATGAAGGGGATGAGATGTAAAATTGCATCTGGAAACTGGCAGTTGTTGGCGCTGAGCACTGAGGCCGTTGCAGCAATGCCATCGTCATGGGGGATGCTGGTGTAGAGTGCCGAGACATCCATTGTGACGAGGAGCGCTCCTGGTTCAACTGCTCCATGTGTGCCGAGTTTCTGTAGGAAGTCCGTCGTGTCGCGACAAAAGCTGGGGGTTCTTTGTACAATGGGTTTCAGGATGCCCTCGACATAGCCGGAGAGGTTCTCGCACAGGGTCCCATTGCCCGATACGATGGGACGGCCGGGTGTGTTTGCCTTGTGTATCTTCGGGAGGCAGTAGAGATCTCCTACGCGGGGAGTACGTGGGATGAGAGCACGGAGGGTGTTCTGAAGGTCCGGATCAAAGGTCTTGATCAGAGTGTTGAGTTGACGGGTGTGTTCTTTGGTTGGATCTGCAGGTAACTGTCTGTAGTGTTCCTCGTTGTTGAGTTGTCGGTACACTTCTTTGCAGTAATCCGTTCTGTTCAGTATGATGATGGCCCCTCCTTTGTCTGCTGGTTTGATGACAATGTTGCGGTTGGTCTTGAGAGCGTGGATGGCGTTACGTTGTGCTTGGGTGATGTTCGGGGCTGTCTTGTGAGTGCGGCTGATGAATTTGGCTGATACCTGCAGAGTTTCACTGGCTGTCTTGTCTGGAGACAATACACATCTTTTTAGCCTGTCTTGATGCTCTCTCCACTCCCATTGTTTTGTTTCTTAAAGACTTGATTAGTTTTAAGTATTCGCATTCCAACCATTATTCATGTAAATTGAGTCTGTGTCTTTATAAGCTCTGTTTGTGAACAGAATTCCCACTCACCTGAAGAAGGGGCTTAGAGCTTCGAAAGCTTGTGTGGCTTTTGCTACCAAATAAACCTGTTGGACTTTAACCTGGTGTTGTTAAACTTCTTACTGTGTTTACCCCAGTCCAACGCCGGCATCTCCACATCATATTTACTTTGTCAAGGTCTCATCCTGTGTAAAATCTTTACAAATTTTTGTGAACTACAGCAAGTCCCAGAAGTTAACGGTGCAGCAGTGTTTCAACTATTTTTCCAGATTATCAGCCAGAATCTTAGCTGAGCAAGGCCACGCATGAGACACTGCTTTGTTTTGTATGCTAATACCTGTCCTGTATTGTTTGGTATAAATTATCCCCATATCCAGAACAAAACATTCAATTCATGTCAGCATTATTCTTAGAATCATAGAATGTATGGCACGGAAACAGGCCCTTTGGCCCAAACTGGTCCATGCCAACCAAAATGCCCATCTAAGCTATCCCCACTTGCCTGCATTTGGCCCATATCCCTCTAAACCTTTCCTATCCATGTATCCAAAAGCATTTTAAATGCTGTCGATGTCCCTGCCTCAACCACTCCTCTGGCAGCTCATTCCACATACGTACCACCCTCTGTGTGAAAAAGTTGCTCCTCAGGTTCCCATTAATTCTTTCCCCTCTTAATTTAAAACCTATGTCCTCTAGTTCTCAATTCCCCAACCCTGGGAAAAGACTGAGTGCGTTCACCCTATCTATGCCTCTCATGATCTTATACACCTTTATAAGATCACTCCTCAGTCTCCTACACTCCAAAGAAAAAAGTCCTAGCCTGTCTAATCTCTCCCTATAACTCAGTCCCTTGAGTCCTAACAATATCCTTGTAAATCTCTTCTGCACTCTCCAGTTTAATAACATTTTTCCTATAGCAAGACGTCCAAAACTGAACACAACACTCCAAGTGCAGCCGCACCAACGTCCTGTACGACTGCAACATAACTACCCAACTTCTATACTCAATGCCCTGACTGATGAAGGCCAGCATGCCAAAAGCCTTCTTCACTGTGACTCCACCTTTGGAGAACCGTGCACCTGAACTCCAAAGACCCTTTGTTCACGGTACTTCCTAGGGTCCTACCATTCACTGTGAAAGTCCTACCTTGATTTGACTTTTCAAAATGCAACACCTCACACTTATCTGTATTGAACTCCATTTGCCATTTCTCGGCCCACTTCCCCAGCTGATCAAGATCCTGCTGCAATTTTTGATGAGCTTCCTCACTGTCTACAATACCACCTATTTTAGTGTCATCTGCAAACTTACTGACCATGCCTTGTACATTCTCATATAAATTGTTGATATAGATAATAAACAGCAATGGGCCCAGCACTGACCCCTGAGGCACACCACTAGTCACAGGCCTCCAGTCTGACAAGCATCCTTCCACTGTTACGCTCTGCTTCCTACCATCAGGCCAATTGTATGTCCAATTTGCCAGTTCTCCCTGGATTCTATATGATCTAACCTTCCAGAGCAGCTTTTGTGGAACTTTATCAAAGGCCTTACTGAAGTCCATATAGACTGCATCCACCGCCCTGCCCTCATCAACCTTCCTGGTCTTAGTTTCATTATTTGACTTAGAATATTGCTGTAGAATATGTTTGCTAGTGCTACTGGGGAGGGTTTAAACTAGAGCGATGGAAACCAAAATGAAACATTGGAAAGATAAAGCAAGCTGCACAAAAGATTTGCAGAGACTGATAGCACTATGTCAGAAATTGTGTAGTATTAGTTGGGATGAGAGTAAGATGGAATGCAATTAAGTCTGTTAGCTTTAAGATGCATGTTATGTGAATGATCAAAATTTGCAGACATTCAGTTATTCACCACTTTTCATTGACCATTGTTAGTGTAGATGTTTGGTTATTTAACACAAGGCACCTTTGACAAAGTGAAAAGGCGGCAAATTTACTTAGATATGGTAGATTTTTAAAAAGGGGACAAAAAGGTCACTGTCCTTTAGCACAGTAGGAGGCAATTTGGCCCACTGAGTCCCTGCTGTCTCTCTGGAGCAATCCTTTTCTTTGACTGAGGTTATAGGTATCTTTGTAAAATTAATTAATTCAATAAACTATGCCACATTAATTTGTTATGAATTACTGCTGTTATTTCTCTTCACATTTCAAAATGAGGATCACCCACACCAGCAGCTAACATTTTATACTCTGCGTATAATTCGGAAAGATATTTAGAGGCTGCAAAGGTTGACTTATATGCCATGATCTAAGATAGCCATTGCTTTTTTCCAAATGTGAACTCCTATGTAGTGAACTACTTTCATGGAACTCAAACTTCTTAAATCTCTTTCAGACTGATTTTCTCCTTGTGGTTTTGCGGGATGTTGTTCAAGCTTATCCTGATATCCGTGTTCTTCTCATGTCTGCCACTATTGACACCACCATGTTCAGAGAATATTACTTTAACTGTCCAATAATTGAAGTATTTGGAAGAACATTTCCTGTTCAAGGTGCGTAAAAACTGGTGTAATGCATTACACACAAGCTGCAAATTAAGGATTATACTTACTGTACAGTTACTTATTTTGTAACTTGAGGTTATGTATAATTTAAATTATACATATTTGTATCACTTTTTGATTAGTTGTTTGGGTAAATTTAATCACTGAAGAATTTTATTGGAATATCAAGTAGGTTTTAGGCAGCATCATTCACCAAGCTAATTTGAGGTTATCAAGGTTGGACTGTTTTTCAAGATGGGAGAGTGGGTGGTTAGCAAGAATAACTGATCTATTACTGTCATTGTCATTTTGATGCTTCAACATACAAGTCTAATCAAAATAAGTTGTTAAAAATCGCACTTTGGTATACTGTAAAAACTAGACATTCTCGAGAAATAGAGGTTTAGTGTAGCAACAGGGGTGCTTCAGTGCTGAAAGTGTTTTATGAAATAGCTGCTTTTTTAAAAAAAATGACTACCAAATCGTTTTCAAATTTTACTGTCGTATTTGTTTTAATGCTGTATGCAAGAGTTATAGAAAATAATATGAATCTTTGATCAAATTATGGAGTACGATCCCCAGAACTTTGGAAAATTTTCAAGAAATTTCTGGATTTTACGTCAGGCAGCATAAACCAATGGCAATTGCTGTAGATTTTCACCATTGTTAAACAGTGTCCTGCCTTTTCAGATTTCAAATTCATGTTACTAACTGCCTTGATGATTTTCATGCTTTAAATACCGTTGCTGATTATTTCAGAATATTTCTTAGAAGATTGCGTACAGATGACTCGATTTGTTCCTCCTCCAAGAGACAAGAAGAAGAAAGATAAAGATGAGGATGGTGGTGGAGATGATGAGGAGGTATAAAAAGATCTGAATTCTGATTGGGGATCTTTTAACTGTTATAATTTCCTTAACTTGTGCTTTTATAGCATACTTAAATTACTATTACTGCTCGAGTGGGAGAGCTCTGTATTTCCTCTCCACACACCAGCTTGGCTGTCACACTGATCCTCCAGAGAGCACCCATTGTACTGAGCAGATGTAGTACATCTACTGCTGTCCCAGTAATGATCAGGTAACAGCATAGATCAGTGAACAAACATAGGAACTTCTGTCTGCATATCTCAGTTAATCACTGGACAAACGAAGCCTTCGTGGAATCCACCTTGCAGTTTTAGTGGAAGAAGTTTTAGTGTACATTATATCCAGAGTCACATTTGCTTGTCTCATCTCCAACTGACAACTGCACTAGATTTTTTTTTAATGTGCAGTAACAAAATGCAATAGACATCGTTATTAAACTTTCTATTAGCAATGTGCAATTATTCTTGATACTTTGAATCCTGTACGCTTTATTCAGTCTGACAAACCTGAAATTCATGCAAACTCTTCTACATCTTTCAATCCAGAATTTTATTTGAGACATTGCACTGGAGGTTTGAATTTTTTATTGCCTAAAGATCTAAATTTGAAGTTGAAAAATGTAATCAAATGAGAAAAAATATATTTAATGGTAATTATGCAAAGAAATAGAACAATTTATGCTTTTCTTGGAGTTGCAGTTATCAGTTCGGATCTCTGGGCGACAGGGTGGCACATTAGTTAGCACTGCTGCCTCATGGCGCCAAGGACCCAGACTCAATTCCCGACTTGGGTCACTGTCTGTGCGGAGTCTGCATATTCTCCCCGTACCTGTGTGGGTTTCCTCTGGGTGATCCGGTTTCCTCCCACTGTCTGAAAGGTGTGCTGGTTAGGTGCATTTGCCATGCTAAATTCTCCCTCAGTGTACCCAAACAGGTGCCAAGTGTGACGATTAGGGCATTTTCACAGTAACTTCATTGCAATGTTAATGTAAGCCTATTTGTGACACCAATAAATAAATAAAATGGATATTGGTTGGGTTCGAAATAATGTCAGTTCGTTGATGTTGCAGTCGAGTTTTTTGAATTTAATGAAGAATCTCTACCTTACTAGGTGAACTGTAACAATATCTGTGGTGATGACTATGGGCCAGAAACCAAACGTGCTATGGCTCAAATGAGTGAAAAAGAGACCCCTTTTGAACTGATAGAAGCTTTACTCAAGTACATTGAAACACTGGATGTAGATGGGGCAGTTCTTGTTTTCTTACCAGGCTGGAACTTGATTTTCGCAATGCAAAGACATCTGGAAACAAACCCGTATTTTGGTATGTGTTTGTCTTATTTTATTGTACTTTTTTTTCAAGTATGTATGTTGACATCTTGAAATGATTGCTTATTGTGACCCATGGATTTAATAGTCTTTTCATGCTATTACTTCTTGGTTTGTCAATTTGCTAAGTGGGAGGAAGGAGTTGTTGACTTAAACTTTTGTTTCCCTTTAATGGATCATGCAAAAGACTTAAGATTTGCTTCCAAGCTTCGACCACTGATTCACAAAGAAGAATATGAGAAAGGCTTAAGGACAAGATTGCTTCTGCTATTTTCCCAATTATTAGCAAGCCTCATTTTTCAAAACTGTTTATATTTTACTTCTGTTTTTCTTGAAATTTATTTCTACATTCCGCCATCTTATTTCTCAATTCCCAAATTCATGCTTTTGTACAACTATATGGGTGCTGGTGCGCAGGCGTACTCATTCTTCAAGATAGATAATGGTTAGGAGCAGGAACTCTGGGTGATTTTCACTTGCCTAAATCAAAGGGCATTGCAACCAATTTTAGCATCTTCATAGGGATTCCATGCAGGATCAGATGACTCGAGGAACTGTGGCCAAAGGCTAGGACATTCCTGGTCTCCATGGCTCAGTTATTCACTGTGTGAATTCACTTAGCCATTTGGGAGTGGTAAACATTTTTCAATGCCTGAACAAAGGACACTTGTATTTGCCAAATCTGAATCATATCAGGGACCAGAGCAGAAACTCCAAGGTATATTATGAAGTTAGCCGAGACCCCCAACTGTTTTTGATTTTGGCATTAGTGTGAGCGTAATGAGTTTCACTCCGGGTGTGATTCTATTGACCCACTAGGAAGTTTTTATTAAAACAACCTTTATTTAACAATACAGTTTAAATAACAGAAAGAATTAGCATAACTTTTATCAATTGAAATACTTGAAAACAAGGTATAAATCTTAATTGTTAGCTATCTCTATTAGTTCCAATTTAAGCAATATTCATCACAGATGTAAACTCCTCTTCAGAATCAGTTAGCAAACACACATAGGCTTACGTGAGTTGCTAGTCTTCCAGCCTGTTAACACCTCTGGACAGATACAGAGAGACACCTGTCTTCTGACTCTCAGACAGCAGCCTCCACAGGAAAACCTGTTTTCACACAGCAGAACTCCAGAGCAGGTGAGGGAGAAAATATCTCTTGCCTTCTGGAGCGTTATACCTATTTTCTAGTAGGTCCCCAGAGTTCAATTTCCAGAAAGAGAGACAAGGTGCTCCTCCGTTCAAAACCAAATAGCAACTGCCTGCTTTTTTTTGCATGATTTTCTTGTCAATCAAACCCTACTCTAAAAACCCCAGGAGACAACCTTAACATAACAAAACTGCATTACCCCAGATTTTTAAAAAACACTTCAATAATCTTCTGCAGTATCAGCAGCTGGTGTGCTTTCAGTACTGACTACTCTGATTAACTTACTAATATAGTTGAGAATTTTGGCATGTTAAATCATAATGATTGAACTATGGAAGTTTAAAGTCTATGCAGAAAACTTGGGTATAGAATAACTTGAAAGAAATGACTGCTTAATAAATTGAAACTGTAAACCAAGTAAGTTTCCATTGCTTGACTTTTAGTCCTCGGATATTGAATGCACCTTTAATGTTGTTAAACTAATTGTTTTTTTAGGCTAACACAGCTTTAACATAATTTAAAAGACTTAGAATCACCAGATTTGTTTTCAATATTACTGATGCAATTTATAAGCCAGTTCCTTTTATAATGCCAGTACAGTTTATGGTACAATAAATGTTAAAACCTTCTACTTAACAGGAAACCACAGATACAGAATTTTGCCGTTACATTCGCAGATTCCAAGGGAAGAACAACGCAGAGTGTTTGATCCTGTGCCATCAGGAGTCAGAAAGGTTAGATAATAAATGATTATTTTGAGCCAAATGTGCATTTAACATGCAAGTAATGCTACTCGACTCTTAACTAGTTGGTAGTATAATAGTATTTTGAGTGCAGTGCTAAAATGTGAAGCTTGATGCTGTAGTTTTTCAATGGTAGGGGTGAGAAACATAAAGCCCCCTGGCAGTTTGGTTGTGGTGGTCTTTTTCTTAATATTGATTAAGATTGAGGTAGTGGCATTTCCTGGGTGCAATAATATGTGGCACACAAATATCTTTTTTTTAATTACTATTGGCAAAGAATTACGTTTTAGCAAACTAGCTTTTAAAATTTGAAGAAGGATGGTATGCATCTTGGATGTTGATCTTAGCCACTTAAAATTCAGGAAAAATACACATGTTTGAGATGTGGAAAGTACTTCTGCACCTCTGCCTCCTACTGCCCCAACACAATCCTTGATTAAGTTCTTTTTGGGAATGGTGGGAGAGATGATTGAAAGACTTGTCTTCTAGTTGCGATAATGCAATTTTAAGTCCAGCCTGTATTAAGTGATCAGCTTTTGAGATCTACAAAATAGATGACATTTTTTACATCCTGAGAAGTGTTGAACTGTTCTATGATTAGGACAATGCAATGAAGTTGTGAGCAGTGCACTTTGTTTTAATTATATATGCCATATGCTTTACCACCTCCAGGTTATTTTGGCCACAAACATTGCAGAAACGAGTATTACCATTAATGACGTGGTTTATGTCGTTGATTCGTGCAAGTGAGTGAGCAGCTTTGTATTTTGATTTTTGAGGAAATTATGGTTTGTACATGTTAACCGGCATCAGTATGTGTATTGTGTTCAGGATGATCCAAAGTGCTTCACAGCCAATCTTTGAAGTGTAGTAACTTAATTAAGAGGTGAATACAGCACCCAGTGTATATACTGTCATTTCCCACAATCAACAATGAGATAATGATCAGTTAATCTGTTTCTATGGTTTTGGTTGAAAGTGTGTCCAACAGGGCGATGTGATGAGTCTCGTGTGTTTGAATTGACTCATGTAGATCAGGCCCGGGACAGGGTGGTTTTGGTCTCCCGTCCTGTCTTGTCAGCCTGGATCTGAAATGTCTCAACTTGTTGAGACTCTGAATTGGATTTGATTTGATTGAATTGGAAAAGTATAAAAAAAAAGTCTTCTGCTTTTGTGAGTTTGTGCTAAAAATAGCCCCAAATGAATGGGCATGGGGAACAGCTGCTATGGCTTTCTCCAGTGGGAGGGACTTGGGTGTCTATTGGTCAACCTAGTCGGGCAGCCCCTGACTGTCCTGCCACAGTCCATCTGCTGCAATGGGTGTTTGAGCTTGGAGCTCCAGCAGCAGAAAACACAGGAGAGAAACATTCTGTGATTGGAGGAGCAACTACCTACAAAATCTGTCACTTCCATTTTGGTGTATTTTGAACTTTGGTTGGCAGGCTAAATGGAAACCGTTGAGGATCTGGACTCTGGCACACAGCGACGTATGTAAGACAAGAACAAAGATGACCACAACGATTGGAACAACTGCTGAGGCATCTCCCTGCTGAATATCATGAGGAAAGTATTTGCCTACGTTGACCTAGTCAGACTGCAGATCCTGGCTGAATGCATCTACCCCAAATTCCAATATGGTATCGAAACTGGGAGATCTACAGTTGACGTGATCTTCTCATTCCAACAGTTGCAAGAGAAATGCTGTGAACAAAGGAGACCACTGTATATTACCTTCATCAATCTCACCAAAGCATTCAACCATATGAGCAGAGGTGGTCTATTTGCTACTGGAAAAAATTGGCTTAATGTGATCTCCCCTTCCCATGGCAACTAGATGGGTAGGGTCAGTGATGCGAGGGCAACATTGGACTCCTTTGAGATCTGCAATGGGGTCAAACAGGTTTGTGGTGTGGTGCTGACACACTTTGGCATATTCTTTCTTGCTGGCATATGCCCCAGGTCATCTGAAGAGAGTTGCTCAATGCCACATGAGCATTCTATATTGAGGAACTACCTCAGCAGCAAATGGACAGACTCTCATTCTTGTAACAAGTTTGGTTTGACCATCAGCATCAGGAAGGTGAATGTCATGGTCCAGGATGTTGCCATACTACCAGCATTAACAATGTTGGAGGTTGCTCATAGTTCACATATCTGGCCTTCACAATCACCAGCAATCAGTCACTTAATGGTGAAATAAACTCGTGCATTTCAAAAGTTGCAGTTATATAATGTCCAAGCTGAGGAGGAGAGTGTGGAATAACAGCAACATGATGTTACTGTGTAATGATGCTGCAGTCAACCCAAAAAGACATTCTGCCTGCCATACAATTGAGCATCATCATGTATGAATATCAGTGCAGGTGCGATCCCGAGTGAGCTAATAGCTGCGTTAACAACCAATTTAAGATAATCAATTATAATAACTCAGGAAACCCAACTTGAAAGGAACATCATTTATTATCATTAATAAATCCACAACCATGGTGCACACACTAATCCTTGCTTGATACTGCAGTTCAGCAGGCTCAGTCCTGGGCCTAACTTATAAAAGACTTAGGTAATGAGTTCCAGCTAGGTCAGCTACTGCCTGTTATCAGGAGAACTCGTACTCAAAAAGCCCCACAGGGAGACCAATCAGTGATTCTCCATGGGCCTCGTGGGGGTTATCACATCAGCCAAGCGTATAACATGGGCTCATTTACTTTTGCTGGAAGAAAAATTAACAGTCACCTGTTCTCTGAAAACAGAAGGAATTAATTCAAGACTTGTGCATTTTTATTGAATAACTTGGGTACATGGAGTGTCTATAATTTTCCCCATTTCTTTTTCCATGGCAATGTCTTGGCCAATCAGAGTTGACTTGTTGACCAATCGGCACCCTTACCTTCTGTAGTTTAAATTGTTAGCGATCATTTGAAATTTGGCATTTTTCGTTTGTCCTGAGGAGTGTTAAATGAAAAGCTTCAGAAACTTGTCTCTTTTTCAGCAAATTCAAGTTTTGTATTACCAAATGGCTATTCGATAACGCATGTTCTGCCTGTCTGGTGCAGCAAACTAAACTAACAAATGAGTTATTGTGGACATTATTCTTTCTGGGATCATGCTGTGATAACTTTGGTTGCCACATTTGCACACAAAACAATTGACACATTTCAAAAGTCATATATTGGCTGTGAAATGCTTTGGGCTTTCTGAGGACATTAAAAGTGCTATATAAATTCTTTAATCCCTCTGCTATTCAGCTTGTTTAATGTCAAACATTAACACACGGCTCCACAATATCTTCAATAATTAAAACGAAGGACTGAGACTTCACACTTCTTAAAATTTCAGTGCTAGAGATAATTGCCTGTAATTACAATTTACACGGCTGTTTAAAAAATGATTTATACTGGAATGGATAAACACTACCATTGTCTGGAGTGTTTAACATTTGTTAGGTGGGTAAGCACTGCAACTTCACATACTGTGTGTTTTGATGCCAAGTCTCTTGTTGAGGTACCAGCATAGCTAAGTTTGTACGGGTGTTTTGCAGACCGTATAGCATCGTCCTGATTTCTACGCTTAACACATTTGTGGATGCTGCCAAGTTGCTATCTGATGTACTCCTTAAAGATGATGAGAACTGAGCCTTGTCATTGTTCTTGCACCAAAATCTGGGCTGTTGTGTTTCAGAAATGAAAAGCTTGCTGCACTGCCATCCAGTGGATTTGTGCTGAAACTGCATGCTAATTTACTGGACCAAAGTATAGTACAAGTGATTTATTATTACATGATAATTCAGCACTGATTGCTGTGATCCACCTATTGTTTTTAAAATATATTGTTACTTAAAATGCTGGTATTTGGAAAAAGCACAAGATAACTGACTAATTTGCTTGCAGAATGTGAATATAAGCAGCTGATCAGTATCTGCCAATTTGTTAGTGTTGACCATGTTCATACCACACTGTTTTTGTCATTGATACATATCCCTCAAGTAATCAAGATTATATCATGTCTTTACTGCACTTCTAAAAGTTACTTGATAACTGTCCAATTTTTGTCTTATTTGAACTTGCTTTTCAGGCAAAAAATGAAACTATTTACATCTCACAACAACATGACCAACTATGCTACAGTGTGGGCTTCAAAGACCAATTTGGAACAACGACGGGGTAGAGCAGGACGTGTCTGTCCTGGATTCTGCTTCCATCTCTGTAGCAGGGCACGGTTTGAGAGGTATGAATTAAATTTCAACTTCAATGCAAACAGACATGTGCCTGTGTGGTTTGCCTTGCAATGCAAGTCACTGAGCTTCCATCTTTTGTAGCTTTGTAGTCAGGTTCAAGTTTATTGAAATAGGTTTCAAATTTGCAGAGTTAATTTTAAAATTGTTCAAGGAAACAAGAGGTTCTTCTTTCATCATCAACCAATCTTTGCTCACTCTCAGACTTGAAACGCACATGACTCCGGAGATATTTCGCACACCTCTTCATGAAGTTGCTCTGAGCATCAAACTTCTTCGCCTAGGAGGAATTGGACCATTTTTGGCTAAAGCTATTGAACCCCCACCGCTGGATGCAGTTATTGAGGCAGAACACACTTTGCGAGGTGACTCCTAGTTACATGGTCATAAAGCTACTTCGTTTTTTAAAAAAAATTATTAAAACTGTAATGACCCTAAGATCCAAAGATGTGCGGGTTAGGTTGATTGGCCAGGTTAAAAATTGCCCCTTAGAGTCCTGGGATGCATAGGTTAGAGGGATTAGCAGGTAAATATGTGGGGGTAGGGCCTGGGTGGGATTGTGGTCGGTGCAGACTCGATGGGCCGAATGGCCTCCTTCTGCACTGTAGGGTTTCTATGATCTCTATGAGACTAGGGCACCTTACCTTGCAGTACATTAATATTTAATTTTAGATAAGATTGTGCCACTTTTTAACTTTACCTAATGTATGAAAAGTGATAGCTGTGAAAACTCATTTAGTAATATGTTCTCATAGTTTAAATTCAGAGATTGTGGAGCGTTTTTCCAGTGTAGTTCATCAGCCCTCACCGTAGTTGCAGCACCAAAGTTCCTACATTGAATGGTGCCATTTGATTGATCGCAACATCATCCTAATTCTCTCGTTTCTCCTCTTTCGCAGAACTTGATGCTTTAGATGCAAATGATGAGCTGACTCCCCTGGGCCGTATCTTGGCCAGACTTCCTATTGAACCACGCCTTGGCAAGATGATGATTATGGGTTGTATATTCCAGTGAGTCAATGCACAGAGAATGATGGTGTGAATTACTGGGAAAGGATCATATTCAATAGAGTAATATTGTCATTCTTTTCTGGCCTCAGGACTTAGAATTTAGAACAGAAAATGCAAATCACATATAGACAGTGACGTAGGCTTCATTAAATGTTCTCAATCTGTTACATAGATCCTCTAAGATACATGGAAGAAATGTAAAATTGTTGACCTGTTATTGGATGAACTAATAGTGTGCGGTCAACAATAGAAAAGTATTAATAACTGGGATTTTTTTCTGTTGATTTTGTGTTAATGGTCTTGTGCTGCTTTCATTATTCCTCATCAAGGAAAATTGATTAGTTAATATAAGAATGATCGGAGACAGTAAGCCTGCTTCCTGATCTAATGGCTTCCAGCATCCCTACCTATTGGTATAACAAATTAATTATTTCTGAAAGTAAAAGTTAATTTTAGAACCTGGAGATCAGCAACCCCTTGCAAAACCTGTTATATTTTTGACATGTCACGTTTCCATGCATATCCTTCCTGCTGTCGCAAAGTAGAAACAATTAAAGTTGCACTTTGAGGTGATGGGATTTCACTGTTAGGTTAACCTGAGGCTCATACATTTCAAATCTGAAGTGTATCTGCATGTTGTCTGATGATCCCCACAGAATTTTTTATATATTGTTTAAGCCACATTCAAAGGAAGTTTCATACAGATGCACATTTGATATAAAGACATAATGTCACACAGTCTGCTTCAAATATAATCATCCTATAATCTAGAATTAAATTAATTTCTGATATATTTTTAAGATATTGACATTCTAAAATTGCAATTATAAATCCTGTGTAAATTCAAAAACGTCAACAAAATAGCTTGAAATAGCAAAACATTAATGTACAGCAAAGTAAAGGGACAAGCTGTATGTTTAGTTCCCTCAGTCTCACTCACTCACTACTTAACAGTGTAATAGAGTAGGATATGCAGATGGTCACACTTCTTCCTGTCTTCTGTCAACTGGCCAAAGGGGGTTGCAGCGGGACATTGGGATTGGGATTTATTACGCGGTATGTCTGGTGGATCCAAAGTAGCAAATATAACCCTTCTATTCAAGAAGGGAGGAAGGCAGAAAACATGAAATTATAGGACAGTTAGCTTGATATCTGTCATGGGGGAGTATTAGAATCGATCATCAAAGTTTTAGGAGGGCACTTGGGAAAAGTTGAGGTAATGGGGAGGAGTCAGTATTGTTTGGTGAAAGGGAAATCATGTTTAACCAATTTATTGGAGTTATTTGAAGGTGCAACATGCATTGTGGATAAAGGGGAGCCTAAAGATATACTGTACTTGGATTTCAAGGCATTTGATAAGGTGCCACGTAAGGAGATCATGGTGTAGGTGGTTACATATTAGCATGGATAGAAGATTGGCTGGCTGACAGAAAACAACGTATACATAAATGGATATTTTACTGATTGGCAGGAAATGGCGAGTAGAGTCCCATAGGTCTGTGCTGGGGCCTCAGAGCTTAGGAGCACTGTTTTGAAATTAGGAGTTCTTTTTAGGACAGAGATGAGAAAAAATTCTTCCTCCTGAGGGTTGTGCGACTTTGGAACTTTCTGCCTCAGAAGGTGGTGGAGGCAAAGTCATTGAATATTTTTAAGGTGGTGGTAGGTGGATTCTTGTTAGCAAGAAAATCAAAGGTTATCAAGGGTAGGTGGGATTGTGGCATTTGAAACACTTCGGACTGCGGGCAAGTTGGACATTAGACATGGGATGAGCGTCTTGCTTGGTCAATTTGTGCAAAATCAGGTTGAGGAAAGCATAGACTTCATCTTGTATTATAGGCACAGTTGCAGTGAATGCTGAAATGCTGAGGACACTTTGGTGATCTTATACAAGTGCATTAATCCACAGTCTAGATGGTAATAGAAGGTATCAGAGGGAAAACACATATTTCCATCTGTTTTACGTCTAACAATTTAATCTATTTGAAGTGGTCTAAAAACATTTGCATTCACTATACATCATAAAGGGCTAAAATTAGATGATTTCTTGTTGCAAAATTTCAGACCACTGTCATCCCTGTTATTGCATTATGGGGTTTCTATTTGTGAATATCCCATCTTCTATCCTCCATAACTCAGTGTTCGCTGACCTACATTGGTTGATTTTAAAGATTCTCATGTTTTCAAATTCCCGCAAGACCTTATTCCTCCATATCTCTTTATTCTTCTCCAGTCCTGCAAACATCTGTGATAGCTGTGTACCTCCAGTTCATCCCTGATTTTAATTGCTCCACACTTGCTCTGATGCCAACAGCTGCCTACACCACAGATTCTGGAATTTCCCTCCCCATCCTTTCTCCTTCAAAACCTTCCTCTTCTACCTAATATCTCCTTATGTGACTAGCTGTCAAACTTTGTTTGATAATGCTCATGAGGTACTTTGTTGAAGGCACTATGCAAATACACGTTGTTGCAATGCTTGTTTTGTTTGAATAGTCACAACTGTTCCTAGCTTGACATTTGTATGATTTTATTTCTACATATGTCTTTGTCCTAAATAGGATTGGAAAGCTATTGCTTTTGATGACTATGTTATAGATTTTTTTATCTGTTACAGTGTTGGGGATGCAGTGTGCACCATATCTGCAGCTACCTGTTTTCCAGAGCCTTTTGTTAATGAAGGCAAGCGTCTTGGTTATGTGCACAGGAACTTTGCAGGAACCAGATTTTCGGACCATGTGGCTCTGCTTTCTGTTTTTCAGGCCTGGGATGATGCAAGGTATTATTCCAGCGATGAGCATGAGAACAAATCCCTGCCAAATTGTCTTTACGTTTTTGTATAGTACTTTATAGTACAATTTTGTAAGCTTCATCATCTCTGTATTTGTATTTCCATTTTTTCCTAGAATGGGAGGAGAAGATGCAGAAATGCGGTTTTGTGATCATAAAAGGTTAAATATGGCAACTTTGCGGATGACATGGGAAGCTAAGGTTCAGCTGAAGGATATCCTTATCAATTCTGGCTTCCCTGAAGGTAATGCTACATGTTTTTTTTATTGTTCATTAGATGTTATGAAGTCTAATATGTAATCTATTTTTATGTAGGATTCAGAAGTATTTTGTTTAGGTTATAAAACTGAGATAAAGTAGGGGCATTTCAAGTGATGTACTCTATTTGTGTTTTTTTCATTCAAAATAATGTGCACTATTCCTGTTTGATCTTATTAAAGATAATTTTTTTTTAAAAACTGGGTATATGTATCAACTTGATGACACGCTGTAATCATTCAATGTCTGGAAGGAATCAATTTCTTGCTTTAGAGTTTGGTGGTCTCAACAGTTTCAGAGCACTGTTGACAACCTGGGTGAAAGGTTTCCTTGCCCTCTCTCAGATAATGCTGTTTGCTGCAGGAGTTCTCAAAGCATGTCACACACAAGGAGGTTGTTTGGTCTATCTGTGCTTGTGTCTGCTCTTTGAAACAGCTGTCCCACACCCCTGCTCTTTTCCTATCACAATGCAATTTTTTCCCCTTCAAATATTTACCCAACTTCCTATGGATGTTACCTTTGTGTCTTCTTCCATCATTCTTCTCTGACAGTATATTTCAGATCATTGTAACTTAACTGCCTTAAAAAAAAGTTCCCGTCTCTCAGGTTCCTTTGTCAGTTACCTTAAAACTGTGACCCCCTTATTCCCTATCCTCCTGCCAGCAGAAACGGTTTATCCTTATTTACTCCAAAACCCATAATACGTTAGAACATTATGGAGAACAATTCAACTTCTCCAATCTCTCCACCAAATGAAGTCGCTCGACCATGGTACCATTCCTTTGAATCTCCTCTAAACCCTCTCCAAGACCTTGGCATTGGGTACCCAGAATTGCACATTGTTTATAGCTGAAATCTAACAAATGCTTTATGAAAGCTGCATAGGTTTACACAGGAATCCACCTGGATAGTAAGTTAAATATATGAACCTAATTTCATTCGTTGCGTATCTGCAGAGTTGAGACTTGTATTCCACATTAACAGTTGTGGTAGTTTACAACTAGAATTTTTTTCCTTTTGCTTACCAATAATGATTGCCTTAAGCAGACTTCTGAAGCAGATGTTAATTGAGACACTTTTTCTTTTAAACAGAGTGCTTGATAACACAAGTATTTAACAATACTGGACCAGATAATAACCTTGATGTGGTTATCTCACTTCTTTGCTTTGGACTTTATCCCAATGTCTGCTACCACAAGGAAAAAAGAAAGATCTTAACTACAGAGGGACGTAATGCACTTATCCATAAGTCTTCTGTTAATTGTCCCTTCAGCAATCAGGATACAAAGTACCCTTCTCCATTCTTCGTGTTTGGGGAAAAGGTGAGTAATGTACTCGTGCAAACTACTTAATGTTCAGAACAGCCTGAAAAGCTATTTCATTTCAGACATCTTGACTCGCAGATGATAAATTTCCATTTAATTTGTTTTCTGCCTTGTTTCCCATAGTTCCTTCTGTTAAACCTTTAGACCATAAGATATAGGAGCATAATTAGGCCATTCGGTCCATTGAGTGTACTCCGCCATTCAATCATGGCTGATAGGTTTCTCAACCTGTCTTTTCCCCATAACCTTTTGATCCCCTTACCAATCAAGAACATATTTATCTTTGTCTTAAATATACTCAATGGCCTGGCCTCCACAGTCCCCCAACATCAGCCTGCCCTATGGTCCCACTAAAATCAGCCTCTCCTATAGGACAATTTTTATTGCACAATTTATCTTACTTTGAATTTTCCTAGCCAACTGCTGGCTCCCCCACTCCTCCAACCAGCTGAATCGTCCGCTCCTCTGAGCGGCTGCCTCCCCCCTCGTTCCTCTGACTGGCTGCCTCCCCCCTCGCTCCTCTGACCGGCAGCCTCCCCCCCCCCGCTTTCTCTGACCAGCAGCCCTCTCCCCCCACTCCTCTTTGATCTTGCTTTGAATTTTCCTAGCCAACTGCTGCCTCCCCCACTCCTCCAACCAGCTGTATCCTTTGCTCCTCTGACCAGCTAACTCCCCTGGCTCCTCTGACTGGCTGCTTCCCCCGGCTCCTCTGACTGGCTGCTTCCCCCGGCTCCTCTGACCGGCTGCTTCCCCCGGCTCCTCTGACTGGCTGCGCATGTTGAAGGTGTACAGAATATGAATAAAGTTGAATTTTTACAGAGTACTTAATCTAATTAATTCTTCGCTTCAAATCTCTAGAAAATCTTTCAAACTGGAGAGATTTGCATTTCATGTTGTGGTTAATTTATTGTTACGTTAGAATCTGAGGTATGGCCAGGCAACATTATATCCTATTGTTTTTTCCTTAAATTTAATAAATTTGCTATGAAAAATGTTTACGTGTTGAAAAATAATTGGCTTGGCCAATTCCTGAGATATTGATGGGCAGGTATTTCTCCTCAGATACGAACTCGGGCTGTATCTGCAAAGGCAATGACTTTGGTTAGCCCACTCCAATTACTCTTCTATGGTTCGAAGAAGGTAACTGCAAATGGAGAAATTATTTTGATGGATGAATGGTAAGAAAATTTGAAACTCCACAAACCTATTAGTTTCAGTTGCTGTTGGAGGTTAATATTTGATGCTGGAGGATCATTTCAGTCTGTCAGTTGTGCAGGAACTTTTTGCAATTGTCCTGTGTCTAATCATGGTGAGTTGTGATAAATCAAAAAGATTACATTTGATAGTGTTAAGTAATGTCATGTCAAAGTGTAGTACTACATGATCATTGATTTTTAAAAGCCGCCCGCCTATTTTGTGATCCAACCAGTGAATTGTTCATTTTCCTCTCCCATTTGGAACTTTACAATTCCTGAGAAATGATATTGAATTTATTACTTCTGTTCACTTAAATTTCACTGTGTTTGAATTACAATTGTTACTGGAGCTGACAAAGTCTGCATAACCTGTTCCTGCAAATGATCTTTCCAGTGACTAAATAATGCTGAAGAGACTTTCATGGAAGCATTCATATATTTTAGCTGTGATATCTGAATTGCCCTCTTCGGGAAAATGTCCCCAGGGTTGAGGGGGGGGGGGTTGGTTTCTCCCAATAAATCACGCTGGTTTTTTCAGCGGGGGTTTCAAAATTAATCTGTCTCACTCTGAGCGCTGTAGAGTGCACTAGCGTGAATCAGTCCAAAAATCAGGGGGCGGTGCCTATCCCCGCTGAAGAGGCCGCCAGCATAGTGCTGAGTGGGCCACTGTGCATGCACCGATCTGTCAGCACCGAGATTGGCGCAAGTGCAGTGGTCCCACAGTGCTGGCCTCCAGGTCACTGACCCACGACCAAATTGCTAGCACTCCCAACATGCCCAGGCCAGTTTGACTCCCCCGACCCCCCGCCAACCCTGCCTCGAAGCCCTGTTCCCCCCCAGCCATCTTCACCACTACCTCCTCTTCCCCCCCCCCCCCCCCCCCCAAACCCTGATGGCTAGCCCCAATCACTGGCCTCCCTCCCTCTGTCACACAGCCCAAATGCAGAGTGGCAGCAAGAGGCCCCATCCCCTATTAGGCCCTGTCCTATGCCTGGTGGGTAGTGCCAAAATGTCCCCTGTGCATTGGCACTTTACCCCTTGGGCAGTGCCGAGGGCCCAGGCTGGCAATGCCAAGGTGGCAATGCCCAAGGGGAATCCTCTGGCGCCCGACCCTCTGGGGAGCCTCGATGGCCCCATTTCACTCCAGTGGGGTCAGAGTGAGTAAATAAATTATGCAGCTCGGCGCCCGAAATACAGCTGCCGGAGACACTCGGAGGACGTGGTGACCAGCGGGGAGCCCGTGAAATGGCCTCCACTCAAGTCTCCTGGCCCGCTGCACTACAAAAGCAGTGCAGCCGGCTGGGATAACCGGCCCCTCCAAATCTGAGTCAAGTAGACTCTGATGAATGTATTTCTTCCTGTTAAGGATATGATATACTAGTTTACAACATTCTCCTTAAGATACTTGAAGCATTCTGTATGCTTGGTTTGTCATCACTATATGCATCTGCAATCCTCTACTTAAGCTATTTTAAAAAATAATCCAGTTTGATGTGTACTCTACATTCAGACGCACTTTGTAAATAATTACTGTTTCCTGGGGCATTGAAGTTGATACTTCCTAGGTTTGCAATGGAACGTCCATTTTATTAGAGAAATATCTAGAGATGGGAAATTATTAATATTGCCAATTATAACACTAGAATGTTATTCATATTAACTTTGTTCTCCCAAAAATTATTTGTAATTTTGCCTTTTACTGGACAAAATGAAGCATTCTACAACAAGAAATGTTTTCTGTTGGTTGAAGCATATCGTTATTTATTGTTGTATGGTTTTACTTTTCAGTTCTCGTTAATTCTAAGGGGCTTTTGCAGACCAACAAATAACTTGTTGATTTGTTTGACATTGGTAATGTTAAATACTAAATATAATTTGTACCTTTTAGGATAAAGTTGAAGATGCCTCACTATACAGCAGCTGCAATTGTTGCTTTGCGAGCAGGAATGGAGGCATTGGTGGTCGAAGTTGCCAAGGATCCAGAATTCATACGCCAACTGGATCCTACACATGAGCGGTTGTTGAATGTGATCCGGCAGGTTTCAAAACCTGGGGCAGCGGGCATTAATCTCATGGCAAATTCAAGGTGAATTGCATTTTTATGATTTTAGATTACACTTGTAGGGCAATTGTGAAGGTCGAATGATTTCATAATTTTGCAAATTTCATTCTCTGATCAATGTGAATCCTAAAACTGATTGCAGAAACCATTATACTTTATGCAAGGCTCTTGTGATCTAATCTTACCCTGTTATCTTTGCAGCATGGTTCATATTGTCAGGTTGTCAATTGTGTAACATGTATGTTGTTTAAAGTTGTGTTCCTTAGAAAAACGAGCAAACAAGGCAGTTGTTGCACCCTTACACCCCCCCCCCCAAAAGATGGTGCATATGCAAAGCCCAGGCCTCACGGGGATTTAAATGGCAATACCAGAACAAAAACACAAGGGATGCAATGGTTACAATCTGAAGTTGTAGAAATAACTGTCTGGAAGGTTGTAAAGCAACTAATTGATAGATTCTGATGGAAGTAGATTAGTGTGAGTGAGAGAAGGAGGTAAATTGAGACGGCTGGTGTCTGACACATCCCAGTGAAGAGATTGAGGGGTATGGGTAGATTGAGATTTTTGTGCAGGGAAGATTCTTGGCAAAGCATAGGAGTGAATCTTTTCCAGTTAAGAACTAAAAATAGTTAGATTGATGCCTTGATGTTCCAGATCAAAATATCCTGCTACTGTGTACTAGGCAGGAATCTTGCTTTAGTAACCTTTTTCTGCGATCTTGTATGTTGTTAAGATATTTTGATTGCAAGCCAGAAAATGTTTGTCATTACTGGTCAGGGGCAGTGGGCAATCCTTGTATGCCAGTATATTTGGCTCCTTAAACTTTGCCATGAACTAGCCAGTGTCTCATTCCTCAGTGATTCATCTGTGTGTGTGGATATTGGGCAAGGGTAGGCTTGGCCATTGCACACCTCATTTTGAAGAGCCTACTGCTGCTCAGAAAATCAATTCACATGAAGGGAATGGGCACTCAGATAGCTGCTGGTAAATAAGTGGTCCAACTATTCAGCCAAAGTCAGTAGATTTAGGAGGTGGAATGGGAGAGAAAGTAAATTTATTTGGGCAATCAAGTTATTCAGTTGGACTTATCTCAATTACTGGATTAATAGAACAGTGGATTGGGTGAGCTGTATTGTGAGGAAAGGTTGGACAGATTATGCTTGTATCCATTGGAGTTCAGAAGAATAAGAGGCGACTTGCTTGAAACATAAGATCCTGACAGGGTCAATGTGGAGAGGTTGTTTCCCGTTATAGGCGAATCTAGTACTAAGGGCCAGTTTTAAAGCAAGGGAGTCACCTATTTAGCACAGAGATGAGGAGAAACCTTTTCTCTCAAATGGTTGAGTGTCTTTGGAACTCTCATCCTCAAAAGATGGTGGAAGCAGTGTCTTTTCATGTTTTAAGGCAGTGGTAGATAGATTCTTGATAAGCAAGAAGGCGAAACGTTATCAGGGGTAGACAAGAGTTGAGGTTACAATCAGATCAGCCATGATCTTGATGAATGGCTGAGCAGGTTTAAAGAACTGAGTGGCCTACTCTTGCTCCTAATTCACATGTATTCACTGGATTGGAACAATGTTTGGAAAAAAAAAAGGTAAACTCAAAGTCAGAGCTGCATTAATTCATTTGCACTTGGAAATAACGAATGATGGAAAGTGCTAAGAGTCTGTCCCAGCTGCAAAAATGAAACTGAAAACCAAATATTATTAGTAGCATTAGGGTTATGTACAAGAGAAAGTTTGATCTATACTTAGAACGATTACAAGGAGCCACAGCCACTGAGAATTAAAAGTTTATTAGAGGTAAGTTATAGTCAGCATTGTCATTTTTCACTGATGTGGCAGAAATTAATTGGAGGTAAATGTATTCTGAAAGAAGAACAAGTCAGAAAGCTAAACTAATGATTTTGTCTTTTCGCTGTAGCAACATTATCATTGTAGCCCTCTTAGTATGTATTTACGTGTTTTTTTACTCCACTTTTGTACTGATCATTATTGGGATTAAATGGTTTAACTTGTGAAGACTAGAAAATAATTTAAATTGGGACAACTTGTTTACCAACTCACCACTTCACTTTTGTTATGTTCTTTTTTAATGTTATGGCTTTCACTGGTTATGAAGTGTTTATGTCATCAATTGTGATTTATTTCAGATTTGGTGATGGTCCTCGTCCTCCCAAAATGGCTCGGTATGACAGCCAAGGATTTGGTGGAAGAGGAGGGGGTGCTCGTGGTTCCAGCTACAGGGGAGGAGGTGGTTATGGAAGAGGCAATGGCTATGGTGGTTCCCGTGGCAGTTACAGTTCTGGATACTATGGAGGAGGAAGAGGTGGTAGTGGTGGAAGCTACCAAGGTGGTGGATACCGCAACTACCAAGGTGGTGGTGGTGGTGGTAGCGGAGGAGGATATGGAGGTTACCAAAGTGGTGGATATGGGGGCTACCAAAGTGGTGGCGGTGGAGGAGGATATGGTGAAGGCAGAGGTAACTATTAGAGATTGCAGGAGACCAAAAGTTGCAATTTGTGCACAGTTTATAAGTACTGATAGTAATACAGTTTTGTATTTAATTATTTTCAGAACAGAAACAATGCATGCACATTGCAAATGTTGTAATCAGTTTGTCAGTTCTTTTTATGCAACTATTTTCCGTACTGGTGTGTACTTTAAAGTGCAATCTTAGAATAAGCAAATGTACTTGTGACACATCTTAAATGGCAGTTTAGAATCTTTAAGTATATTAAAATTTACTTAGCGAATCACTAGTTTTGAATGTCTTTGTTTGATTCTCATTGTATTACAGAGAAGAAATAAAAGGGCAGTTGGAGAACAACAATATTTGCATTTGCCCTTTATTGCCCAGTTTCAGTATAGGGTGAAGTTGAGCAGCTTAATATAGAAACCTGTTCTGACTTGAAGTGATGCATTAAACACACTAATCAAGGCTAGGATTAGCAAAATTAAATGAACCACTTTGAAAGTAAACTCATTCTTCTATGCGTGTTACCTTTGGCTTAATTGAAAGCACCAGTTAGCATGGAAGGAATATTTCATCATTCATTTGAACCAAAGATTTAGTCAAGCTGCACCTTGGCCATTCCTCAGCCTACCTTCTTAAACAGTACATCTCATTGCAGTTTGTGGGACCATGATGTATTTCTTTACATCAGTGATTGTTGTTCAAAAATAATTAGTAGAGTGTGAAGCACTTTGGAACATCTAGAGGTCATGAAAGATATTATAAAACGTGATGAGCTGTCAAAGATCAAATTGGATCACTGATGGATACTCGAGGACAAATTATAATGAACTTTTGGAATATGGAGAAATATGAAATGAATACTTTGCAATGTATTGATTATTAAAATAAATATTTGGAATGTTTATTAACAATTTCACTTTCATAAATTAACAGCAGCAGTTTATATTGTAGACTATCCCGGTATTTGGATAGTTTTAACAAGGCACTTACTGCATCAAAGTATTTCCAATTGGCCAAGAGCAAAAGTCTCTGGAGTTTCCATTCCCACTTCTAATATTTGCTGAGTGCAAACTGCTAATATATAGACCAAAGCAACCATTAGCCTCTTGGATGCTTCCAATCTGACAAAGCTCATTACATCTGGTGATTTTGAACCACTTTCCTGGACTAGCAGAGTTCCTTAATCCTTGTATTATCTTTCACTCATGCTTCCTACCCAGCTCACTCTGTCCTTTATGGCATCTTTTTTTGTTCTGCATATGCTACCTCTCATCTGGGATAATATTTCATGACCATGTGAGCTTAGGCTGTTTCAGGACATTGCAGTTAAACCTCATCGTGTCCCATCCCAGTGTGAACAGGTGAAGGCTTTACACACACTTGCAATGTGATAGGGGACTGGCATCAAGGTTAGCTGTGGAAATTGAAACACCTTTTATTCTTTCATGGGATGTGGGTGTCACTGGCAAGGCAAGCATTTGTTATCCATCCTTAACTGCCCCTTGAACTGAGTGGCTTGCTAGACCATTTCAGAGGCAGTTTAGAGTCAACCACATTGCTGTGGGTCTGGCGTCACATGTATGCCAGATCATGTATTTACGGCACCTATCGGCATTGCAAAGTGTCATCACATCAGACTTTGAAACATGCCATTTAATTAGAACAGCAACAGTTCTATTTCTGTTAATCTAAATACTAAATTTGCTAGCAAGCCATCTGTGCTTATTTTGGAAAGCACAACACAAAAACAAAATCTTTTCTGTCTACAACATTGACGCTCACTCTTTGAGTGTACTAAGGTGATGAAAATTTGGGTACACCTACAGTTAAGGTTATGACAAGTTTATATACTATTGTGCTCTTAATTTGCTTATCTTTGCATCATTTTGAACTACCAGCTTTTTGGGGTCTGCCAGCTTTGTTTTCTAGATCACTATGATTTAGGTACTGTAGTGGTTTGAAAACAATTGTGTTGTCTTAAAATTATATAAAAATGTCTGAAAAGAAAACGCTATTCCCTTTGTTGATGTACTTCTGCAACATTTAGATCTTAGTCCAAAATGGACACAAATATAGTAAATTAGCAAATGCTACTGTCCAGACTACTCTTAACTACTTGTGTAACCCCATTAAATAGATCTGTGTACAGTCATTTGTAATTCAGGAAATCATTATTCCAGATTATTATTGTTAACAATGTCAAAAATCATGGGGTTTATTAAGAATGATCTGTAAAATAAATGATCCAACAAAGTTAAGTTTAACCATGTGATTTCAAATTACTGAGCAAAGTATTATCACTCACATGTAGCCTTTTATTTTAATATGTCTCTGAAATGTCTTGGGCTATGTTTCTGATTAATGGAGCTACTTAACTGCAAGGATATATTGGAGTAATTGAATTAGAGCAAATCTGAAATTAATAAAAGTGAGAGTTGGTCTATAAGCAAAATGGTCTCAGTGAATAGGAAGCCAATTTTTTTAGTGCACAATCTTATTTCCAGTGAAATTCACAGAGCGACAGCTCAAACTTTTGAAACTTTCTTATTCTGTCATTTTTACTTAGTTTGGGAACAGAATTACATAGTTAAAATGTTTAACTCATGTAAGTTACAGTAAGAAGGGAATAATCAATTCTTTGGCAAAAAATAGCCGAAAAGATAAAGCTCATACATAAGTGAAAACATGATCAACAAAATAGAGTATGTAATATCAAGGAAATGAAGTATTACCTAGCACAAGAAAGACAATACAGGAAGTTAACCCCATACAATGTCATTTCCCATTAATGTTGATCTCCAACTAATGCCCTGCATTCGGATTGCATTGCTGCTGTTTCACAATAACATGCAATGGCTATTGCTGGAACTCTTAACTTGCCAGCAACAACAATGAGAATTCTTAAACTGGTAAAATTTTAAAAATTCTGCACGTTAATAACTCCTCTGGCCGCTGTTAGATTAAATAGAAATAATCAATGGAATTATGATGGACACGGAAAGACATTTCAATTGATCAAATGCATATCTCTTTAATGTTAATCTTAAAGATTTATGGTGAAAGTTCAAACATAGAACCATTTAATGCTAGTCATGGATGGTTTGCAAGGTATAAAACCTTACTGACCTGCATAAGGTTGTAAATAGAGAAATATTTTATTTCATGGGATGTGGGCATCATTTGGCAAGGCCAGCATTTGTTGCCCATCCTAATGTCCTTGAACTGAATGGTCTGTTAGGCCATTTCAGGAGTTAAGAGTCAACCACATTACTGTGGGTTTGGAGTCATAAATGGACTGGATCAGGTAAGAATGGTAGATTTCCTTCTCAAAAGCACATTAGTGAACCAGATGGGTTTTAATATTGACAATTGTCACGGTCACCATTGCTGATTTGATAAAATTCATATTCCAATAGCTGACATGGTGGGATTTGAACCCATGACCTCAGAGCATTAACCTGGGCCTCTGGATTTATTGTTGTGATATCATATGCCACCATCAGCGAGAATAGGGATACGAATGGGTGGGATTTAGCATGAAACAAAGTGAATATGATCGTGTTGTGCACAATTTTGAATTAGTAGAGGGTGGATAAAAGGAGACAACTAAGGAGAGTCAAATGTGGAAGTGTTGAAGCTCTTTGACAAGAGTCTTTCTGCTGTATGAGATTGGGGACATGGCACTGACAAAGACCTTACTGGAGGGACAATGCTCTTGTGACTTTCTTCTGATTAAATGAGTCTGTCCTAAGCTAAATTGACATCAGTGGGTCCTTGGGGCGGCACGGTAGCACAGTGGTTAGCACTGCTGCTTCACAGCTCCAGGGTCCCGGGTTCGATTCCCGGCTCGGGTCACTGTGTGGAGTTTGCACATTCTCCTCGTGTCTGCGTGGGTTTCCTCCGGGTGCTCCGGTTTCCTCCCATAGTCCAAAGATGTGCGAGTTAGGTTGATTGGCTAGGTTAAAGAAATTGCCCCTTAGAGTCCTGGGATGCGTAGGTTAGAGGGATTAGCGGGTAAAATATGTGGGGGTAGGGCCTGGGTGGGATTGTGGTCGGTGCAGACTCGATGGGCCGAATGGCCTCCTTCTGCACTGTAGGGTTTCTATGGTTGATCAGTGCCTTTAGGGGATGTAGGTTGGTTCCTGTTAAAAGCCCACATCTGGCACTCCTGACCTGGCAGGCTCCATTGCATAGCCTACTCCTTCATAATATTCATGGAGTTGGGTTAAGGTTTTAAAGAGTCATGGATCATGGCCCTGCAGAGAAACCTAGTCTGCACGAGGGTACCTTTTTGAAAGGTGAGTTCAAAAGGTTCTCCTGAGCACTCCCCCACCCCCCAATGACAAACTCTGTCCTTCCAGTCAAACCCCATGGCTCCTTCTGCTCAGTGCTCTCCCTCCTACTCCATTTGGCTGCTCATGCTCCTGATGCCAAGCTATGATACTTCAATGCTCGTTGACTTCCCTTTTCACTGCATAGAACCAATGAACCCAAAAGTGACAACAGGAAGTGTAAAATAAAAGTTTCAAAAAATGTTCATAACCTATGTTTGAAAAAAAGTCATTTCACTAAGCCAATAAAAGTATTAATCATTCAGATCCTTGAAGTATCAACAACAAAAACCCCAAATTCTTGAACCACTTAACCTTGTGCAGACAAATATTGTGAAATTGAGTGCAAAGATGAGAGTCTGAGCTATCACTTAAGCCAAGTTTTCTCTGGGGTGCAAATGTTTCAACAAGTTTAATGGATCTCTGGGCTCTCAGCCTAGCCTTGGGTGTTTGGAGGGTGAGGGCTGGAGGGCCTTTGTGTTTTTAAATGAAACAAAGTCCCATTGCATGGAGGGGGATCTTATAAATAGCATACCTTTGCACCTGCCCACCACCAGCAAGGAAGATCTCGCCTTTGTGACCACTTTTTCCTTGGGTGTATGGGCTGAGCTGGGAACTTTCACAACTCCCTTTACCCACCTTAGCATCGCAAAATCCCTACGGTGCAAAAGGAGGCCATTTGGCTCATTAAATCTGCACTGCCTCAGCATTTTACCCAGGCCCACACCCCACCTGTCCTATCCCCATAACCACTAAACCATATAACCTACACAACTTGGGACACTAAGGGCATTTTGGCAAGGGCAATCCACCTAATCTGTACATTTTTGGACGTAGGAGGAAACCCACACAGACATGGGGAGAACATAAACTCCACAGTTACCCAAGGCCAGAATTGAACCCGGGTCCCTGGCGCTAAGGCAGTAGTGCTAACCACTGTGCATTGAGGATGAAAGTCAAGGCTGTAATTTGTTGTACAATTTGGAGTTGCATCAAGTTTCTTACCTTGTTTCAGCTTTGGGCAAACGGATACTGAACAACCCTATAAGGTGGAAGATGTGACTCTACCGTTCTGCTAAACTGGCATCCTTTGAGAATGAAGTCTAGGTCCCACTGAAGCATCTGTAGTAATAGCTTCTTAACTGATGGATTACTCAACTAGGCTTCTGGTGTAAATGTTTTTGCACTAATTAATTGGCCTGTGGTTCCACCATATTCGCCTTTACCAAAAGGAGGAGGAGGAGAGAAATGTCATGGCCCCAAAAATTGGGTTGAGGTTTTGGAGTTATCACAAAGTGGTTGCTCCCTTTAAATTCAAGATCTATATTGCTGTAGCTCGACTGACAGCTTTACCTGATGTATCAATAATGGTGGAATAAAAATGGTCAGTGTGAATTCAAAGATCAGTATATCATTTTGCTGATTGTCAATATTTCCTTAGTTGCCACTTTAAATTTGAAACTAAAATGTAATCAGACAACTCTTAAATCAGGAAGTCTGATTCTGATGCAGATTTACTTTATTTCAAAGTTCAGGATTTATAGATTTCAAATCGATCTGCACAAAATTTGCAATTCTGCAGATGTTTTACACCCACAACATAATTACACTGACTGCTCATAATGCTGTGTCTGCAGACATATGCATCCGATAGTGAGATAATACATCATTTAATGAAATGCATACATACTGTATTATACCCTCTAATATACAGCTGTATACTGTCATAAAAATACATTATTTCATACTTAGATCACGAGTGCTCTCGGATGTTAGGCTTTAAAGACTTTTATTATATATTTCAGGGACCCATACAGAATATCAGTTTTGTCTTCTGAGAAATTGGGTTACACCATTTTGGGTAAATTTTCTTAAGACATTAAACTTGCTTTCCTTCAAATCAGCTGCAATCCATATCAATGTGGCAACTTTGTGATAATTCCATGCCATTTAGTTTGTCACAAACTTACAAAATATTCAACTTTTCTGTAGGTGACTTAAATACAGAAACTATAACAAAGTTATGGAAAATTTATGAACTTATATAAAAAGAACAAGTCCTAAGTCTTTAATCAGCTTTTAAGTATAGATTCTTATCAATACTGGTAGCAAAGAACAAGTTTGAAGCCCAGCTAAAGCACACTTTATGACTACCATTACTGCCCAACATATTGATAGAAAATAGTTGAAACAGTTTACTATACAGATAACTTCTGAACTATTTCGATTTATTGTTTGCAGTTATATCTCAGCTGTACCACTTAAACATCAATATGTTTATTACCGATTTAAAAAAATGGAACAAGTATTACAAAATCGGTAATTAGAAATCTGTTTTTGATTCAAGACAAATGTTAAACAGAGTTTCTAACTCTGCAATATTCTTTCATACTAGAGTAATTAACAAACAATGACACCTATTTCTCCCATTGAATTGTTTTCAAACTTATTATTGTTCATTTCAAGACTCATATTCTGCATTGCTTTGACAAGATCATCCCTCTTATCACCCCCTGCGGCGCATTCCAGTACCTCCTCCTCTGCTTCACGGCAATGTCTGTCATCAGGCTGGATTATGGTAACAGCGTAGCCATTATTAGAATGAACATAATTGTTATGAAGTTTCAGTTTTGGTGGAGGCAGAACCTAAAAAAGGCAATGTTCATTTAATGAAATATCAGCCATCACTCAAGAGTCCCTTCAACCCCATTCTTGCATGGATCCCAGAATTTAATTAAGAATACATTTTAATTGGTGCTCCTAGTAGGGACTTTATATGCTGAAACACATCTCAAAAAAACTTGCATTTATATAGCCACTATGCCATATAAGGCTATATTAGGACAGATCTTTAACACAGCAAGGCCCTTTCACCCATCACCCCTTTCCCCAATGACATTGGCTCCTGGCTTGGCAACACCTCGACTTTAAAACTCTTGTTATCACAAGGAATTCAAATGCTTGAGGGTGTAGGCAGCTGAAGGCATAGCGTTCAATGGATGAGTGTTAAGAATGGTGGAGTGCTTAAAAAATTGTGATTTTGAAGACTGGAGGTAGTTACAGAAATATTGGAGAGATGTGAAAATGGGAGAGTTTTAAAATCGAGGTGTTGCCAAACCAAGAGGCAAAGTCATTGGGGAAAGGGGTGATGAGTGAAAGGACCTTGCTGCGAGTTGGATAATAAACTTGTTCATCCAAAGTTCTATGTACATAAAGGCAGAAGTAGGAATAAGCCATTCAGCACTCTGAGCCTATTCCACCCTTTCAAGAGCTAGGTGTTGTCAGTGTACATGTGGAATTGTTCAGAGGTGAGAAATGGGAGGGGGCCTTGGATGGAAATTTGGGGAATCCAGAGATAATCATGCATAGTGGGAAGAGAAGCCATTACAGCTGATTTTCTAGCTATGACAGGCTAGGTAAGAATGGAACCAAGCAGTGACCGTCCCACCCAACTGGACAATGGAGAAGAGGAGATGAAGGATAGTATTAAGGATTGCCAATAGATCGAGAATGATGAGGAGGATGAGCTTACCCCATTCACAAAGGATAACAGTAAAATACTGCAGATGGATTTGAAACAAAAACAAACATGCTGGAAAAACTCAGGTCTGGCAGCATCAAATTGCAACGAAGATGTGTAGGTCATGAGACAGAGAAAGCGTTAATGGTAGGGATAGGTGCTAGTTGCATAAAGGTAAGATGCAAGTGTGTTAATGGAAGAATAAAGGTCAGTGCTCAGTGAAAGGAAAACGTAAGAACCAGTGATGGCCCAGTGAGGGAAGAGTTTTTTTTGCTTTGGGACAAAAAATGTTTTGGCTATATAAAAAGTCACAAAGGATGTCACAAAGGCTATTTCAAGTACTCAGTAAGACACAAAAACCTGACTGAAGACATTCAAACATGAAGTAGCAAAGAATTTTGGGGGCTTCAAAAGATTCAAGAACTTTAGAGGAAAGCACTGATGTTCCTTTCTAAAAGGATGGACTTGAAAAGCAGAGATGTGTTCAACTTGTATTGGTTAGATCAAACTTGCAGAAAAATAGTCTTGATATCCATATTATAAAGAGGACATAGAAGCACTGGTGAAGAGTGCAAAAATGATCTAGCAGGATGATACAGAACTGAGAAGTTACACCATGAAGGATTGAACCAGTTGGGGCTCTTTTTATCAGAAGGGAAAAGGCTAAGAGATCTAAACAGTTTTTAAGATCATGAAAGGGGTTGATAATGTAGACATAGAGAAGATGTTTCTGAGACCATAGTTCAGGACCATAAATAAAATATAATCATTAACAAATCTGATTGGGAATTTTTAAATCTATGAGGGCGAAAGGAATAGAAAGATATGTTGACAAGGTTACATGAAAAGGGGAGGGGCAGCTCATGTAGATCACAGACACCAGCATAGATCAGCTAGGCATACGTGACCTGTTTCTATGATTTTCACTCAGTTAGCTAATGGGAATGAGGAATTAAAAATTTGGTAGAAGATATTTGGAAATTAGGTGTGGGATGTCCAGAATTATCCTTTAAGATATGCAGCTCAATTTCTGATATGTTCTTCTGGTTGGTGAGGCTTAAACTCAGAAAATTAAGATTTTATGTACAAATTGCAGGTCTACTGATGACCAAGGTGTGACACTATCCACAACCCAAAGGTCCCAGGTTAGACTCTCACTTTGTGACAGACTAGTTAAATTTAGCCAGGGCAGTATCTGGGACACTGTGATTGACCTCAGTGCCTCTGAACAGGGAGGAGAAAAAAAATCACGCAGGGCTCCAACTCTTGATTACCAATTTATGATCACCAATGGAACCGCATGTGAGGATATGAGCTGAGAACAGGGCTGTCTGTGTACACGATATCCTCCAAAGGCCACTTGTGCCTGTGGAAAGACTGCTCAGCATCAGCCAGCACCATCAGGAGAGCAGATATGGGGATAATACTTGAGAGAAAATTCTATAATTATACCTTGTTATTGTATCACCGAAGTAAAGTCTACAATCAATTTTAACAATTTATAATAAAGTAATAATTCACAATCTTGTTTTACAGGTTAGTTTTTTGGGAACTATTTAACAAAAACTTTGCAACACAAAATCTTATTTCCAGGTACAGGATTTATACACTAATTTATAGATCAGCAGCAGAAAAGTAATAACTTAAAATGCGTTTCTCAAGATCATTTAAATGCATTTCAATGGCATGTTTCAAAGTTCCCTTACTGAATGGTTCATGTTTCAAACTTCATCAGTTCTCTACAATCAAATAACTCTTCAAAAATATTTTTATCCAAAGTGAAAATGACTATTACTCTTCAACTTACCTTCAATTTAATTCCTCCCAACATACTCTTGAGGACATCAGAGCTTTTAATACTGCTGCATTTGTGAATATCATTTCCTTCCAAACAAGCTACACTTCCTGGGTATAGCTCAACACCTGGTCCCTGTTAATATTAAGATTGCAAGTTTGACATTGTAACATAACATTCAATTAAAGTACTGCATATTTTTGTGAATACCAAAAATTAGAAATGATGAAAATACTAGCTGAAATGAAATTTTAATTGGCTTTGAAATGAAATTTGACAGGCTAGCCCATCAAAGCAACCTAGGTTCAACAATCATTTGTAGTATAAGTGTATAAAATTAAAAAATGACCATTCAGCCGAACCCATGATGAACCATATACCACCACTTCTGAAAATGTGGATCATAATATACATTAAAGTGAATTAATATAAGGAGATTTAGGATCAATAGACACATTTTTGGATAGATTTTGCATTTACTGTTTAGCTTTCATATTAGCTTGCTATAGAAAATGCCCTATTTGCAACACTGATTTCACAACCAGACAACAAGTTGAAAATCTACCCAATAAATTCAAAGAATGTGGTCAAAAATTTAAATACCATTAGAGTGCTAGGATGGATAGCCAGAAAAATAGAATATATGCTTAGTGAAGTTTTGCTTTGGCAGAACACACTTAGGATGCAATCTACTTGTCTTATTATTTCAAAGATACTTAATTAAAACTAATTTATTATTCAAAATTCACAAAATTCCCACTTGCTTGTGTCTTTTATCTGTTTAATAATTCAAATTATTGAATAATTCAATGATTTTGAACTAACAAAATTAGGGTTAGTCTATACTACCTTCAGTTTTGGTCACCATGACAAAAGAACATGCATGTGCATTCAATACAGAGGAAAAACATGGTTGTTCTAGGGTTCCTGAATTTGGTATAGAAAATTATCATTTTTTGTTGTGTAAAATAAAGTCTGCTGCTTGTTAGATCTAGTACTGCAAAATAGCCTGACCTCCATTTCAGTGGCTTAGTTTATCCTTACTGAGGACATATCATCGTCCAGACAGATGCTGAGCTGATAAATTCATTGTTTTATGTCTGCACCATGCCTCCACAAATACTCTGAGAAAAAGCTAAATCTGGGAATCATAGCTCTACAGTTTGACTCAGTTAGTTCTCAAAGTAGTTGATAGTCAACAAAACAACCTTACTAAGGTTAATATGCCAGGAACTTTGGAAATGCCACATTCCTAAGCTCAACCCCTTCCTCGTGGACTCTCTTCTGAAAAGAATAATGATTCCTAATAGGGGTAGAAACTGCAGTCACCAACTTGCCAGCAAATTTGTGATTATTCTCTCTTTTTCTGCTATGTTCAAATTCAGGATAAATATGGATTCCTGATTGCTTGCTGTACTTGCATACTAACCATTTGACATTTATGCACTAGGATACACAGATCTCTCTGCACCTCAGAGCTTTTCAATCTCTCACCATTTAGATAATATGCTTCTTTTTATTCCTCCTGCCAAAATGGAAATTTCATCTTTTCCTACATTATATATATTCCATTTGCCAGATTTTTGCCCACTCCCTTAACTTATCTATATCCCTTTGTGGCTCATGTCCACTTCACAGTTTACTGTCCTACCTATCTTTGTGTTCCAAACCATGGTACACAAGTAAAAGCATAAGTCAAGTTCAAAGTTTCTGAATGCAGACTAGTTTCTATTTTGTCACCATGTTATACTAACTTGAGCTCCTGTCAGTTCACAGTTTTTCATCGTTAAGGCTGCTCCTGTGAGAACACAAATGCCAGTGCCTTCACATTTTAAAAGACAATCTTCAAGAGTCATGTGGCCAGATTCTACCACCACAATGCCATCAGTAGTTCCCCGCTGTACTAATGTCAGGTGAACTAAGCTAATGTTTTGGGATTTTGATGCCACAAAATTGTCTTGTGTAGGATCTGAAAATATTACGATTTCTTCACGGCTTCCAGCTCCTGTAAATGAAGCAAATATCTCTTTATTCTGAATATGTACGTTTTAACAATTGCAATTACTAGCATCACCTTTGATTGAAATAATGATCACATTCTTTTTTTATAAGGATCTTTAAATTTCAACGTCTCTATTAAAACAAAGAATTTTTGCACAAGTTGAAAAAACGTATTTGAAGTTCTGCACATCATATAACCACTATGAGCAGTTCAAAGACAGGAAACGGTTAAATCATTAAAAATTAGGAACCCTCATAGATTCAGTGATTTCCTGACATTGATCTAATTATTTTGTTATAATTGGGATTTTAATACTACAATTATATCAGCACTATTGAAAAAATTACATTAGTAAGGATGTACAACAGGAACGTTTGAAAGCAGCAAACATTTGGGTCAGTTCTTGTCCTCCTATTCCCAGGAAATATTGCAGATGGAGTTCTCCATCTGATTTAACCTGACCTCATCTGTCTCTGTAGATTCAGGTAATTTTAATCACCCCTTAATCTGTAGCAAGGGCACTAACTGATGATTTCAGGACTTTCTAAGAAGTATTCAGAAACTCTGTCACTCTTGTCTCAGGACGTTGTGAGTTCAAGTCCCACTTCAGGGAAATGAAAACAAAATCTGGGCTGCATCTCAAGTCGTCACCATAGTCCCAAATGACTATAGGGAGAGCTGACTGGTGGTGATTTAACCTGAGGATCACCACACCTCAGGGCAGGGCTAAGGTTGAAAAGGCGGAGCCTTCATGAATAACCTCAGCCAGTGTGGGAATTGAACCCACATTGTTGGCATCACTCTTCATCACTAACCAGCTGTTCAGCCAACTAAGCTATCCAACTCCAAATAATGGTGCCCAGCATGGGGCCCAAACCATGACCCTGAGATTAAGAGTCTTATGCTCTATAAGCTGAGCTAGCCGGGCAGCGAGTGCTGTGCTGTTGAAAGTGTTGCTTTTGGAAGAGACATGAAAGCAAGGCTCCATCTGCTCTTTCAGAGGGATATAAAAGATGCTGAAACACTTTCACAGAAGAGTAGGGAATTATCCCTGTTGTCCTGATCAAATGAAGTCAGATACAAGTCACATTGGGATGGCCAGCATATCAAGTTCAGTCAATCAGGTCAGTTAGGCTGAAGTGGAAGTTGGCATCAAGGCCATGACTGTGTTTCCCCAGGTGGAGGGGGTCATTGACTATTCAGGTGCAAATCAAGGATGCTTCAGAACAACCTGACACCTTTGTAAACGGGGAGGATTCACTCACTTAAATGTTCAAGTTGTTTGCAACCACTGTGGCACAATGGTTAGCACTGCTGCCTCACAGCGCCAGGGACCCGGGTTCAATTCCAGCCTCGGGTCACTGTCTGTGTGGAGTCTGTATGTTCTTTGTGTCTGCGTGGATTTCCTCCGGGTGCTCCGGTTTCCTCCTATACTCCAAAGATGTGCGGGTTAGGTTGATTGGCCATACTAAATTGCTCTTTAGTGTCAGGGGGATTAGCAGGGTAAATATGTGGGGTTATGGGGATAGGGCCTGTGTGATATTGTGGTCGGTGCAGACTCAATGGGCCTAATGGCCTCCTTCTGCACTGTAGGGATTCTATGAGGGCCTTTACACAAATCCAACTGGCACAAGACATATACAACCACTGCCAGCCATCAAAGCACCTTGAGGGGAGCTCCACTGCCTGAAGCCTGCCCCTTCTCTGTCTTTTCACTCTTCTGTGGTTGCCTGGAATGGTTGACCTCCTGGCCACGGAAATGAGTAAATGCCCATTTCACCAGCTCATCGCTCCATGAGTGAGGCCGTGTTACAGAGGTCTATAACATACCCTATATTCACTAGGTGCAACGCTCCATGTGTCTCTCTCTGTGAGGTTTGCCACTCCCTTAATGGAGGATTGTGTGCATTCACATGCCAAAGATATGTAGCCACTCATGTCATGGATAGAGTCCTCATGGTTTGTGCATGAGGCTTCTTGGCCTTTGGAAACCAATCTTCACACATATGGAACAGCTGAAACTTCTGCTGCTTTGCCGATGACACCCAACGCTTGCCATTTTGGCCTCTCCTCATTCCTCCAAGGGGAAATGGCCACAGTTGTCACTGCCACCATTACCTCCCCCTGCAAGTTTGTGCAGTGCCCAGATTGTGCCACCTATTCTACATGTGGAACACAATCCACTCTCATGAGTGTATCTGCATTGATGGAAGGTGCCCTGTAGTAACAAAAAAGTGCAGTGCATCCTGTGAACTTTCCAATGTAGAAGCAGACAGAGTCTGTTCCTCATCTGCTGTTGTTCCTGATGGAAACAAATTATTTAAGTGAAACAGCTGCTCCTTCAACCAAGCCCTGGTGCATCCCCTTAGTCAGGAACTTCAGTGGTGTTAAAAGCCCACACAGATGTGACAGGCCTTTCACAATCTAGTGAACAAAAACAGAAAATGCTGGAAATACTCAACAGGTTTGGGAGCATCTGTGGAGGATGAAACAGAGTTGACATTTCAGGTCAATCCACTTAGACCAAAGTGTGTAGAATTCAGTGATTACGTGGTGGGGAAGTAATGTACACTAAATATACAGCAACAAAGTGAGAAAATGCAGTTTTCATTTTTCCATTCTCTTAAATGTCCTTCGTATACTCTTCCTTTGTTATTTTAGCAGAGGTGCTAGCATATATCAAACAAATGAGTTAATGTTTGTTAATTTAGATGTTAAATTTTTGTACAGTCTGCCTAATCATTGAAACATTCATAATTCAGTTAAGATTGGCTGCCTTCCAAGTGACAAAACCAATACTAATTGGAAGCCTTCTATGCGATGGTTGAATATTCCCAAATAAACTGTACCTAATATTCTTCCATATTTACATTATATAATTAAGATAATCTAATTAGTAAATGGAGAAGTAATAAGAATATATATTATTTCAAGACATACCTCTAATGATGATATCATCTGTTAGCATTCCAAATCCTGAAGCATGATATTCTCCAGGAAAAATTACTACTGTGTCACCACTGAAACAATTGTCCAAGGATGCATCTAAGTTGTCATGTTGTTGAATTAGTGTATTAGCAGAGAAATCCTTAACCTGCAGAAAGCAAGCATAACTGTAGCCCAAATAAGTAATTGCATTCAATTTGAAAGATGGTATAACCTTGTGAGATCAATAAATTTTGAGGAAACTTGGATAGAAGTCCCTTCCAGCACTTGTGCACCCAGCTTCCTGTTGCATTAAATCATGCACTAGAGTCATTCTGAGACGTATCTACTGAGAAATCATCGGTCTTATGGCTGATTGCTCATGCTCTATAGCAGGGTTTCCCAAACTGACCCAGCCGTGGAACCCCTGGTTACCTCCCAAGAGCACTGGGGAACTCTAAACATTCTTATCATGTCAAAGATACTTCTTTGCCGTGAAATAGGTGCGAACACAGAAACAAGACATATACAAGTCTTTTCTAGCTATATGTATAAAGCTACACTCGCCAGTTCCATGGATGCGCATGCCATCTCCCCACAAAGCCGTCTTTACCATAGCCCCCCACACATCAGCCTCTGCTATGACCCCCCTCACATGAATCCCATCCCATTGCCCCCCGCTCACATCAGCCTCTCCCACGGCTCCCCTCACATGAATCCCCTGCCTTGGCCTCCCTCACATCAGCCTCTCCCACGGCTCCCCTCACATGAATCCCCTGCCTTGGCCTCCCTCACATCAGCCTCTCCCATGGCTCCCCTCACATAAATCTGCTGCCCCCCCCCCCCCCCCCCCCCGCCCCCCCACATAAGCTCTCATAAGGGAAAATTTTACTGCAGTGTAAGAGGGAAATAATGAATATGGTTAAAGGATCTTTAAAGGAGTTAAACGATTACATCAAAAGGGACTAGGGAAACGATGTAATTTAGTAAAGGGACTTTTTAAGAGGGATTTGATGACTATATGGTTGTATTTGGAAATGTTTTCAGTGTTGAATGCTTAAGTAGTTAAACAGCCTAGTATCAGTAAACCTCAGATGTCTTTAGGGCCCATATCAGTAGCCTGAATGCCTGGTGACTTTTGTACTCTTCAAAGACCTGATTTAGTAAACAAAGTCCAAAGAGAAAGGCCGAGCCTGGTAGCACCAGGCACTGGGACAAAGATTAAGAGCAGCCTCTGGGAGACAGGAAGGACAGATAATGCCTGGGACAGTAGACACTCTGCCTCATGAAATTCTGCAATCAAAGATATTTGTTAAATGTAAACCTAAACTAGACAAGGTTGGAATTCAAGCAACGTACCGCCTGCATGCTTCTCAATGTATAAATGACCTATGGTTTGGAGTGGCACGGTGGCAGTGGTTAGCACTGCTGCCTCACAGCACCAGGGACCCAGGTTCGATTCTGGCCTTGGGTGTCTGTCTGTGTGGAGATTGCACGTTCTCCCGGGTGCTCTGGTTTCCTCCCACAGTCCAAAGATATGCAGAGTAGGTGGATTGGCCACAGTAAATTGCCCCTTAGAGGGCAAACTTACAAAAAAATTGTAAATGCTGAACCAGCATGAAAATGGGGGAGTTTCAGACTTGTTTTTTCGGTGAGTTGATAAATGAAATCTTATGCCTTTTAAAAAGCATTTAGACAGTGACATGGGTAAGATGGGTATCGAGGGATATGGGCCAAATGCGGGCAATTGGAATTAGCTTAAGGTTTTTAAAAAAAAGGTGGCATAGACAAGTTGGACCGAAGGGCCTGTTTCCATGCTGCGAACCTCCATGACTCTATGACAGTCAAAGAAAATGTGATTCTCACCAGCAGGGGGAGGGAGCCTAATCTCATTGGGAAGCCGGCTGCTGAGCTCTAGGGGCCACATTGTGCAGGCGCCCTATTCTCCCAGCCCACTGTGTACGTCTGATACTCCACCCCGTTCCCTCCCTTTCCATGGACAATGGAACCCGTTGCCAAAAGTTCCCTGTGCTAGGCTACCCCCCCTTACCCCGATCGCTGCCCCGGCCAATTGCCCCTCACACCCTCTCCCTGCCCATCAAAGGACCCCCCACATAGAATCCCTACAGTGCAGAAGGAGGCCATTCGGCCCATCGAATCTGCACTGACCACAATCCCACCCAGGCTCTATTCCTGCAACCCCACACATTTACCCTGCTAATCCCCCTGACACTACGGTCAATTCAGCATGGCTAATCAACCTAATTTGCATATTTTGGGAGTGTGGGAGGAAACCGGAGCACCCAGAGGAAACCCACGCAGACATGGGGAGAATGTGCAAACTCCACACAGACAGTGACCGAGGCCGGAATTGAACCCGGGTTCCTGGTGCTGTGAGGCAGTAGTGCTAACCACAGTACCACCCTGAAGAGTTCCCCCCTTCCCGCCTCTATAGAGCTCCCCCGCCTCCTCCCCCATCATGGCCCTGGCCCCCACCCCTTTGGCACTACCTGGTGAGCAGTGCCAGAGTGCCTGGTGGGCACAGTCAGCATGCCAGTGCAAGACTGGCACTACCCAAGGTGCACTGCCCAACCCTGCCCACAACCATCTGGGGGTTTCAATGACCTCCGTTCCAACCAGCACGGTCATTATGTCTGGCCCCTGTTGGCGGGGACCATACATGATCCTCGCCAGTGAGGATCTCGACCAGTGAGGGGGTAAGTGCAAGCGAGCTCAGACGATAGTGTCCGGGACTCACTCATTATGTTGAAATTAGGTAATGAATATTTAAATTCAGAAAGGACGCAAAGACGATTTCACCAGCAAGTCAGTGCCAGTCGGTGCAAACCCGGTTTATTGCCTCTCATGATCTTACCAGCTCACCGCGCTGATTGACCAGCGTGACAAGCCAATAAGATTTCCCCCTTGGTGTCCAAAGATATGTCTGTCAGGTGGATTATTATGTGTAAGGTTATGGGGATAAGGGAACGGACCCAAGTAAAATGTTCTTTTGGAGAGTCAGTGCAGATGCGATGGGCCGAATGGCCTTCTTCTGCACTTGAGATTCTATGATAACTGGGAGAGTCTTGCTTCGTAGGTGCCCTCTGAGATAGAACTCTCCCAACATGTTGGAATAAATGATTGTTCTATACCTGAGACTCCTGAGATTATTTTGTATAATAATCATCTCCTACAACATGTACAGTTTCTCTTTCTTAAAGTTTTCCTCCACTGCCTCTGCCGCTCCTCCGACTGCTACCTCCAATGCTCCTCGCCCACTGCACTTCTCCTCACCACAAAGACCACTCCTTCAATCGCTCAGCCCCTGCCTCCCACTTTTATTCTTGGTGTCCAACAACAGAAAAAACAAAAATCAAATTGGCCAGAGTCAGGATTCCACATGAGCTGATTAATGATAAGCTAACTAGCCAACCTATCACAAGCCAATGCTCAGAGAGGCTGGCCTCTGATTGGACAACGTGGTCTTTTTGTTCTTTTCTCATTTATGGTCATTGTTCCCCTGCTTTTTTTCGAATCTTTGCTGCAATATTCTACTTCAACTGACTCTCATGCTAAATTATTTAACAGGCTTATTTTTCCTTTTTTTAAAAAATACTGTTTTTTGCCATGTTACTCCCTGGGCTGTTTTGCCGGTGAGATTGGCTTTGTGCCCAGAAATGGCCGTTTTATTTAAAGCTGTTTTAAATATTAATGACTTGCTTGACACGTCACTAGCGAGTCCCGGATGGCATTGTCCAGGCTCACTTGCACTTATTTCCTTACTGGTTGGACCTCAAACTGGCAAGAATCACAGCTGGTCTCCATCAGCGGAGTATCAGAGACCATTGAGCTCCCAGATGGTTTGGGCATGGCCAGGTAGTGCCCATGGGCAGTGAGCCTGGCAGTGCCCATCGGGCACCTTGGAACTACCCACTGAGCACCCTTGCACTGCAGTGGACAACATAACTGTGCCAGGCCAGGCAAGAGTGGGAACTCCGTGGGGCGGGGTGGGTTCTGCACAGGGGGAGACAAGGGGGGAGCTCTGCAGGGCAGGGTTGATTGGCAAGGCGGGGGGGGGGGTGGGGCATGCAAGGGGATGAGTGACGGGGAATATGCAAAGAAGGGTGATTGGCATGGTGGGGGGAGTTCGGCATAGGAAATGATTGGCAGAGGGTGGGAGGAAGAGACCAATATAGGGAGCAATCGGCGGGTGAATTGCACTTCTGTCCAAAAATGTGACAGATTGTCATTGCATCTTTAAACTCATCCAAAAGACAGGTCTGAAATTCTCCCATTTTCTTGTTTGTTTAGCACTTAGAGGGTGCAATCCTGCCAGCTTGCCACGCTGGTCGATCGGTATGGCAAGCCCATTAGATAGGTGGAGAGGTAAAAAACAAAAAATCGGGTTCGAGCCCAGTTTCTCACCTCTAGTGATCTTGCCCAGAAAGGGCGCAAGGCTGATTTCAATATTAATGACATGATTAATTTGTCATTAACGAACCCTGGACACTATCGTTCGGGCTCACTTACTCCAGCCCCCTCACCGGTTGAGGTCCTCCCAAGGGGACCAGATGTGATGGCTTCGCCGGTGGGACCGGACGCCATTGAAGCCCCCAGGTGGTCAGGAGCAGGGCTGGGCAATGCCCATGGGGCAGCACCTGCCTGACACCCTGGCAGTGTCAAGGGGGCAGGCTAAGAAGGGGTGGAGCCTGACTGGGGGGAGTGAGGGAAAGCCTCACGGACATCGGAGACCCCCCCAACATTACTGGCCCCCTCATCACCCCCACGGCCCCGATGGCTGACTGACATGACCCTTTCTCTTCTCTGCTCCCAATCATCACAGAGGCACAAATTCACCCCCTCCCCTCCCACCGTCCCATCAGCACACCTGCAAGTCCTGACTTGACTTGTCCTCCATGGTAACAAGGCAGACTGCATTAAACTTGTTGGAATGCTCTAACGGGCGCATGACTCACCCAGACTGCCTGCAGCTGATCTGCCCTAACAAGGGAGTGCTCCATAAAAACCCAAGGATAGACAGACAGGCAGGCAGTACAGGAAGAAATTGCCTCCAGGAAGGCAGCTCCCAGTTTTTCGGATGCAGTTCTGGCCAAGTTTCTGGAGGCGGTGGAGGCAAGGTGGGACTCCCTCTTCCCCCCAGCAGGACGTCATCCCAGAGCAAGGGATGGAAACGAAGTCTGGGAGGCGGTGCAGCATGCGTTAGAGCCAGGGCACTGGCCAGGAGAAACGGGAGGCAGTGCTGCAAAAAACTGAAAGCAAGGGTGTGTTTAACCTCATCTAGCATCTTCCCCCTAAATGCGCCCCCCCCCCGCCCCAAAAGAGTATCACAACCCTCTGAGGGCCAACCCCTGAAACCCTGCAGGACTTGTGCCATCAGATTTTACATGGCTCCTTCTGTCCCCACAGAAGAATAACCATAATTGCCGGGAGAGGGGGAAGACAGGGGGTGGACCTCACCCCTCCCTTTGAGGAGCAGGCACTGGATCTTGCGGGAGAGATGGGGCTGTGGTTCATTAGTGACAGCATGCTCGAGCTGGAGCATGGAGCTGAACACCTGCCAATCCTCCAATTGTTGGAGAAATTTCAAGTAAGTTGCATGCAGCCCAGATTCCTCTCCCTCCCTTACGTCCTATGTTGCAGGTAGGGACCCTGACACGCCTGAGCCATCTGGCATCACGGCCCCCATTGCTGCTCGCATCCATCCTGCCCTGACAGCTCGGAAGACTCCTCGGAGGAAGCCGATGAAGGGACCTCTGAGGCTGGCACCAGTTTTGAGTCAGCTTCCACCTCGCAATTCACCATCCCAGAGATTCTCTCATCGGTGGGTCAAGTTAATGCTGAGGCATCTGGATCACTCTCTGGTGCGCACGACACATGCTGATGTACGTCGGGTGGAGGAAGGAATGCCGAGGCCTCTGGTACGTGGGGGCCTGCTGGAGGTGAGGCCTACATGCTGGGCCTCTGCGATTACTTCTCCCTCAGCTACCAGAGATGACGCAACAGAACCACGGAATGCAGGAGGGGCTGACAGCAATACTGGACCGACTGAGAGGCTGTTGGGAGGAGTCCCAAAGCTTTCAGGCAGACCAGCTATTGCCCGTCTTGCGTGATTCCCAAGCCAAAACTATAAAAGGGAGGAGTCCGTGGCGGAAAGCCTGAGGCAGGAAATCCTCACCATGAGTGGCAGGGTCCAAGTGATGGCCAAGTCACAGCAGGCCACAGTGAAGTCCCAGTGGGCCACAGCCGAGGGCCTCAACAGGCTTCTCAAGATTCTGCGGCACATGGCTGAGAGGCTCGAGAGCTTGCAGGAGACCCAGCGGACAGCGCTGAGACACAGCGGGCTATGGCAGCAGCCCTTGAGAGCATGGCCCTATCACAGAAGGTCATGGCTGAGGGGCTTTAAAGTGTGGTCCAGTCTGAGGGCACTTGCTGCTGCCATTGACACATGGCCCTTGACTCAGAGGGCCTCACTGCAGAAGCACCGCCGTCCCATGGAGTGACCCAGGGGTCCACAGCAACCCCAAGGGAGGAGGCAGGGCTTGAGCCCATGCCAGGGCCTTTCACCCAGGAGACTGCGACTGTGGCTACACCTTCTGACTCCCCCCTTCCTGGGGCATCTCAGGGGCAGTGGGATGAAGAGGATGTCATGGATACGTCGTGACACCTGGAAGCCGGACAGGGCCCTCTAGGTCCAAGCGCTCCAGAGGACGATTAACAAGGGCATCACAGGCTACGGGGCGCGGTAGGCTGCTGGCCACTTCCAATCTCCATCCTGGGGAGACACTAAGATGGCACGAGTGAAGGGCAACACTAGTAGGCACTTTAAAGTCTCACGTTCATATGTTATTTCATTTATTTTTGAAATCACTGTATCACTGGCAACAATAAATGTTATTTCACCCCATACCTGTGACTAACTTGTCTCTAATTAGCCTCTAACAGAGGTGCACTTACCCCGACAGTCACCAGAGGGACCCTGTTGATGTCAGTGGGGGAGGTCTTTTAATACAATGCTACTGAGAAAATCAAGGCACTCAAATAATTTATTGGCTACTGTGGGTGGCATACATTGGCAGCGACTTACAGCATCGGCCATGGCATCCCCAGAACCCACAAGAGATTCCCTCTCGTCCCACCCCCCACCCCAGGGCCCTGCATGGAGGTTTAGTGCTCCCTTACCTAGCACCCAAATGCCAGCATACATGCGGAGCTCAGGCAGGAGTCAGACGAGTTTGCACCAGAATGTCATCACAATGATGCTTCTCGTCATCACCCTCCTGCCTGCCACAGAAACTTGCTAACACAATGTACCCAGACCCATCACTCTGGTGTTACAATCATAGAATCCCTACAGTGCAGAAGGAGGCCATTCGGCCCATCGTATCTGCACCAACAACAATCCCACCCATGCCCTAACCTGTAATCCCACCTATTTACCCTGCTAATCCCTCTAACCTATGCATCCCGGGATACTAAGGGGCAATTTAGCATGGCCAATCTACATAACTCACATATCTTTGGACTGTGGGAAGAAACCAGAGCACCTGGAGGAAACCCACGCAGACACAGGGAGAATGTGCAAACTTCACACAGATAGTGACTCAAGCCGGGAATCGAACCCAGGTCCCTGGAGCTGTGTGACAGCAGTGCTAACGACTGTGCCGCCCTACAATGTTGCAGGAGATTGTAGGACTCCAAGGTTGGGGGAGGGGAGTGGATGGTGGAACCCACGTGTAGGCAACACAAGCCCCTAGTGACTAAAGCGTGGTGATCAGAACCTCCCTTGCATGCTTGATCCTTGCTGCTGCCAGCCCTCTAGTGCCTGGGTGGTGTTGCTCATTATCACCGTCTTCCTCCTGCTGGGCAGTCTCTTCCCCAGTGAGGGCTGGCTGGTCGGCCTCCATGTCCTCTGCCTATAAAATGTCTCCTCGCTGCTGCGCCAGGTTGTGTAGGGCATAGCACACCACCACGAAGCAAGATGATATCAGGGGGCTATATTGGAGGGCTCCGCCAGAACGGTCCAGGCACGTGAACCTCATTTTGAGGAGCCCTATGCACCTCTCCACTAAACTATGGCAATGTGGGCCTCCTTATATCGGGACTCCGCACGAGTCTCAGGCCTCCACATTGGCGTCATCAGCCAGGTCCGAAGCGGGTACCCTATGTCCCCCACGAGCCATCTCTGCACCCTGGGCTCCTCCTCAAAGATCTCCGGAACATCAGAACTCCTCAATATGAAGCTGTCATGCACACTGCAGGGTGTCTGGTGCAGACGTGCATGATATTCAGCTGATGGTCACACACCAATTGCACATTTATTGAATGGAAGCCCTTTCTGTTTATGAATCCTCCTAGATTCTTCACTGGGGCCTTGAGGGCAAGTGGGTGCAGTCAATAGCCCCCAGCACATTTGGCATCCCCACGATGGCCACGAATCATGTAGCCCAGGCTTCAGGCTGGGCCTGGTCCAGGTCTAATTTAATATACTGACCAGCCCAAGCATACAGGACATCCATAACCTCCTTGACACACTTGTGGACAGATGATTGGGGAATGCCACAAAGGTTTCCACTGGCAGTCTGGAACGACCCCGTGACGTAAAAGGTTTAAGGGAGGGAATTTGGGGAAGGGGAGAGACAGAAGGAGAGGTTCAAGAACTCTGCTCACCTCCTGCCCAGCAACACTCACTCCTCATACCCTCCCCCAGAGATCCCTAGCAACGCACACTCCTCATACTCAACAGCCCCCAGCAACACCCCCTCCCCCCACCCATACAAGAATGGGAACTAAGCCCCCCCCCCCCCCACAGATACAAAAATGGGAACTAAGCCCCCCCCGCCCCAATTCGGGTCCCGATCGCTTTTTTTTCTCCATGGTAAAATGCGAATGGGCACAAAAAGGGGCACCATTCTCACTAGTTGCATCTCACACGATTTTATGACATTTTCCCACCGCAAAACGGGCGTGATGAGGTTATGAAATTCCACCCACGGTCTCTTATCTATTCTTTTGCACTCTTTTCGATCAGTCTGTTTTGTCTTTCACTCATTGACACAGAAGGCTGTGGAGGCCAGGTCATGGAGTATGTAAGAGATCAAAGGTTATGGGAAAAAGGCGGGAGAATGGGGTTGAGAAACTTATCAGCCATGATTGAATGGTGGAGCACACTCGGTCTCTGTATCTGTGGTTTTTTCACAATTGGTCCACTGGGTGTTCTGAATGGTGACAGAGATGATATTGAAGGACAAGGGGTCTTCTCCAGCTCGGTGTCACTTTCACTCCTCAGACAGTTTTCAGGGCTTTCAGGCTTTAGTTGATTATCCATTGCTTCACTAGAGGATTCTGGTTCTTGATCTTCAACTGCACTTTCTGGTTCAAAGCAGGGTTATGTTTCATTTGGTTTCTGTAGGAATCTCCAGTTTCTCTTGTCTGTTTGGAGTGTGCACTAAGATCTTGTTTCTCCTGAGATTCCTATGACAACAGTGGGAAGGGGGTCCCTTCCTGTTGAATCCTCATTGTCTCTCCCATGTTAAGTTCAGACAGGGGTCATGCGCTTCAAAGTATTGTTTCTGCTTCTACTGCCTCAGTTTGAGCAGGTCCTGTATGCTGTAGCTTACTGAGTGTGGAAGTTTAGCTCTTCATCTTCTCCCTATCAGGAGCTGTGCTGGAGATGATTCAATGCCCTCTTCCTGAAATCCAGCAGGGCCAGGTCTGTCTTCACCTTCTTTGACAGGTATTTTAAGGTCTACAAGGTCCACCATTCCCTTGGAGCAATCATTATTGTTGTGTTCCACTGTATTTTTGGCACACTGCACACATTCACCATTTCCCCGATTTGTGCTCCCATTCCAGGCTAATACATCTCATCTCGAGCTCTTCTCCTGCATATTTAATACTGAGGCGACTTTCATGTATACGTTGCAGCATTTCTTTCTTCAGTGTTGCAGGAATTATCATCTTTTCTCCCTTGAAAAGTATTCCCACTGAAGTTCCTCAATATGAAGTTCCTCACAAAAATTCCAGTACTCAGAAGGGGCTTTACGCCAATATAGGCCAGCCAGTTTGCAAAATTTGCTGCAGCTTTTTCAGGGTGGCATCATTCTTGGTCTCTCCCCTGATCTTATCCAGTTTGGTTACAGCCACAGGCAAGTTCTTTTTCAGCACGTGAATTGTGCTTCTATTTCTTTGTCCTCTTCTTATTTGATGGGTAGACATGCATGTGACAGAATATCAGCAATGTATGTTTCTCTTCCCGGTTTATATTTAACTCGGACCTGGTCCTCCTGCAGACGCAGTAGTAATCCTTGGATTCTTGGTGGTGTATAATTCAGGGGCTTTTAAGTAGAGCTTCCAAAGGCTTATGATGAGACTCTGCCTCCACATTTTTGTCATAGACAAATTTATAAAAGTGTTCTGGGTCAAACACAATCGCTGGTATTTCTCTCTCTGTAGGTTTATTGCTGCTGTATTTCAGTCGTTGCCTTTGAAGTTGACACAACTGGTGCCTCATTTTGCAAGAGGACTGCTTCCAGGCCAGTTTTTGAAGTGTCCACCAATATCTTGACTGGCTGACTGACATTGTAATACTTTAACACTGGTGTCTGGCTCAGTATTTTCTTTAGGCTAGTCAAAGCATCTTGGTGACTTTGTTCTCAGTGCCATTCCAAATCATTATGTAGACGTTCTCTGAGAGGTGCTGTCAGGTCTGACATGTGTGGAATTAATTTCCCAAGCTAGGTCACCGTACCCAAAAATCTCTCCAAGTCTTTCCTACATTCTGGGGATAGCATGTTCATGACGGCTTTAATTTTACCCTGATCCAGCTTCAGCTCCTCACTTGTTAGCACATGTCCCAAATACTTGGTTTCATGAAGACCTATTTTGCACTTTTCCTTCTCAAACTTGAAGTTCCTTTCCCTTGCTCTTGCCAGCAGCTGCCTCAATTTGTGGTTGTGTTCTTTCCTTGTAGCTCCCCAGACCAGCATATTGTCAAAAGAGGTTTCCACACCCTCTAACCCTTCAAAACAGCTGCTTCACTGTTCTGTGGAACATCGAAGGAATTAAATTAATACCAAAAACTAAGTGTAAAAACATGTAACACCTGTGTGGTGTGTTGAAGGTAGAGAAAGGAGCTGCGTTCATCCAGCTTGATCTGCCAGAAGCCTGAACTCGCATCCAAGACTGAATAGTTTCCACTTGATCCTTTCTATTGTGGGCAGCTGATAATGCTCTCTTTGTATTGCCTGGTTTAGGTTTCTGAGATCCAGACAAACTCGTAGCATCCCATCTGATTTTTCTGCAATCACATTCGGTTTAACCCACTTTGTTGGGTTCTTCAAATTTTTTGATTTTGTGAAGTTTCTCCATTATGCCCAACTTTGCTTTCAGTTGGTCTCTCAGCATTACTGATATTTTCCTGGGCGGGTGTATTTTGGGTGTGATAGTTTTGTCAATCTTGATTATGTCTTCCCCCTTTTGGCAATCAATCTCCTTAGACACATCTTTGTACTCACTCAGGATGTCATCAGAGGTGACAATCATTATTCTCTTGATTAGCTGCAGATTTTCAAAAGCTTTGATTCCAAAAATAGTGTGAATTTGGACAGCTTGAAGAATCACTCATTCGAGATAGAATCATTTGCAGGATCGCAGATGGTTCTCCGAGGGAACGGCTTTTGAAAGAAGTGGATCTCACACAGGAGAAAGCAATAAATATCTGCTGAGCAGCAGAGGCAACAAAATTAAACCGATGACAGAAGATGGTAAGCCACCATCGATTAGGCAGTTTTTAAAGTTTATTTATTAGCGTCACTAGTAGGCTTACATTAACACTGCAATGAAGCTACTGTGAAAATCCCCTAATTGCCACACTTCGACACGTGTTCGGGTACACTGAGTGAGAATTTAACTTGGCCAATGCACCTAACCAACATATCTTTTGGACTGTGGGAGGAAACCTGAGCACTCGGAGGAAACTCACATAGACACAGGGAGGACATGCAGGCTTCGCACAGTGATCCAAGCTGGGAATCGAAACTGGATCCCTGGCACTGTGAGGCAGTTAAACAGATGAGTGATTCTTCAAGCTCTCCAAATTCACACAATTTAGCTTGTTTTCTCAGCTTAGTTACATACTGACTAATGTTGTCACTGCGTTGAATGCATGCTAAATATTTGTATTTTTCATGTGATTTTTTTAGGTATGCAGTAAGCTTAGAATTTTTCCATTATTTCTTTCAAGTCATTTTGATTCTGATCAGTTTCAAATGTGAATGTTATAAATTTCTATGGCTTCTTCCCGGGTACATGAAAAAAAGATGGAACACTATATCTGCAGATCTTTCTTATCACTGCCCATCGCTGTGAGGTACAGGCCAAAGTGCTGCCAGAATCGCCTGGTTTCGTCGAGATTGCCCTGCAAACTAAGCTTTGTCGGTGGTTTCAAAACCTCCGTTGTTGCGATTAGTTTATTTCCGACACCATGCATTGTGGATATGATGTCGGAAGAATGACACCATTGCTGTAAACTAACTTTATTAATAACATATTTTTTGCAACATGAACACAGAATTGCAGGACATCTGCAGCTTTATTTCAACATTCTCTAACATGTGCTATCTGACCTTCAATTCCCAGGTCAGGCAACCCAATATGCAGTACAAAGCATATTGTATAGTAGCTAATACTGGAGTCCATAACCACAATAACCTAATAACATGACACTTTTTTTGCAATCTTTATGGCCTTTTCAACTTACAAAGTTACGCTTAGTATTTTAAGTATTTGAATTCTCAGATGTTATTGCCCCCTTTATGATTTAGTTTTTTACTTTCCGAGGATTAAGTGGCCTCCTTATGGATTAAACCTATGACCTTGTGCTGCATGGCAAAGAATGGCACAAACAACAACTAAGCCATTAAGGTATCTCCAAAAAACAACAAATAATTTTACTTTTTGATTTTAACAATAACATTTGTACATTACTAATCATGCACATTCATCAGGGCTGTTACTTCACATTTGCCGACAAAGTGATAGACATGCATATTTAACAGTCAACCTAATAACACAAAACTGAAATAACTCACCATGTCAGCTGTCATCATCTTTGCCACAATATGAGTTACAATTTTTCCAGAAGATCGTTGTCCCTTCCTACGCCTCAATATTCGTGGAAAGAATGGTCCGTGTGCTCTGTTATCGACAAGAATAATGATAAAAAAACTGAATTCATTCTGTAATATTAACAACTTTGTATTTAAGTTTTCACATCACAGAAACACAGCATTCCTTTCCATCACATATCCTTTTGAGGAAACTTACATTAGTATAGAATTTGTCAGAGCTTAAGTCCTTCGGAATTATCCAAGGTTTTTTTCAAAATGGATGATATTAATGAAAAAGTTGCCATCTTTATTCACAGCTTTCTCTACAATACTGCAGAGTTCAAAAATCTGATTGTTTTCTTGTTGACAGCCTTGTTAATTCTAATTTGTAACATAGTAAAATTATTCACGTTAGTTATGGCAGTTTTTAAATTAAGTCTGGGTCTTCAAACAACTGCCTCATTAGCCTGATGTTTGGATTGGCAGTGGGCTTCATGATGTTGAAACAAAAAACATAATCAGAATATAAAGGGGAGGAAGGATTCAGATTTGAGTAAATTTATAATTCGTAACATGACTGATGAATTAATGACACAAATGGAGATAATTGGGCAGGATTCTCCGATCTCATCCGTGTCGGCATCACTGCAAGTGAGAACATAAAATTTGGCATTCCAGCCAAAACTCCATTCACTTTCAGCGGCACTGGAGAATCCCAGCCACAAACAAGGGAGGAGGTTTTCAGCAAATAACTTTAAAGATTTCCCAATCCTCTAGGTTCCCACTAATCTTTGCCACTTTGTATGCATTTTCTTTCAATTGGATACCCTCCTTTATTTCCTTAGATATCCATGGTTGATTATCTCTTTTTCTACAGTCCTTCCTGATCACTGGTATATACTTTTGCTGAGTACTGTGAAAGATTGCTTTGAAAGTTCTCCACTGTTCCTCAATTGTGCCACCATAAAGTTTTTGCTCCCAGTCTACCTGAGCCAACTCCTCCCTCATCCCTTTGTATTCTCCCAGCAGCAGCCACTGCTCCCGACGGCTGCACAGATCAAAGGGTTGCTGGTCATCCAATTGGCTGACAGCTCCTGGAAGCAGGACATCCTGCTTCAGAGGCGCAAAAGTCATGGCTGCAGGCAATTATTTGAATTGTGGCTTGCAGGGTCAGTGGAGCCAGGCTTGTCCCAATTTACTGGGTGGGTCCAGCGTCTCCACGTAAAATCTTGGTTGGAGTTGCATGTTGACAAAATATTCCAGGTATTTTAACTTTTAGAACAGACAAGTAAATGGAAAAGCAGGTGAGATAGCCCTAAAATTAAAGGATGAGATAAAGACAGAATGAAGAAAGGATCTTAGCCCAGAAAATCAGGGTGTAGAAGAAATATGGGTGGAGTTAAGAAATAACAAAGTGTGAGTATTTATGATCCCTTGACAGTAATCATAGTGTTGGAGTACAAATCAGGAAATTATTTGATCAAAACAAATGATGGAAGTTTGAGGGACTAGTTGGCTGGGCTCAATCAAGAGCATAATTAAAATATACAACAGTAAATGAGCAATGGCAAACATTTAAATAAATAATTCATAATTCTCAAGGAATATACATTCCCTCGAGGAATAAGAGGCTCCAGTGGAAAAATAGTACCGCCATGCCAACTAGATAAGTTAAGGAGGGTGTTAGATTAAAAGCTTACAATATTCCTATAAAAGGGGAGTAAGCCTGAGGACTAGGAGTATTCTAAAAATCAGACAATGACAAGAAGTTGATACAAGGAAAAAATATAGAAAATGGAAATATAGAAACATTGAAAATAGAAGGAGTAGGCCATTTGGCCCTTCGAGCCTGCTCCACCACTCATTTGAATCATGGCTGATCATCAAATTCAACATCCTGATCCTGCCTTTCCCCCATATCCCTTGATTCCCTTTAGCCCAAGAGCTATATCTAATTTCTTCTTGAAATCACACTGTTTTGGCCTCAACTACTTTTTATGGTAGTGAATTCCACAGATTCACCACACTCAGGATGAAGAAATTTCTCCTCTCCTTAGTACTAAAAGGTTTACACCTTATCCTCAAACTATGACCCCTAGTTCTGGACTCCCCCACCATTGGGAACATTCTTTCTGATTCTACCCTGTCTAATCTTGTTAGAATTCCAAACGTTTCGAGGGGATTCCCTCTCACTCTTCTAAACTCCAATGAATACAATCCTAACTGAATTAATCTCTCCCCAGATGACAGGGTTCTCTCACAACTAGATTGCCAACTAATCCTTTCTCATTGCACATTACCAGGTCCAAAATGGTCTGTTCCTTTGTTGGTTTCTCCATGTATTAGTCCAGAAAACCACCCCATATACACTCCAGAAATTCCTTCTCTATTGTACTGTGACTAATTTGACTCACCCAATCTATATGCAGATTTGAGACATCCATAATCATAGATGTTCCTTTATCACATGCATCTCGGATTTCCTGTCTAATGCTATTCCCAACATTACTACTAAGTTTGGTGGTACATCAACCCCACAAATGTTTTTTGCCCCTTGGTGTTTCATAACTTGGCCCATACAGATTCCACATTGTCTGTGCTAATATCTTTCCTCAATATTATATCAATACCTTCTTTAATCAACAATGCAACTTACCACTTTTTCCTTTCTGTCTGTCCTCCCTAAACACTGAATAGCCTTTAATGTTTAGTTCCCATCCGTGGTCACCTTGGAGCCATGTCTCCATAATCACAACTATATCATACCTCTTTACATCTAACTCTGCAATTAATTCATCAATTTTGGGCAGCAATGTGGCAGAGTGTTTAACACTGCTGCCTCACAGCGCCAGGGACCCGGGTTCAATTCCAGCCTTGGGTGACTTTGTGTGGAGTTTGTGGGTTCTCCCCATCTGCATGGCTTTCCACTGGGTGCTCCAGTTTCCTCTCACACTCCAAAGATGTGTGGGTTAGGTTGATTGCCCATGCTAAATTGCCCCGATTACTTAGGGGGATTAGTAGGGTAAATACATGGTGTTACAGGAATGGGACCTGGGTAAGATGCTCTATCAATCAGAGAGTTGGTGTGGAACCAATGGGCCGAATGGCCTCCCTCTACTCAGTAGGGATTCTATGATTTTATTTTGAATGCTCAGAGTGTTCAGGTACAAAACCTAGGCTAGTCCTTTTAACATTCCTTGTCCCATTTCTACCTTTTTTAAAAAACTGTGTCCTTATCTGATTCTGGCCCTTGATTTCTTTGCCCATCACTTTTCTTATCCTCCTTGCTGTCTTTTTCTCTTGTTCTTGTTTTCCCCCAGCTCTGAAGCCTTAAAGGGGATTTTCCCACAATAATTTAATTGCAATGTTAATGTAAGCCTACTTGTGACACTAATAAATACTTACACTTACTTAAAACATAGGTTCCCATCTCCCTACCATATTAGTTTAAACCATCCCTAACCACTTTAACAAGAACTCCCCTCCCCCGTCGCAGTCCTGCCCAGGTATAACCCGTCCAGTTTGTACAGGTCCCACATCCCACAAAACCAGTCCCAATGCCCCAGGAATCTGAAACCCTTCCCGTCACACCATCTTTTCTGCCATGTGGCATTGGTAGTAATCCTGAGATAACTACCTTTGAAGTTCTACTTTTCAACTTGCTTCCTAGCTCTCTACATTGCTTTTAGGACCTCATCCATTTTTGGAACATGGAACACAATGGAACACATTGGCCAATGCAGTGCTTATAATGAACATCCTGTTAAAGACTGCTCATGACACCACAGACAGACCATGGATGAAACTTGGAGCAGACCTCTTCACATTCATTGGAACTGATGATCTCATTGTAATTGACTACTATCCAGGCAACTGGGAGTTAGGCCAGCTGATGACAATCAGTGAGATTGTAGGAGTATAAACATCTCCACACTATTCCCAAGTCAAATGGATAACGGCGGCACTGAAAACCATAGGGATCATTTAAAAATTGATGAGATACAACATAATTGTGCACAAAGCAATCTTATTTGAGTGGAGAAATCCACCTATTGAAATCATGGAAAATAGTCCAGGCAGTGACTAATGTCACAGCACACCCAAATTACTCTTCGAACAACTAAAAAAATCTATTGAAGCTCGAAGTGGTACAGCAGTGAATGACAAGATAAAAGTGAAACAACAGAAAACCAAATTTCAGTCCGCCAAATCATCAAAACTGGCAGTTGGAGAGTTGGTCATAGTACAAATATTCAACTCACCTCAACAAAAGGTCAGCCTAATTAGCAACTTGGAACCTGTATGGAGAGGTTGTCACTTCAGTGGAAAGTGAACGGTCAGATCTATCATCACAACTACAGCCATTTATGCTCAACTGGAGAAGCACCCCCTGCATAGCAGACAGCCGATGAGGCAGATATTACACCGTCTGATGAACTGTATGACCATCACTCTCAAAGGACAGCCATTCCCCAACAAAGGCAACAAATCAAGCAGCAACAATTATCACGGCAGCAACACATACCTTGGCAACAATATTACCCAGAAAAGCAAAGTCACCCAGAAACCAGCAGACACCAGAGGAATAGCCAAGAACAAGTTGATGCATACCATAAAAAGACCTGGAAACTTTAGTCTATGGGTGGAATTTCATGTCCCCTCCCCTGACGAATTTGGTGTGAAGGGGCATTTAATCAGGCAACAGGGCAGTAGGTGGGGACCCTGCCACCTTCCTGATTAAGTCGATGGCAAGGAAAGCTGTGGATGGCCTTCCTGTCCTGATGCCAATTGAGGTCCTTAAGTGGGAAATTAATTGCCACTTAAAGGCCTCATCCAGCTGCCATTGGTATTGGCAGTGGGCTCGCCATGTGGGGAGCATGACAAGCAAACCTGTGCAGGGCTGCTAACGCACTCCCAGAGTGGGGGGTTTGGGGATCCCTCATTCAAAGGCACTCAGTGCTCAATTATGGGGCCCGGCGTAGTAAAGGAGGTGGGGTGGTGAGGGGGAAACTGCTGTGAGCCACCATGCCCTTGCTGCCAATCACCCCTTCTGAGACCCCACCCACCATCACTCACTTGTGGCCTGGGATCCTGCAATGGCCTTCAGCTTTGGGTGGTTGTTGTACAGGCAGCAGCCACACTGCAATTCAATAGAGCTACTGGTCTCCGATTGGTCAGCATTCTTGGCAGGTGAGTTATTCCCCCAGGGGTCACTGATCCCAGAGAAGTCCCACCGCTGTCCAGTTAAGGGCCCGAGTGCTGTAATTTGGTGGGCCTTCCGTTATAACCAACGTTAAGTTCTCCCCAGTCCCCATCACCTCCATTAATCACAGCCTTTATATGTGTAGTATGTGTGTAAGTACAGACAAAATTAGAGCAAACTGGAAAGAACAAACAGCTTCTGTCACAGGTGATAGTTTTTCCTATGGATTATGTATGTGGCATAACTTACAAGTGATAGTGCATGAAAATGTTTTATTTTGTTTTTATGAAAAGCAGATGTATAAATAAATACCAGTGGCTTGCTATAGTCATGTGACCTCCGATATTATGATATGTAAATAAAGATGTTATGGTAGTAGTCATTTTAAACTCCACATGAAACATACATAACTTGTCAGTAGGAGGCAAGAAAGACCTACGTGCAAAAGTACATCAAAAAATTAATGGGATCTCCTTTTTCAAGTTAATCAAGAATATTTATATTCTATTAGTTGTTTCCAGTTTTGGATAAGGATGGACAGTTGAGGATGTGTTGGCAGTCACCAATAAACAAAATTACTTTAATTCAGTCATGTGTGCTCTGCCTGAAGACAAGTCCTTGTCTTAGGCCTGAATTTTTATGCAGACAAATAGGCACTCTGTCATAGTAAAATGGTGCTGGAGACTCAAATCTGGAAGTCCCATCTCCCACCATTTTCGCAGTGGTAGGGGGAGAAGGTTGCTTGAACATCCATGATTCACAGAAGCAGTTGTACATGTTAAACTGCAGCTGCCTTCAGTCTAGACTAATTTTTGTTAGTGCGGTGCGCAAAATATTATGTGCGCACCTTAGGCTTATCAAGTGAAGGTCTAAACTTTCCAGAGTTCTTTGGAGATGTGGGAAACCCTTTTGGCGAGGTAAAGTACCCTTTTGGAAGAAGTAAGGTGCCCTTTGGGATGATAAAAGTAGATATGAATGAGCATAAAAAGTGCATATTCATTGGAACGGTCAGACATTGAAATCTTCCGCCCTTTAAAATATTTGAAACAAAAACTGCAGCTTTATAAACAAAAAACAGTGCTTACTATTTCACTCTGTTGGCTCACAAAATCCTGAGGGGTATAGGGATAGTATTTCATGACTGATTTAACAACCTAGTATCACATGGGGTATTTGTCAGATCACAATTTGATTGACAGCTCTAAGTGATTATAAAATCTTGGAAGTGGGACTATGATTATATAAAAAAGCTCTCGTGAATTTTTTTAAAAACCAGAGTTATTTTTGAAATGTTGAATTCATTAGACATTTATCTCAGCATGGGTCCTGAGATCTGCCCTTGATGGGTGTAATGGTAAAGAGTGGTGGATGGGGGGCATGAGATGGCATGAATTGGCATTAAGTTTGCTTGGGGCTTTAAAGAGCCATGGGGGTAGGTAGGCAGCATGTGCTGGCATGGAGGGTATGAGTGTCTGGGGGCATGAAGAGACATGGGAGCTGTATGGGTAGGTGAGGGCTGGATGGCTTTTTTGTTTTATTTTATTACAACTTTTTTTTAAAAAACAGTGCTGGAGCACCAAGACAGACCTTTCCACAGCCCACCTCTGTATCTGAGAACCCCTATGGCTGCCTCCAAACTTTGCTCCAAGTGTTATATCTAACTGCTTCTTGAAAACATACAATGCTTTGGCCTCAGCTACTTTCTGTGATAGCGAATTCCACAGGCTGACCACTGTGTGGGTAAAGAAATTTCTCCTTATCTCTGTCCTAAACAGTCTACAATGTATCCTCAGACTGTGACCCCTGGTTCTGGATACCCCACAATCAGGAACATCCTTCTTGTATCTACTGTATCTAGTCCTATTTGAATCTTATAGGTTTCTATGAGATCTTCCCTCATTCTTCTGAACTCCAGCAAATACAATCCTAACCAACTCAATCTCTCCTCATATGTCAGTCCTGCCATCCCAGGAATCAGTCTGGTGACCTTTTCTGCACTCCATTTGGAGCAAGAATATCCCTCCTCAGATAGAGGAGACCAAAATTGCACACAATATTCCAGATGCGATCTCACCAAGGCCCTGTGTAATTGCAGCAAGACATCCCTGCTCCTGTACTTGAATCCTCTCGCTATGAAGGCCAATATACCAATTGCCTTTTTTACTGCCTGCTGCATCTAGAATCCATACAATGCAGAAGGAGGCCATTTCAGCCAATCGAGCCTGCACCGACAGCAATCCCACCCAGGCCCTATACCCGTAACCCCATGTATTTACCCAACTTGTTCTCTTGACACTATGGCAATGCTAAATTGACCCTATCAACCCAACCCCATATCTTTGAAGTGTGGGAGGAGTACCCAGAGGAAACCCATGCAGACACAGGGAGTATGTGCAAACTCCATACAAACAGTCACTCAAGGCCGGAATTGAACCCAGTCCCTGGCGTTGTGAGGCAGCATTGGTGATCAGTGTGCCACCATACCTGCATGCTTACCTTCAGTGACTGGTGTACGAGGATGCCCAGGTCTTGTTGCACATTCCCTTCTCCTAATTTAGAACATAGAACATAGAACAGTACAGCACAGCACAGGCCCTTCGGCCCTCGATGTTGTGCCGAGCTTTGTCCGAAACCAAGATCAAGCTATCCCATTCCCTATCATTCTGGTGTGCTCCATGTGCCTATCCAATAACCGCTTGAAAGTTCCTAAAGTGTCCGACTCCACTATCACAGCAGGCAGTCCATTTCACACCCCAACCACTCTCTGAGTAAAGAACCTACCTTGGACATCCCTTCTATATCTCCCACCATGAACCTTATAGTTATGCCCCCTAGTAACAGCTACATCCACCCGAGGAAATAGTCTCCGAACGTCCACTCTATCTATCCCCCTCATCATCTTATAAACCTCTATTAAGTCGCCTCTCATCCTCCTCCGCTAAATGGCCAGTTAGTAATGTGCCTCCCTGTTTTTGCTACCAAAGTGGATAACTTCACATTTATCCAAATTATACTGCTCTGCCATTCATTTGCTCACTCAACTTGTCTAAATCACACTGAAGGATCTCTGCATCCTCCTCTCAGCTCATCCTCCCAACCAGCTTTGTGTCATCTGCAAATTTGGAGATATTACATTTAGTTCCCTCATCCAAATCATTAATATATATAGTGAATAGCTGGGGTCCAAGCATTAATCCCTGCAGTACCCCACTGCCTGCCATTTGGAAAATGATCAGCTTATTCCTACTCTTTGGTGGGATTTTATGACCTCGCTCATCCTGAAACCGTAAAATCTGGCCAGAGATCAACAGACATTTCCATTGTCTGTCCCTCACCTGCTCCGATTCTGTGGCTGGCAGGGCGGTAAAATTCCAGCCTTTGTTTCCTGTCTGCTAACCAGTTTTCTATCCATCTCAGTATACCATCCACAATCCCATGATGTGGGACTTTGTCTCAATAAACCACATCCATTGGTTTCCCTTCATCAACTCTATTAGTTACATCCTCGAAAGAATTCCAATAGATTTGTCAAGTATGATTTCCCTTTCATAAATCCATGCTGACTCTGTCCAGTCTTGCCACTGTTTTCCAAGTGTTTTGCTACAAAACCTTTGATAATGGATTCTAGAATTTTCCCCACTACCAACATCAGGCTTACTGATTTATAGTTCCTTATTTTCTCTTTACCTCCCTTTTTAAATAGTGGAGTGATATTAGCTACCTTCTAATCAGTAGGAATAGTTCTCTAGTCTATAGAATCTTGGAAGATGACCACCAATGCATCCACTGCTTTTTGGGCCACATCCTTGCGTACTCTAGGATGTAGATCATCAGGCCCTGGGAATTTATTGGCCTTGAATTCCATCAGTTTCCCCAATACCATTTCTCTACTAATACTGATCTCCTTCAGTTCCTCCCTCTCACTAAACCCTGTGTTCCCCAACAAGAATAAAGTTGAAGCATTTAATTTCCCACATGATGAGTTTCCAATCTTGTTTGCACTGTCAGGGAAAGGTGAATTTCGATCAAGAATGAAATTCGAAATGATAGGGTTTTCCAAGAAGATGTCAAGTATTTACAAGTGACCAATTCAAGAGTACAATCATCACAGCATTAAAATAAGATTGTCTGATTTCAATCGATTCAGGTAACTAAATGTATCCAGTAAGCAAAGGCCTAAGGAAGGGAAGAAAATAAATGCGATGGGAGATAAATTTTCAGTATGATATAATTTAGCATTAAATTTTACATAATCAAGATCCATTTTGATGCTGTTACCTAAGACGCAAATCCTCCCAGATTTTTAACAGTCCGCAAATCATTAGGATTTCATAATATTTTTTCCAACATTCCACTGCTTCAGCTGCTGATGGATCTTCTCTAATATTGCTTTGGTACTCTATCAGCTCCACACGTTTGTTTCTATATTTTTCCAATGTTCTTTTGAAACGTTGGCCTACTGGGCCTGGTATTGTTCCATCTTGAATATCATAAAATCTAAGAAAGGTTAAAGAAAAGTGGATTACAGAAACAAAAATACTTAAAATATTGCAACAATTTAGCAATGGCTTGGCAAAGTATGTTACCAAACTATGAAAGGCATTTCCCAACTGCTGAACATTATTAAATACATTTCTATCTCAGTTACAGTTTGATCTTCTGAAAAGCTGATATAGTGATTTGGTTTTATGTGGTAACATAAAAAATTTAAAACCAATGTAATTGTGAATATTTCTTTTAAAGGCATAAATCCACACCACAGTGCAGCACAATCTTGAAAGAACCAGTTTTTAGTTTCCTGCCTTTTCCATGCTCGGGCTTTTAGACGGGATTGCAACAACATGTTTATATAGCATCTTTAACATAATAAAACATCCCAAGGTGTTCCACAGGAACATTTTTTTTTTGTTTATATATCCAATTCAATCCAATCAAAATCCAATTCAGAATCTCAGCAAGTGAGACATTCCCGATCTAAGCTGACAAGACAGGCCTCTCACTTCCTGTCTTGGGCGTGATCCACATGATCCAAACTGATTGGAGTCGGCATTGCACCTCCTCCAAGGCTTGATCTCATTTGCATCTTAGCCAAAAGGCCGAGATGCCGCTTTAAAAAATTGCTTCAAATGAAGCCACAATGTAACCTTATGACTTCAACCAAGTACAGCATGTCGATACTACATTATTGATGTTAGCCAAAAGGCCGAGAAGCACAGGAACATTATAAAACAAAATATGACACCGAGCCACAAGAGGTGGTGCTTCCGAAACTTATTTTCTGCTGTGAGCTCTATTTAACGCTTCTTACTTAGACTTAGTGCAACCCCAGGGTGAATTGTGGGTGTGATGTGGTGTTGATGGTTTGGGGTCAAACTGCAGAGATACAAATCACAAAAAACAAATAGGATACCATTTTGCAGATTCTGTCGATGTCAGCAATCAGGCCTCAGAGGTCAGTGGATTAGGCCACGCCCACAGGCAAAAAAACACACACATTTAAAGGGGCCTTACAGCCGATTTCAGGGCTATCAAATCTGAGCCGCCACTCCACTGCCACCACTGCTGCCTCGAAGCTCACAACTCCAATTGTTCATCCGTTAACTGACTGGGAGTTGTACTCTACAGTTTGGGAACACTGACATATGGAGATATTAAGTCAGATGACCAAAAGTTTGATCAAAGAGTTTGAAGAAGTGTCTGAAGAGAGAAAAAAAGTGAGGTACAGAAGAAAAGTGCAGGTATTCCAGAGATTAGGGCCCAGGCAACTGAAAGCATATCCACCAATTGTAGAGTGATTAAAATTGAGGATGTTCAAGAGGCCAGTATGAATGGAATGCAGATATCTTGGAGTTATAGGGTTGTAAAAGGTCACAGAGATAGGAAGAGGCATGACCATGATGTATTTGAAAACAAGGATGGGAATTTTAAAATAAAGGCATTGCTTAACTGGGTGCAAATGTAGGTCAGTGAACATAGGAATGTATAGCAAATAAGACTTAGGTGCAAGTTCAGATATGGGCGGCAAAGCTCTAGATGACCTCAAGCTTATAGTGGGTGGAATGTGGGAAATCAGCCAGGAGTGCCTTGGAATAGACAAGACTGGACATAACAAAGGCATGAATGAGAGTTTCAGCAGCAGATGAGCTGAGACTAGGATGAGGTCAGGTGATGTTAGCAAGCAGAAATTGATGGTCTTAGTGATACTGCAAATATGACACCAGAAACACATCTCGGGATCAAATGTGACACCAGGATTACAAACAGACTGACTTGATCTCAGACTGTTGCCAGGGAGATGGATGGAAATGGTAGCTTGGGAATGGAGTTTGGAATGAGGACTGCAAATAATGGGGGCGGGGGGGGGGGGGGAGGGAATTTTCTGCCCCTTTTGTCAAGGTGCGGAAATGGCGAAGGGGGCAGAGAATTGAGCATGAGTTTAAAGTTTATTTCTTCGTGTCAAAGTAGGCTTACATTAACACTGCAATGAAGTTACTGTGAAAATCCCCTAGTCACCACTGTTTGGGTATATAGAGGGAGAATTTAGCATGGCCAATGCACCTAATCAGCACTTCTTTCGGACTGTGGGAGGAAACCCACAGCGACACGGGGAGAACGTGCAGACTTCGCACAGTGACCCAAGCTGGGCATCGAACCCGGATCCCGGGTGCTATGAGGCAGCAGTGCTAACCACTGTGCCACCATGCTGCCCAACTTAGATGAGACCCATAATGACTTTACGCTAGGGGGATTTCCCCACTCAACTGTCCCTATCCCCCCCCACCAGTGGCGTAGCAGGATTCCAACTTTAGGAGTTGGGATCCCCATTTACGTTTAGTTGAATATGCTTATCAGGTGTTGTGCCCCCAAGTTGGATTGTCCATTCATGTCTTCACTTGAAGGGATGCCGAGATGAATCAAGACAGTTCCCCCACGATGTGCAACTGGTGAACAGAAGCTGCTGGAGGTGCGCAGGTGAGTAAAACCCCGGGGGGGGGGGGGGGAGATCATGCCCGATCAATATCCTGGCACTGCCCATGTAATGCCAGGAGGCAGTGCCGAGGAGGAGGTAGATTCCATGTATGTGGAGTTTTTGTTTTCTCTATTTTTATTTCTTTTTTACATGGGGTGCCCTTTTCTGATCTTTCAGAGATCTAAGTTGAGTCCACCCCACCAGCATGACATTGTGGGACCCGCCCCTTACTTTTCTCTGGACAAAGTATCCAAAAATATGGTGGGGAGAACTGGCAGGCTACATTCCGCTTTTCCCTCCCAAGCTGATACTTTGCCAAAAAAAGGGCAAAATTCCGTTCAATGGCTTCAGTTTTTCCTATATTTAATTGGAGGAAACTTCTATTCATCCAGTACTGGATATTGGATAAGTAGTCTGATAAGTTAGCAACAGTGGAGGAATCAAGAGAGGTGCTGGTGAGTTCGGGCTATGTTCAGTTTATACTGGTAATAAGATATTCAACAAGAATGATTACCTTTTTCATTGATTTATCTCATATAGCTATGAGCATAAGAAAGTCTGTATTGAGAAATTGTAATTCAGCCTATGAACCACGCTCCTATCAAGGAGACACATATAACCTTAAAATTCTCTAGTGAATAACAGATAAATCTCAAAAAAATTAACAAAATTGGTCCCAAATAAGTTAACTTCCAATATCAATGACATTATAGTTCATATTATTCATTCCATTCCAGACAACATCCCAGCAGGACTAAAGTAAGTGTTCCGTAGATTATCTGAATCCATATCTACAGTCATTTTTCGTATTCTTCAATCGTTTACATTGTTTTATAAAACATTTAAATGGTGTTAATTAACAAAGCATTAACTACTTTCAGTGAGAATCAAATCTGTACAATCATACAAACATATAAACCATGAAGAACAGATAAAGACCCTTGGGTCCATCTAGGCTGTCCCACACAACTCTGGTACATGCTGTTTCAGCATATGGTGAAAAAAGATAAAAAAACAATTTTGGGGAAAAATATTTTTGAAATCTTCAACAGCTTTTTCCTCTCCCTTGAACATATTAGGAATAATTTTCACCTTTATCACTTGCGTGATAAATGGAAAAGAAAACAGGAAAGGTTCTCTAATGTGTGAATCTTTCCACTGAATGTCAGCAGGTATTACAATGGCAAGCAAATTGCAGCTGAGCCCAATTCTATTCTCACGTGATATCCATGCATTTATGCCTTTGGAAAGGGATCAGGAACAGAAACCCCAGCTGCTTTTGCCTGCCCTAACCTACTGGCAGCATCTCTACCATCACTGTGGCTGAAATGAACTCCTTCAGCACAAACTGAAGATGGAATTTGGAACCTTCCTGATCTCAACAGCATACTTGATAAACTTGGGTCATCTGTGAATGTAAAGAACAAAACAAACAGAAGCATGAGTAGGCCAATCCAGCCCAGGAAGCTTGCTCTACCATTCAATGGAGAATGGCTGATCTTCTACCTCAACTCTATTTTCCCCCTTTCCCCATTGTTACCATTTGGTTTGGGACCATTAACATTTAAAAAGATATCCGAACACCTTGTTTTAACCAACTAAACTAAGCCACAAGATTTTTACTTTCGTTAACAAAACACAAATTTTATTTAATATAGAACAAATGAAACAAAGCCAATATAAGTAGGTTAACACTATAGCTTGCAACCACGTATGTTGTGCACTCAGGGTTATTTCTTGCATATCTATCTTATTTACTTCTGTAGGGACCACCCATAAGTATGTCACAGTCCACTGGAAAATATCTACCTTTAATCCTCATCAGCTCCAACTAATCTCAGAGGTAAAGCTTTCACTTACCATCCCTTGACTGTGAATGCCCCAGTTCCTTATTTCAATACTTCTAAGCTAATGCAGCTTATTACTTCCTTTTGCAATAAAACACAGAGGTCCATTGTAGATTTTTTCACTGATTTCAAGTTTGGCAATCTTCCAGCTTCTATTCCCTCAAAATTCAAATGAGATCAGTCCTCAGCTGCACTCCATGTGGTCAATGGTGAGATCTTCCAGTTGTTCATGCCGGCGGGATCTTCCAGTCCACTGTCGGCGTACACCCGCCATGGGTTTCCCAGTAGTACTGGATTCAATGGGAAATCTCATTAACAGCCACAAGACCAGAAGATCCAGCTGCTGGCCAATGGGAGGCCCCCTCCTGCCACCAAGAAACAGTGAGCACAGAGGGCAGAGAATCTCGCCCAAAGTTAATGTTTTACTCTGTTAGAGCGCAGGTCTATCTAACTGTCATTTACTGTGGTTATCACTTGGCTAGGTGTAAACTGCACAAGGTCTAAACTGCAACTAAAACCTCTCTCAGCTAACACACAGATAAATTGAAACAGAAAAACTTCCAAAGTCTGTCCACCATCTACAAGGCACAAGTCAGGACAGCGATGGAATACTCTCCACTTGCCTGGATGAGTGCAGCTCCAACAACACTCAAAAAAGCTTGACATTATCCAGGACAAAGCAGCCCACTTGATTGGCACCACATCCACAAACATTCATCACCATCTCCACCATACTAGCAGCAGTGTGTACCATTTACAAGCTGCACTGCAGGAAATCATTAAGGTTCCTTAGACAACACCTTCCAAACCCACAACTATCCAGTAAGGACAAGGGCAGCAGTTACATGGGAACCACCACCTGAATGTTCCACTCCGAGCCACATCCTAACCTGTAACTATATCACTGTTTCTTCATTGTTGCTGGGTCAAAATCCTGGAACTCCTCCTTAATAGCACTGTGTGTCCCCTACATCACATGGACTGCAGTGGGTCAAGAAAATAGCTCACCACCATCTCCTCGAGGGCAATTAGGGATGTGCAATAAATGCTGGCCTAGCCAGTGAAGCCCACATCCTGTGAATGAATAAAGAAAAACATATTTCTCATTGTTAACTTCTTGCAGAAACATGTCTTATAGGTGTTGGACAGGCTTTGGAGAGTCAGGAGGTGAGTTACCCACTGCAGGATTCCTAGCGGAAACATGGCCCTAGGCTCCAAGTTTGCTTTAATTTGTTACAATATGGTTAGGGACAGTAACTTTTTGGTTAAAGTAGACAAAGTTTGAAGTCCCAGAGGCCCATGAAGAGAATAAAGCCACAAGATTTTTTTTTTAAACAAAATAAACTTTGCAAAGTCAGAAAAGTAAAGCAAACAGCAACATCTAACTTATACTTTAATATCTAAAATTAACATGAGGTAAATATGAATTAATAGGTAAAATGTGGTGCACCACACTGCATATTAAATGGCAGATGCGACAAAGACAGGTCATATAGATTTCACAGCAATCCAGCCAGACGTCAATGACTGCAGTGAGTCACAAAATCCCATTAAAACTCTATCTCCCTCAGGAGGGGCTTCAACTCTTCACTTTTGAAGATTTTGCCTTGGAATTCCCCCAGAAACTGCTCCAACTCAGACTGCCTCAACGACTGCTTAACTCCTGATGGTTCAACCTCTTTTGCTGAGATGCATTCCACGGGACTCAAAGTTGCACTTGCATCTTTAAATACAGCACAATTCCAGCTCTTTTCCACCACTAGCTACACGGAGCTGACACTACATTTGGGTTTCTGCAGATCTCCTTGCTGCACTGCTATAAATGGCTCCCTGGGCTTCTCCTGAGCCATAACTGCCTCCAGCATGGAACTGTCAATCTTCCACCAGTTTCCCAGCTCTGCTGTACCTCTGTGCTAAATGCAGCACCTTTTTGGTATCCAGCCTCTTCCACTGCTGCAGAAGACTTTCTCTAAGCAAGCACATAGATAAATTGAAACCAGTCTCCATGACAACTTAACCTTCCACTAAATGGTTTTAAATTAATTTAGCTCTACCTCCCAAAGCAAAGCACCTCTCTGAATTGCACTTCTTTGCCAGCAGCATCGACACCTTTCCAATAACATCTGTCCCAAGACTAGAAATTCCCACCCAATGTCAATAGACCTTTAAATGATTTTTGCAGGAGGGACTGAAAATTTTACCTTCATGCCTCCAGTTCTCAAGATAAATAAGCCCACCTGCTGTTTTAGGATCTTACCTTTCTAGCTTTTAACCCCTTAAGTCAACATGGCCCCAATGTTTTAAGTGTTATAGACTCCAAGCTGCTTTAGTTGCATTTATCCTACTTTTTACAGTTGAACTTTAATCTTCTCAGAACTAAACATTACCTATAAAATATTAATATGAACTAAATATTTGTCACAAATTGAACTGATTTTCTAAAGTTAAATTTTAATTCCTAAAACTAAATTTTTTATAGTAAAGCACATGAACCATGCAACACCATATCCTTTGATACCTTTAGCATCCAAAGATTTATTGGCCTCGGTCTTGAATGCACTCAACAACCAAGCATCTGCAGCCCTCCGGGCTAGAGAAGTGGCACCACTGTAGTGGGTCGGATCTCAACAATGATGAGACAGAGTACAGGGAAGAGATAGAGAATCTGGTGAACTGGTGCGATGCCAATAATCTCTCGCTCAATGTCAACAAAACGAAGGAGATAGTTATTGACTTCAGGAAGCATAGTGGAGGACATGCCCCTGTCTACATCAGTGGGCACAAAGTAGAAAGGGTCGAGAGCTTCAAGTTTTTGTGTATCCAGATCACCAACAACCAGTCCCGGTCCCTCCATACCAACACTATAGTTAAGAAAGCCCACCAATGCCTCTACTTTCTTAGAAGACTAAGGAAATTTGACATGTCAGCTACGACTCTCACCAACTTTTACAGATGCACCATTCTTTCTGGTTGTATCACAGCTTGGTATGGCTCATGCTCTGTCCAAGACCGCAAGGAACTACAAAGGATCGTGAACAAAGCCTAGTCCATCCACTCAAACCAGCCTCCCATCCATTGACACTGTCTACACTTCCTGCTGCCTCAGAAAAGCAGCCAGCATAATTAAGGGCCCCATGCACCCCAGACATACTCTCTTCCACCTGTCTGAGGACACGTACCAACCAACTCAAGAACAGCTTCTTCCCTGCTGCCATCAAACTTTTGAATGGACCTATCTCACATTAAGTTGATCTTTCTCTACATCCTAGCTATGACTGTAACATTATATTCTGCACTCTCTCCTTTCCTTCTCTATGCACAGTATGCTTTGACTGTATAGCACACAAGAAACAATACTTTTCACTGTATACTAATACATGTGACAATAATAAATCAAATCAAAGAATTTCAATGATTCACACCCATTCAAGAGTAGAATTTTCTCCTCATCAGTTCTAAATGGCTGACCCTTAATCCTGAAATTATGACCCCTAATTCTATACTCCCCAGCTAAGGAAATCAGCCTTTCAGTATCTACCCTAACAAGCACTCACCTCTCATTTTTCTGAACTACAGCGAATATAGGTTGATTCTACTCAGTCTCGCCTCACAGGACAAACCCCTCTTATCCTAGGAATCAATCTAGTAAACCTCTGTTACACCCCATCAAAGGCAAATACATCCTTCCTTAGGTAAGGAGACCACATTGCATATTACATACCAGGTGTGGTCTCAAAGTCCTATATAATTGCAACAAGATTTATTTTCTTTTATAATCCAATACATTTGCTAAAAACGCACCATTTGACTTTTTAATTGCTTGCTGCGCCTACATGTTACCTTTCTGTGATTCATGTACAAGGACATCCAAATTCCTTTGCATACCAACATTTAGTAGTATCTCATCTTTTAAAAAATGTTTACTTTTTATTCTTCCTGGCAAAGTGTATAATTTCACATTATAGCACATCTGCCACCTTCTGACCCACTCACTTAACCTGTTAATATACCTTTGCAACCTCTTTGCATCCACTCATAATTTGGGCAGAATTTAGTGGGACTCACTGAATCAGATGGGCAGGCAGGCCAGGAAAATTGCATGAAAGGCTCTACATCCAACTCCCCACTGGGGAAAAACTGTCCTGCATTTAGTGACTGGTGGGAAGGCAATTAGGTTCATTAATGAGCAACTTCAATCCAATTATCTGAGATGATGGGAATTTATTGGTTCAGGGATTGCACGAAACTAACAAGTATTTGCCAGTCACCTACACGCGGTTGACGCCTTCCGCGACCGCTGGGCGCCGCAGGGGCTGGGGTGTGTTATCGACCCCGATAATCACCTTTTGGTTTGACGTTTTAAGTTTCCTTTCGACTTTGATTTTGGTTCGGGCTGTTCCCCCCTTCCTTTTGGGGAGCCGCCCCTTTTACTTTGTCCCTAAGTTAATTTGAGTTCGTTTACTTGATTGGTGCCGAAAGAGCTGCCAGTCACCTACAGGGTGGAGGGGGATTCATTCACAGCCACTCAGTGTCCAATTAAGGGCTTCCCATCAAGAAAGCAGAAGCTCACTGAGAACCAACCCCTGCCCTTGAATCCAACCCCCTGTGCCAGCAATCATAGAACATAGAACAGTACAGCACAGAACAGGCCCTTCGGCCCACGATGTTGTGCCGAGCTTTGTCTGAAACCCAGATCAAGCTAGTTCCTCCCTATCATCCCGAAGTGCTCCATGTGCCTATCCAATAGCTTCTTAAATGTTCCTAAAGTTTCTGACTCCACTATCCCTGCAGGCAGTCCATTCCACACCCCAACCACTCTCTGAGTAAAAAACCTACCTCGGACATCCTTCCTATATCTCCCACCATGAACCCTATAGTTATGCCCCCTAGTTCCCGCTCCATTCACCCGAGGAAATAGTCATTGAACGTTCACTCTATCTATCCCCCTCATCATCTTATAAACCTCTATCAAGTCTCCTCTCAACCTCCTCCGCTCCAAAGAGAAAAGCCCAAGTTCCCTCAACCTTTCCTCATAAGACCTACCCTCCAAACCAGGCAGCATCCTGGTAAATCTCCTTTGCACTCTTTCCAGTGTCTCCACATCCTTCTTGTAGTGAGGTGAACAGAACTGCACGCAATATTCCAAACGTGGTCTCACCAAGGGCCTTTACAGTTGCAGCATAACCCCACGGCTCTTAAACTCAAACCCCCTGTTAATGAACGCCAACACACTATAGGCCTTCTTCACGGCTCTATCCACTTGGGTGGCAACCTTCAGAGATCTGTGGATATGAACCCCAAGATCTCTCTGTTCCTCCATATTCTTCAGAACCCTACCTTTGACCCTGTAATCCACATTTAAATTTGTCCTACCAAAATGAATCACCTGACATTTATCAGGGTTAAACTCCATTTGCCATTTTTCAGCCCAGCTCTGCATCCTATCTATATCTCTTTGCAGCCTACAACAGCCCTCCACCTCATCCACTACTCCTCCAATTTTGGTGTCATCAGCAAATTTACTGATCCACCCTTCAACCCCCTCCTCTAAGTCATTTATAAAAATTACAAATAGCAGAGGACCAAGCACTGATCCCTGTGGCACTCTGCTGGTAACCGGTTTCCAGTCTGAAAATTTTCCATCCACCACCACCCTCTGTCTTCTGTTAGATAGCCAGTTACCTATCCAATCGGCCAAACTTCCCTCTATCCCACACATCCTTACTTTCTTCATAAGCCAACCATGGGGGACTTTATCGAACACCTTACTAAAATTCATGTATATGACATCAACCGCACTACCTTCATCAACACACTTAGTTACCTCCTCAAAAAACTTCCAACAACCATTCCTGTCCTTGTTCTACCCATGTCTCCGTAATGGCCACAACATCGTAGTCCCAAGTGCCAATCCTTCCGTGACTTCCATCCCATCCCACTTACCTCTGTCAAAGGATACAGCAACCCTCCCTGATCCTAGTGTATTACCAGTAGCAGCTACCACTTCCAGTTGTGCTGCTTGTAATAGAGAGTAAGAAGTCTCACAACAGGAGACTGAAAGGAGCAGCGCTCCGAAAGCTCATGATTCCAAATAAACCTGTTGGACTTTAACCTGGTGTTGTAAGACTTCTCACTGTGCCCACCCCAGTCCAACGCCGGCATCTCCACATTGTGTAAAGAGAGCTACCAGCCTCTGATTCATAGAAATAGAATCATAGAAACCCTACAGTGCAGAAGGAGGCCATTCAGCCCATCGAGTCTGCACCGACCACAATCCCACCCAGGCCCTACCCCCACCCCCACATATTTACCCCCTAATCCCTCTAACCTATGCATCCCAGGACTCTAAGGGGCAATTTTTAACCTGGCCAATCAACCTAACCCACACATCTTTGGACTGTGGGAGGAAACCGGAGCACCCGGAGGAAACCCACGCAGACACGAGGAGAATGTGCAAACTCCACACAGACAGTGACCCGAGCCGGGAATCGAACCCGGGACCCTGGAGCTGTGAAGCAGCAGTGCTAACCACTGCCAATTTATGCGATCGGTGCTACCGTGCCGCCAATTTATGCGATCGGTGAAAAACTTTGAAAAATAACTACGCTGGTACACGGAGGCAGGGATCTTATTCTCCTAAACTTGTTCATCAGCAATGCCAAGCACAACATGTACTCTGTCAAGTCAATAGGCTTTTTAGCAAACATTCCATTCTTCAACATTTGTTTGATAACATTCCTGTGAACTGCTTCGAGATGCTTTATGTTAAAGGCACTTTATAATTACAAGTTGTTGCTGTTATTATTCTTTTATTGAAGAAGCAGGCTTGTGTGGGTGGGATTAGACAAATTTGCTTGACTGGAGAAAATATTCATTACATTTACAGATTAGTTTAGTATGATCAAATTGTAATTTTCCATCCTCTCTGACCAACATTTTGTCAGTATTGTGGAGGAACTTAAGCAGGAACTCATGGCAATTCTTGTTCATAATGCTGTGAAATATAAAGTTGTGAGAGATTCAGTTGTGAACTAGTACAGAAACTCTGTGGTTTCACCCGAATAAGGCTTAAAAACATTTATTTCACTCAATTTTTGAGACAATGAAGGAATAGTAGCTACACGTTGACAGATCAATTGGATTTATATCAATCAAAATTGCATAAAACCTATCGTTTAAACAAAACACCTTTAGTGGAGGAGTCCCATTTTTGAGATTGAATTGTTTTTAAATTTAGAACACTGAAAATGTACATTACTATTATTCAGATAGTTATCAAGTAATGTTTCATTCTTATAAACTATTGTCACTGTCCTGGAGTGTGCTAGCATCAGTTGAAGTTTTAAGCTCCCCACAGGAAACTGGTTGGCAGGTGGGGGGAAGGCATCTAAATTCAGATGGTGTGACAGGGGGTGGTGTCCAAATTGCCTACCGAACTCCACTGGAATTTTATCAGTAGCAGGGTAAGATGTTAGGTAGCTTATCTGCCCTGGGGACAATTGATGCTGTTAAGTGGCCAATTAATAGCCTTTCTGGTATAACAGTGGGTTGGGGGTGCCTCCTAGATTTAAATGGAAGAAGAGGAATTCTTGCAGAATTCTTGCAGGAATTCTTGCAGTGTTTCCATAGCTGGTGATTTGCACTCACACACAAGCAGCCAAAAAATTACATTATGTGACCCAGACTTCTGGGGCATATTGGATATCACTTGCCTTTGTCATCGACAGCTTGGTAGAGAAGTTGTGCCATTTACTGACTTTCAGACAACATCCAACTTTGGGATAGTTTTGCCTGTTGCATTTAGTTACCACTGAATTGCACTTTTATGCTACTGGCTTATATTCTCAGGGTTAGTTAGTCATCTGTACAATGATACACCAAACAGGTCACTTCAGCCTTATCTGCCAGAACCAATACATTTGTCACTTTACTAGTGGAAAGGAGGGAACAATTGGAAAGGACACAGATAATTTACAATATTTTGTTTTGCAAAAATAGAGGACCTCAAGGATTATATGCATTTTACTATCAGAGCGCCAAATATCCATCTACTGGTATGTATAAACTGACTCTAATTTCAGTTGATCAATGTTCAGGAGTTGTTGAAAATAATAATGCAGAATAAAATGTCACACTAACTTTGACTCTTACATCTTGAAATAATTAATGGTGCCAAAATATTGGAAAAGCAGATGAGAAGGGTGGATGGCTGCTGGACTAGAGATACATCTCCTTCCACTGACAGTAGTCGGGAAACTCCACACCAAAACTTAAAGTAAAAAGGCTTACATTTCCAGCTAAATTCTTGTTGCATGTTGAAACAATATATCCAAAACCTGACAGTTTGAGGGTAGGATTCTACCTCACACCCTCAAAAAAAAGGATTATTTATGTTAACTGTGTTCTGCACAACTTCATCAATAGAGTTGAAGAATCCAAGGAGGGAAACTGAGACTGTGGAGGAAGATGATGAGAAAGGAGAAGTCTCACCAGCTGATATACAACTAGGCATACAGGCCGAGCATTTCAAGGCAGCTGTTCACCTCTACAAGAGCAGCCTCATGACTATCTATACACTATTTGCTCCATGCTAACAAATCGAGCAAAAGTCATATCTACCACCCCTACACATTTGCCACTAACATCAATAGATGGTACTAACTGGTTGTTATTGCTTCTGCCTGCCTCTTCTGCAACTAAGGTTGACAGCTGGGGGTCGTATTACTCCTTATCCTGCCAGGTAAAATTGTTCTGTTTCTCCTTCTGCCATATCATCATTGTTGGCATATTTCTTGCAGATGGCCAAAGATCTTTTCTTGGCTATCACTAAACATAGTGGAGCTTAGTTATGAAAGTACCTCCAAATCAGCTCGTAGCCTCTATAGACTAAAAGTAGAGCCTCTTGTAAAGTGGGTCTTTCGGTCTTCACTATGGCAGATATCATGCTGCCATACAAAACTGCATCAGTGCTTTGGCTCTCTATGCATAGAAGATTCATATCCCACATTTAACCCAAGATTGGGATTTTACAGATTATTATTCAATTTCTTAATTTACATCCATGCATTAATCAAAAAACAGTGAGTTTTGCTCATCTCTGTATTTTTCATCATCCTTCGTTGTTGCTCTTTTAGAAACAATTTTGTTGAACTGACTTACAAACGTATACGTTCCTCAATAAGTGCAGTGTAATTTTCACAGCCTTCCTCATCATCCCAGTCTCTCCACAGAAAGTCATAAAAAAACCTGAAAAAAAATAACAAAAGTGTATCTGTAGTTAACAATCCATGGAAATTAATGTGATTATTAATGTGGAAAAGCTTATTTTTGTATTTACCGAACATTTTCCAGAGCTTGAGCAATGCCACATACAGCAGAATCCTGATCATCTACTGGATAAACTTCCAACAATGGAACACAGTGATCTAACTCATCCAAAACTTCATCAACAAGTTCCCTTGGCAAATTAGCAATATTAGAAGAATACGGTTCTATAATTGATACGGTAGCTCGGAGATGAGAAGATTGGCTTTGTCGAGGCCTGCACGTAACCTACAAAGCATTACAGACAACATAAAATGTTAGATTGTCCAGAATTACTATGACCTTAATCATTCATTTAAAAAGTGCAGGCTCTGTATATTTAAAAAGTTACCATTATCACACAAGGAAAAAATACTTGAAGATACTGTCCTTTCAAGACTTTTCATTCTGCAGTCAGATAATGTTCCCTCCTGTACATAGAGCTTTGTTTATGACATAATTTTCTAACCAAAGTAAGCAACATAACCGAAAGAGCATGAAAACATAACCAACTAAACATCAAGTAACTCCTAGCCATGTCAGAACAGAAAGTGAAATGAGAGGCAGACTGCAAAGAAGCTTTTTATATGGAGTTTGAACTTCTTTCAAAACTTGAGGAAGACAGCATCTAAGGTAGGCATCTAACAGTCTTCCTGATTAATTTCTTAATTCCATCTCTACCAAGTTAAGCATGTTATAGTACCAAAACAACTGGGTCTCTATGGATCTTCATCGGCAGACTGGCTGAAGCTCAGCTTTACTGATGTGACTCCCATATCTTCTCCATCACAAAGACTACTCTACTGCAACATTATCTGTCTTCGTCCCTGCAGATGGAACTCGCATCCATGCCCTTGATACCTCCAGGCTACACTATTCCGATGCTTTCCTGAATAGCCTCCCATTTTCCACCTTTATAAACTTGAGCTTCTCTATATTTCGCCAACATTCTAACCTATATCAAGGCCTACTGAACCATCACGTACATCTCAATCTAAAATTCTAAACCTTTTGTTCAAATCCCTCCATTGTTTCACCCCTATTTTTGTAACCTCATCCAACTCTATAACCCTCCAAGAGCTCTGCTTTCCTCCAACAGTGGACTCACCCAACAATTGCTGGCTGTGGCACAGGTCCTAAGCTCTGGAGCTGTATTTGTATACCTCTGTGCGTCCTGATTTCTTTCCCCTCCTTTAAGGCCCCCCCTTCCTCTTAAACCATACCTCTTTCTTTAATATCTCCCTTTGTTTTTTTTAAACTACGTCTTTCAAGTTACAAAGCCAATGCTCAGAGTGGAATGGGCAAACTCAAATCCATTCTTTGCTTGCTTCAAAAGCCAATTCAAAACAATAATGGTCTCAAGCAACAAGCTTCATATTAGTCCAGGATTTTAAAAACTGCATGTATGAGTCACCCATCCAATTAGAACCCAATTTTCCAGAAAATCAAAATAGAATATACAGTTCATTTCACGGTTGCTATGTGCTGCTTAGTGATGATTTTACCTGAGGTTCAATCTATAAAGTGGAGAAACACTGGCTGATCATTTTTCTTGACCAATCTGCATCCTTTGACACAGTTCACCACACCATCCTCCTCCAACACTTCTCCATTGAATCACTGTCTGCAGACTCTGGCTGCAGGATAGCAGTCTCTTCTGCAGACCTTTCTGCCGTGCATTCCTACCTGGTGCTGCATCCCACTGTGCCTGTATCTCTCCTCCCACAGGTAGGTCCCCAGGACACTGCCTGTGGATACCTGGACTCCTCGCCCTTATGTCTCTCTCTTCCTCAACAGGTGAGATCCCACCAACAGAAATCCTCCAAGAAAGTTGGAAAAATGAAAGAGACCTCAAACAAAGCTACTAATGCAAAGTTTAGCAGAAACCACAGGAATTTTTTTTAAAAAATACTTTTCCAATTCAATCAAATCAAATCCAATTCAGAGTCTCAACAAGTTGAGACATTTCAGATCCAGGCTGACAAGACAGGGCGAGTGACCAAACCACCCTGTCCTGGGCCTGATCTACATGAGCCAAGCTGATTGGAGAAGGGGGAGGTTCCTCCTCCAAGACTTGAGCTCATTTGCATCTTAGCCAAAAGGCCGAGATGCCGCTTTAAAAAATTGCTTCATATGAAACATATGAAGCTTCAGTGTAACCTAATGACCTCAACCAAGTGCGGCCGACCATGGGCTGCCGACCATACTACACTTGATCTTAGCCAAAAGTCGAAACCACAGGAAATGCTACGAAAAATAGCAATAAACCAGCAGCAAACTGTCACCTGAACTCCTAACAACTCACACTGCCAATGCTCTAACTCTCTTTTATCCCACCCTTGGATAAGAAATGCAACAAAACGTACGGCTGCCTTTCCATGTTGCACTTACAATGAGCGCAAAATCATGCAGGTAGCCTAAAATTATGTGCGACCGTCATTATTGGGCTTACTTGCCCGTTTAATTGTTCACGGGTATGCTTCTGATTCCCGTATGTGCCTACCGGCTATAACATTGTGAGAGAACGCTAAGATGTTGGGACATGTACCTGGCATGTTCTCAAGCAATTTCACACGAGTTTGGGTCGGGCATATGTCTCGTAGCAAGCAATGTAGAATTCTGGCTTAGGTCTCCTTGTTCATCCACATCTATTAGTCTTTCGAGTATGTAGTTCCATTCTCTATTTTGCCTCCCAAACAATGTATTACTTCATATTAAATTATATCTGCTAAATATCTGCAGATATTTCTTCATGGCCAGTATTTATTGCCATTCCAAATGTCCTTGAAAAGGTGTTCAGCCATCTAGTTGAGCTGTTGCAGTCCATGAGGTGTAGGTTACCACAGTGCTATTAGGAAGGGAGTTCCAGGTTTTCAAGCCAGCAACAGTGAAGGAATAGTGATATTGTTCCAAGTCAGGATAGTGTGGGGGAACTTGCAGGTGATAGTATTCCCATGTATTTAATGCCATTGTCCTTCCAGATGGTAGAAGTCTGCATTTGGATGGCGATGTCCAAGGAGCCTTGGTAAGCTGCTGTGGTACATTTGGTAAATGGCACACATGCTGCCCTGATGTGTCAATGTTTGAGGGAGTAAATCTTTAAGATGATGGATAGGATACTGATCAAGTGGGATGCTTTACTTTGTCCAGAGTGGTGTCAAGCTTCATGAATTTTGGAGCTGCATTCATCCAGGTGAGTGTGGAGCATTCCAGCTGACTCCTAACATTTGTTCTGTAGATGTTGTACATGTCGTGAGTTACTTGCCACAGAATTGACAGACTCTGATTTGCTCTTGCAACCACAGTATTTATGTGACTGGTTCAATTACATTTCTCGACAACAGCGAATCCTAGGATTTTGATGGTACGGGATTTCAGTAATTTCATTAAATGTCAGAAGCAGTTAATTTCATGTTGAAAATGGTCATTGCCTGGCAATAGTTTGGGACTAATGTTACTTGTCACTTATCAGATTAAGCCTGGGTGTTGTCCAAGTATCACTGCATATGAGCATAGGAACGTAAGAACATAGGAATTGGGAGCATAAGTAGGCAAATTCAGCTTTTCGAGCCTGCTCCGCTATTCAGATCATGGCTGATCTCTCCCTGGTCTCAAATTCACCTCCCCACCTGTTCCCCATATCCCCTTATCCCATTTTTTTTAGAAATATATCTAACTCCTTCTTGAAACCATTCAACGATTCAGACTCCACCACGCTATGGGGCAGCGAGTTCCATAAATTCACCACACTCTGCAAGAAGTAGTTCCTCCTCATCTCAGTGTTAAATCTACTGCCTCTTAACCTATACCTGTGACATCTTGTTCTAGATTGCCTCATTTTGTCTACATTTACTTTGGTGGACTTTATCATTTGAGGAGTTTCAAGTGGAACTGAAGACTGTGCAATCATCAATGACTATCCGCACTTCTGACCATTTAACAAAAGGAAGGTCATTTATGAAACCTGTGAGATGGTCAGACCCAGGACTGCCCTAAGGAACTCCTGCAGTGAATTGGCCCTCAACCATCACAATTATCTTTTTTAATGCTAGATATCACTTCAGCTAGTAGAAAGTCTCTTCCCCAATTCCCATTGACTTCAATTTTACTCCTTGATGCCTTGGCATCCTTTTGAAGAGGAAATCTGCTGTCCTCACCTGCTATGGTTTACATATGACTCCAAGCTGGTGGCCCTCTGAAGTAACCTAGAAAGCTACTCAGTACTATCAAACCACTACAGAAAAGTTGAATAGGAACAAATGCAAATCGGTCACCCGGCATCAACATAGGAAATGGGAAAAGACAAAGGCACAGATGACTCTATGAAGCCCTCCTCACTAACACGAGGGGAAAAATTGGGAGAGCTGCCTCACAATCAAGCAACAGCCTGACATAGGCAAATTCAATGAAAATCAGCCAATGTCCCAGACTCTAAGAGCACCATCCTTGGATTTGTCCTGTCCCAAGGTGGTAGCACAGTGGTATACAGTATACAGGGAGTGGGCCTGAGAGACATTAATGTTGATTTTGGACCCCATGAAGTTCCATGGAATAAAGTCAAACAAGGAAACCTTCTGCTGAAAGCTACCTATCGCCTTACCTTAACTGATGAATCAGTGCTTTTCCATGGTGAACAACACTTGGAAGAATCAATTAGGGTAGCAAGAGCACAGAAGGACAGAATGCACTCTGGGTGGAGAACTTCAATGTCTAACACCAAATATGACTCAACAGCATCACTACTGACTGAGCTGGCTGAGTCCAAATGACTTATCTGCAAAACTGCACGTAGAGCAGGTAATGTGCTATGGTTTCAAAGTATTTTATGGAGCCCGCCTGGATCATAAGTTTTGCATCTTGAATTTGGCTAGGATAAGCATGATATGTTTCACTTCAGGTATGATTCAAATGACCCACTAGGGAGGTTTTATCAAACAAAGTTTATTTAAGAATATAGTTAACATATATAGTCAGAAAATTAGCAAGAACTTTTATCAATTACAAACAAGAAACAAAACAACCACTATAATGTATAACCCTTAACAAATATATCTAATGTGTACCAATCAAACCAATCTCATAGACAAAAGACCCTTTTCACAGGTTTAACACATCAAAGACTAATGCTCACATGATACTGGACTTGAGTCCTTTGGATGAATGTTGTGGGCCTCCTGATACTCAGAACAGTTTGAAGTCAGACCAACAGGGAAAGACTCTGGTCAAACCACAACAGCAGATTCTCTCCTTCAGAAAGGCTTTCAAATAACTAGCAGAATTTCCAAACAAAACAGGGAGAGAGAGAAACACTTCTTTCCAGCTTGCTGTCCCTTCGAAAACTCAACTTTAACTGCAGCCAAACAGAAAATGAAACCTTAAACTCACTGGAAAGGAAAGAAAAACTGTCCAGAAACACATGACCATCCTCCCAACAATGCAGGATCATAAAACAACCCACAGTTAATATAAACAGACCCCATTTAAGCTATTGAAGTAGCAATAAAAGGACCCCTCATAGACAACTCGGCAGCAATGAAACCAAACTGAAAAAGGTCTGCTTACAACTGCAGAGAACAGGATTTTAAAAAAACCTTTCCTAGAGGTGCACTAACATCACAAATGGGAAAACAAATTGGAGTAAAAAACCTACTTGATCTTGACCTCACTAATCTACCTGTTGTAATCGTACAGTAAGTTCTCACTTAGTTGGAAAATCATCACTTGAAGTAAAATGACTTAAGTGAAATATTTTACATTGTTAAATTTCTACATTGATAAATGAAATAACCTAAAATCAAAAAGTTTAAAAATATCAAAGAAAAATGTAGCTTCCTACTTACAATACCTCCAATCACTGCCAATCCTACTTTCTGAACCTCCTGGTCCCTAATCCTCCTGGTTGCTGCCGATTCTCTCCCTCCCCAATCCTTTGAGCTGTGGCCTCTCCCCCTCCCCGGCCTGAGTTGTGGCCTTTGCCCCTCCCCAATATCCGAGTTGCGGCCTCTCCCCCTTCACCACAGGCATACAATGGTAGTTATGATTACAATACATTAGTTGTACTGCAGCAACTCACCAAGTCTCCTTTGACGGCATCTTCCAAACCCATGACCTTTTCCACTGAGCATGTATAACAAATGCATGGGAACCCCAGCTGTAAGTTCCTCTCCAAGCCACACACCATGCTGACTTGGAGCTATATCATCATTCCTTCACTATTGCTGAGTCAAAAACCTGGAACTTCCTTCCTAATAACACTGTGAGCATACCTACAGCAAATGGACTGCAGCAAATCAGGAAAGCAGTTCACCACCATCTTTTCAAGAGCAACTAAGGATGGGCAATAAATCCTGGTCTTACCATCGACACTCATACTCCATGAAATTAGAGTTTCTACCAAGAAACTACAAAGGGTTCTGAACGTAGCCCAGTCCATCACGCAAACCAGCCTCCCATCCATTGACTCCGTCTACACTTTCCGCTGCCTCAGAAAAGCAATCAGCATAATCAAGGACCCCACACACCCCAGACATACTCTCTTCCACATTGTTCCATCAGGAAATGAGGGATATGGGCCAAATGCAGGCAACTGGGACTCGCTTTGGGGTTTTTTAAAAAAAAGGGCGGCATGGACAAGTTGGGCCGAAGGGCCTGTTTCCATGCTGTAAACCTCTATGACTCTATGAAAAAGATACAAAAGTCTGATATCATGTACCAACTGATACAAGAACAGCTTCTTCCCTGCTGCCATCAGACTTTTGAATGGACCTACCTTATATTAAGTTGATCTTTCTCTACACCCTAGCTATGAATGTAACACTACATTCTGCACCCTCTCCTTTCCTTCTCCTCTATGTACTCTATGAACAGTATGCTTTGTCTGTACAGCGAGCAAGAAACAATACTTCTCATTGTATACCAAAACATGTGACAATAATAAATCAAAAATAACATTTCAACTTTCCCCTTGCCTGCATTGCCTCCATCAATCAAATATTATTGATACTACATCAGTTCTTAAAGATGAATGTCCCAATACCAAGAAACATCAACCAAGGAAGTTCCCTGATTTAAACTTCTGTCAGTGTTAAGTTAGTCATTGCAGTGGTAAGAGCACATCAAATGACCTGGGTGTCCCTGGCTAGGGCAAAAAAGATATTGCTGGGGAACCCTGCTCATTACCATGATCCAGTAATCGTTACTCATTAAGTGTGCATGTCTGGGTAACAGAATATGGCCCTGATTAGATGCCCCATCATGTGACCAGTGATTCATTAAGCAGGGTCATATGTTTTTCCTGGAGACTTACGGTCAATTAGGCTAAATAGTCATGAACAAAAGTTGTCAGTTTGCAAATGTAACCTACCTCAACCAAAACACCAACATAAGGTATAGATCCTTCATCATACTTTACAAAGAATAGCTCAGGATTTGTTTTCCATACTCCTAACCATGTACTTCTTGCATGGAGCTTTTCGGTGAGATACTTGCTCATTGCTTCATCTGCTTCTTCTGCCTTTGTAGAAATAAAAAAAATATTTTAAGCTTTAGTCCACATAAATGACGAGGCACGCAACAAATACATTTAATCTATTTGACAAATATGTTCTGTAATTCAAGCAAAACTGTCACACTTCATGATCTTTAAAACAAAATTGGTATTTTTCAATTTTTTTTATGGCAGACTTCCATTATCTCATTCAAGTTACTATTTTTCAGGTGTTCTGTGCCGTATATTCTATGTATTCTTCTGTAATATTCTGTAAACTGTTACTCAATCATTGGAGAAATCCCAATGAGCCAGATCCTGTCTTCACTTGACCTTGACTTGTGTACTTTCCAGCAGGGTGAAGATAGATAGCTATTATGTGAATCCTTGCTAATCATTTTGCCTCCATAACTCAATCCCAGCTGAGGTTGCTACTGGGCAGTCAGATTCCAGCAGCTCGATAGATCGTAACTTCTATTTTTTGTTTAAAAGACATGGATGAACAGATGGATGGACAGCCATTTAACTTATAACAAAAGAATAAAGCATTTATTAAACAAGAAAATATTAACTATAAAATAATACTCCTTCACCCCAACTATACGTTTACAGGTGTGTACAGATTTATAAGGATTATACAAGTTACAAAATATCTTATATCTTAATATTCTCAGTAAGTAGACACCCCACACTCTGAATCCAAGTGACAGATTCCACCCAATACAACTTCTGTGGATTTCTCATCAAATCTCCCCAGATGCTTGTCAATTGTGAGCCAACAGGTCTCACTGGAATTCTGACTTACGTACAAGGCTTTCTAAACTCCTGTCGAAGTACACAATTTGAAATCTTCTCCCACATGACTCTGTCCCTCGGATGCATCCACCAAGGATCCACACCCAGCACTTCAACCTCTTTCAGTATTCCTCTGCTTTGGATTGCCACGTGCATTCAAGCTGCCACACAATCTTTTAGGTACCCAGCTATGCCAACAGAACATAGAAACATAGAAGATAGGAGGCCTTTGGCTCTTCGAGCCTGCTCCGCCATTCATTATGATCATGGCTAATTGTCCAACTCAGTAGCCTAATCCTGCTTTCTCCCCATAACCTTTGATTCCATTCGCCCCAAGTGCTATATCTAGCCGCCTCTTGAATACATTCAATGTTTTGGCATCAACTACTCCCTGTGGTAATGAATTCCACAGGGTCACCACTCTTTGGGTGAAGAAATTCTCCTCACCTCCGTCTGAAATGGTCTACCCCGAATCCTCAGACTGTGACCCCTGGCTCTGGACTCCCTCACCATCGGGAACATCCTCCTTGCATCTACCCTGTTTAGTCCTGTTAGAATTTTATAAGTCTCTATGAGATCCCCCCTCATTCGTCTGAACTCCAGTGAAAACAATCCTAACCGTCAATCTCTCATCATACATTAGTCCCACCATCCCCGGAATCAGCCTGGTAAACCTTTGCTGCATTCCCTTGAGAGCAAGAACGTCCTTCCTCAGAAAAGGAGACCAAAACTGGACACAATATTCTAGGTGTGGCCAGACCAAGGCCCTGTATAATTGCAACAACATATCCCTGCTCCTATACTCAAAACCTCTCACAATGAAGGCCAACATACCATTTGCCTTCTTTACCATCTGCTGCACCTGCATGCTTACCTTCAGCGACTGGTGCACAAGGACACCCACGTCCTGCTGCACATCCCCTTTCCCAATTTACAGCCATTCAGATAGTAATCTGCCTTCTTGTTTTTGCTTCCAAAGTGAATAACCTCACATTTATCCAAATTATACGGCATCTGCCATTAATTTGTCCACTCGCCGAACCTGTCCAGATCATGCTGAAGGATCTCTGTATCCTCATCACAGTACACCCTCCCACCCAACTTGGTATCATCTGCAAACTTTTGAGATGTTACATTTTGTTCCCTCATCCAAATCATTAGTATATATTGTGAATAGCTGGGGTCCCAACGCCGGTCCCTGTGGCACCCCACTAGTTACTGCCTGCCAATTTGAAAAGAACCCATTAATTCCTACTCTTTGTTTCCTCTCTGCCAACCAGTTTTCTATCCATCTCAATACACTTCCCCCAATCCCATGTGCTTTAATCTTGCACAATAATCTCTTATGCGGGACTTTGTCAAACACTTTCTGAAAGTCCAGATATACCACATCAACTGGCTACCCCTTGTCAACTCTACTAGTTAAATCTTCAAAGAATTCCAACAGATTTGTCAAGCATGATTTCCCCTTCATAAATCCTTGCTGACTCTGTCAGATCCTGCCACTTCTTGCTAAATGCTCCGCTATAAAGTCCTTGATAATGGGTTTGAGAATTTTCCCCCTTACCGATGTTAGGCTTACTGGTCTATAATTTCTTGTTTTCTCTCTACCTCCCTTTTTAAATATTGACCACTGCTTCAGAGGCTATATTAAGGTGTCACCAACCTTAGGATTACTGCGGACCTCTGGCTTCTCACTAGCTGACTTCTCAAGGTCTGCACCATGCAGCTGTCTTTAACTGGGAGCCTCTCTCTGCTCCTTTAACTTCAGTGAACAGTACCATTTCAGATTCTGGTTCTTTGTTCCTTTGACTTCAATCTTCCAGGGACTTTTCACTTTTCATTCCTGTTTTTTGGAACTATCTGTACTTTAAGTTTCTGTGAGTTATTTTCTGCCCTTTACTCTATTGTCCTGCCTGTCCTGGCAGCTTCTGTGAAAAGTCTCTTGCTTCTTTGTGACCTGGTTACAACTGAATGCAAACGCTTCTATTTTTCAGTGTGGGCCTCTGGTTACTAAGCAACAGCTTAGTCTTTTTAAAGCTCATAATTGCTTCTACGTCGTAAACTCTTAATTACAATACAGGCAAGTTTAAAGTGAAACTAAAATCTATAGCCGTGTAGGCACTTTTGTTTAACATAAAGCGGCATGGTGGAACAGTGGTTAGCACTGCTGTCTCACAGCGCCAAGAACCCAGGTCCGATTCTGGCCTTGGGTGACTGTGTGGAACTTGCACATTCGCCCTATGTCTGCATGGGTTTCCTCCCACAGTCCAAAGATGTGCAGGTTATGTTGATTGGTTATGCTAAATTGCCCCTTTGTGTCCCAAGATGTGTAGGTTAGGCGATTAGCAGGGTAAATATGTGAAGTGATGGTGATAGGTCTAGGAAAGATGCTCTGTTGGAGATTCAGTGCAGACTCAAACGGCCAATTGGCCTCCTTCTCCACTGTAGGGATTCAATAATCCTAGGCTAACAAAAGTTTTAACCCTTTCCTTGCACACAAATGTATTCCCTGCCTAACCCCAGATTACTTTATATGATTTTATTTAAGAAAGGACATAACTGCAGCAGAATCACTTCAGAGAAGGTTCACTCGACTGTTTCCTGGAAGGAGGGAGTTAGCCTATCAGGAAAGTTTGAACAGGTTTGCCCTGTATCCATTGAAGTTTAGAAGAATTACAGATAATCTTACTGAAATATATAAGACTATGAGGGAACTTGACAGGGTGGATGCTCCTTGTGGGAAGGACTAGAATGAGGGGAACCATTTAAAAATAAGAGGCTCCCATTTAAGATGAAGATGAGGGGAATTTCTTTCTCTTAGTCTGTGGAACTCTCTTCTCTAGAGGCAGTGGAAGCAGGGTCATTGAATATTTTTAAGGCTGAATTAGATTGACTCCTTTGTCAATCAAGAATCTAAGGGCATAGGGGATAGGAAGGAAAGTGGAGTTGAGGCCATAATTAAATCAACCATAATTTTACAGAATGGTGAAGCAAACTTGAGAGTCGAATGGCCTACTCCTGGTCCTAATTCATATGTTCATAAGATTGAAAGACACTAAATGTGCATGTACATAACATTTAAAATGACAGACAATTCTCTAAGTTCCACTCTTTTTAATGTTTCTCATTCAGTGCCCAAGCATCAAGATTTTAGATAGTTTTGCACCATTATTTCCTTTTTATGAATTTACTCATAGCAACAAAAGTTAAGCCTATCCAGTTGGAAACAACATACTGTGAAAGATAATTCTGTACAGAAACCTATAAACAAGTTTTATTAGTACTTATTACAGAGCTATAGCAGTTGTATAACATACATCAAAAATAAATAAGCCACCATCTAAACGGGAAAAGCACCATGATACTGTTCCTAAGAGGTATACAGAAACCTCATGGATCATTCTGCTGTATACTAAATTTCATTTTGGCAAGGATCCCTCAGTTCAAAATTGCTTGAATTTGATCTTAACATGACTAATTATGTTCTATAGAACAGATTATTTTACTGTTAATGTCAGTTCACTATTAAATATGCAAAATGTTTACAGTACTAGAACATATTAGCTACATGCAGGGATGTTCATGGTTCATATGTTGCCATGAATCGCAATATAAAATCTTGAGCAGGTTACAACTGTCAGGTGAAATCAGTTCCATATTCTGATCACTATTTCGAATACCACTTTTGTGCTAATAGGACATTTTATTCTACTGTGGGTCTGATCTTATTTAACAGAAAACATTGTGAAATGGCAGGAATCCCGATTGCCTGCTGAATCAGGTGTCACAGCTAAAAATGGGATTCCTGTCGGACATGAAGACATTTGGAATTCACCCGGTCTGTCCCACTGGTCCAGAGTGGGCAAGAACCTCAAAATTATATAAAACCTCTCATTGATATATCATTAGCGGATGGCCCATTCCATGGCCAACTGCTATTCATCCGCCACTCCAGTGGGAACTCTACTTGGGTGGAGCTTTGGTGTAGTTCATGACCAACGTAGACCTGGTGTGTTCGCCCCAAGGATGGTGAAGAAGATAAATCTAGTGGCCATGTGCCCTTCTGTTGCTGCCAGACTGCAGAGGGAGCGCCCCCAAGGATCCTGGAGGTTGGGTGGGCTCGAGCTAAGGCAAGGGTTGACCTCAGCACTCTCCTCCATTCTGGGGACTTGTAGCTAGACTGCCTTTTCTAGTCCTAATGGTTCCCTGGGAACTGGAACAGCAGGCTAGTAAATGTAGGGACTGGGAAAGAAAATGATTTTGTTAACAATTTGTTAGATGTGTCCGGGAAGGCTTTTTGATACAGTATGTTGACTATCCAACCAGGGAAGGGGCCATACTAGACTTGGTATTGGGGAATGAGCCAGGCCAGGTGATCGATGTTTCAGTGGGGGAGAATTTTGAGCTTAGCGACCATAATCCCATAAGGTTTCAGGTAGTCATGGATAAGGACAAGAGTGGCCATCGGATGAGGGTGCTCAATTGGGCGAGGGCCAATTACATCCAATTAGACAGGAACTGGGGAATGTGGATTGGGAGCGGCTATTTGAGAGCAAATTCATGTATGGGAGGCTTTTAAAGATGTGGAGATGCTGGCGTTTTAAAGGCCAGTTGATTGAAGTGCAGTACAGGCATGACCCCGTAAAAAAGGAAGGATAGCAATGGCAGGATTCGGGAACCATGGATGACAAGGGAAATTGTAAGCTTAGTCAAAAGGAATCATACAACAGGTCTCGGCATCTAAAAACTAACAAAGCCCTTAAGGAGTAAAGTGGAAGTAGGAAGGAACTTAAACATGGAATTAGGAGGGCTAAAAGGGGCCATGAAATGTCTTTAGCAAACAGGGTCAAGGAGAATCCCAGAGCAAGAGGGTAGTAAGAGAAAGAATAGGTCCACTGAAGGACAATGGTGGGAAGTTATGCGTGGAGCCACAGGAAATGGGCAAGATCCCTAATGAGTACTTTGTATCAATATTCACCAAGGAGAAGGACATGACGGATGTTGAGGTCAGGGATAGGTGTGTGAACGCTCTAGAGAATATCAATACATCTAAGGAGAAAGTGTTGGGTATTCTAAATTGCATTAAGGTAGAAAGTCGACTTGTCTACCTTAATGTAATTTAGAATACCCAATAATCCCAGGTTACTGTGGGAGGCAAGGGGAGAAATAGCTGGGGCCTTAACAGATATCTTCACATCCTCTTTGACCACAAGCGAGGTTCCAGAGGATTGGAGAATAGTCAATGTTGTTCTCTTGTTTAAGGAAGGAAGCAGGGATAATCCAGGAAATTATAGGCTGGTGAGCCTGACGTCAGTGATGGGGAAGCTTTTGGAGAAGATACTGAGGGGCAGGATATATGCACATTTGGAAGAAAATGGACCAGTTAGTGACAAGCAGCATGTTTTTACATGGGGAAGGTCATGTCCCACCAACTTGATTGAGTTTTTTGAAGAGGTGACAAAGATAATTGATGAGGGAAGGTAGTGGATGTAGTTTATATGGACTTTAGTAAGGTGTTTGACAAGGTCCCACATGGCAGATTGGTACAAAATCACATGGGATTCCGGATGGCCTGGCTGGATGGATACAGAACTGGCTTGGTTACAGAAGACAGAGTAGCGGTGGTAGGGTGTTTTTCAGAATGGAGATCTGTAGCTAGTGGTGTTCTGCAGGGATCAGTGCTGGGACCTCTGTTTGTAGTATATATAAATGATCTGGAGGAAAATGTGGGTGGTCTGATTAGTATGTTTGCGGATGATACAAAGATTGTTGGAGTTGCTGACAGTGCTGGGAATTGCCAGAGGATACGACAGGATATATATAAATAGATTGGAGACTTGGACTTTTCAACAATTAAACCCCAACACAATTTCCCAGAACAAGTAGTATAAGTGACAGAAATTTGGAAAAAAATCGAAGCTTATGTATGAGGGGATACAGTAAGAAGTTTCACAACACCAAGTTAAAGTCTAACAGGTTTGAATGAAGTCCATTCACCTGATGAAGGGGCAGCGCTTTGAAAGCTCGTGCTTCCAAATAAACCTGTTGGACTTTAACCTGGTGTTGTGAGACTTCTTACTGTGCCTACCCCAGTCCAACGCCAGCACCTCCACATTATGTATGAGAACTGTGCTCTATGCGACTCAACAACTTGGCATTGTTATTGAGTGCCTGAGTGTGTTTTTAATAATTGGTCAGTTTTTGCAAGTTTGAAGGCTGGCATGCAAGTGTACAATAGATGGGGCCCAGAAACCAAAGTTACAATCATCCTTCCATGGCCTCCCCGCACCTTGTGCCTCAGCTATTGCTCCTGGTCTTTGGCTACCTGTGTATCCCACACTTTCCTTTCCCTATCACCTCCACCCTACTCATCAAACTCCTCCTAGTTGCTTAAATCCCTGTTCCCTCCAATTTTGCTTTATACCTTGCAAGAAGCTAAAATCTGATCACAGTACAGGTTCATCCTGCTCTCGGGGGTGAATTTGACGGTTGACACATAAACCGGCGGCAGAACATTCGCTTCTTCCAACTCCTCGGACTCCGCCGGTCTGCACTTCATCTCCCGCTGAGCCGCTCTCACCGGCCGAGGGGAGGAAGTCAGGAGTCGACCAGAGCTGCTTTCACCGGCGCTCTTGTCATCCAGCTCAACTTCTGCCGAATGGCTCATTTGCACCTCGCAGGCGATATCCTTCTCGGAAGAGCACGACGCCATGTCACCGCTAGCCCGTTGCTCTCAGCCCAGTCCAACCAACCGCCCACAGGAGCGCGCGGTGCAGCCCGCCTGAAACCGGGCCGCGGGGTGGGGGCAGAAGCTTGAGGGAAGGGTCGCAACCGCGCGAGAGCACGTCCCCTAACAGGCAAAACGACAAAGGAACCATTTGACGTCCAACGACACGAAGAACACGAGACAATGGGCGCGCGCTGGGGCGCAGGCGCAGAACTGAGCGGCGGGCGGAAAGGGCGCACGTGCTGGGCTCTGCTTTTAAATTGGCGCGTGCCAAGCGGTTTAGTAACGGCCAAAGCAACAAGCCTTTTTGCTGCGGGATAAACTGAGCGCCCGGTGTTTACTGCATTGGATTTCTTTTTTGTTTGCATTTTTAGTGCCTTTTGTTTCTTATTTTGCGCTGCAGCTCATCGCGCACACACATTTCCAGCTGTAGAGCGTTGGCTTCCTTGATTCCCCCCGCCCCGCAACATGGGCTATATTCTTCGGCGAGTCCATTCTACACGGGAAGACAACAACCTGCAAGGTTCGTCGAGGATAATTTTCGATGTGCGGATGTTTGGTGCTATGTTGCAATGATGGGCTCAAAATAATTACATTTCTGAACTAAACTGAATTGGTGGGCGTTTTGTAGACGCGACCGGCATTGATAATTACTTCTTAAAAAATTCATTCATGGGACATGGACGTTGCTGGCTGGCCAGCATTTATTGCCCATCCCTAGTTGCCCATGGAGTGCAGTTGAGAGTCAACCACATTGCTGTGGCTCTGGAGTCACATGTAGTTCAATCAATCCCTGGATGGGAGGCGATAAATAACAATGCGGCAGCTCAGTCTTAAAGCCATTCCCCTCTTTTCTTCGCCATTTTCTTCTCAACTTTACTTTTCTGCCATCGGGTGTAATATTTGATTCTGTTAGCTCAGATGATTTGATGCAGGCAGTATTCAAACTTCGTGCACTGCTCCCTACCACGATTGTGGCCAGTATGCTGCCCATGGCTGAAGATGCTGCTGCTCCATGTTCAACAACTGGTAAGGTGTGCGAGGCTAGCACGAGTTTCAACTACCCAGCTCTTAAAGACAACTTGCACCCAGTGTGATCCACTGCCCCATACTTTAAATGATTGTCCCTCACTTTGACTGTGAGCCCCGCATCCATTAAGAGATGCCTTTTTGTCACAAATGATGGCCTGTGGGAGGTTGAGCTTGCTCTTGCTCTTCGTGACCAAGCAACTATCTGTGGGAGTTATGACCACCTTCTCCCCCTCTTATGGTTACATAGTCGAGGTATCCCTGCTTTTGTCCGGTAGAATTGGTCATCCCACCTGCAACTCTTAATTGGGACTGTGCTCAGCATACTGGTTTATCTGTCTGTTAACTGCATTTCAGGGAACAAATAAGACCAATGGAGCAAGAAGCAGGCTATAGAGAGAGTTCAGCCTTATTGATGGAGATGGAAAAGAGGATACTGGCCATTTTCCACAGAGGACCAGGAGAATATAAGAGCATAGGAAATAGGAAGACCTTTAAATGCACACTGAAGAGAATGGGTGGTATCCATGGAGATTAATAAAGAATAAGGGATGAGTTGTGATTGTGTTGATATGGCTTTATGAAAGGTGTGATAGTCATCAATAAGGATATTCTGCCCTGCAAGATATTTCATTAGCTGATTATCAGTGATGTGTTCTAGTAATTTACAGCAAACACTAGTAAGCATAATAGGTCCAATGTGTGGAACTGAGAAAGGCCAAGCCACAGTTGAAATCAAGCTTGTGGGATTCAGGGATTCTCAGAACACACATCTGCCATGGCTGGAAAGAAGATCTGAAGCTCTGGGTCTATCAAAGGGTTAGGTGTCCAAAGGGGTGGGAGTGTTCTCAAGCCACGCGCGGATGATCAGGGGTAGGGGACACAATATGTCATTGAAAGTGGAGAATTGATTGCTCAATGGAGCTCTGCACTTGCAGGAGAAATGGAACCAAAACAACATAGAGAGATCTGCCGTTGGTAGGGTGCATAATATGGCGATCCTCAACAGCCATGAGCTGGGAAACCTGGACCTCAAGTGTGAGCAGAGAGGGAGGTCATCGGGTCGCAGACAGGCTGGCATCTGTGAGGAAGGTAAGAGCTTAGTGGGCTGAAACGTGACAGGCTGAGAGTGAAAGGAATGTATGAATTTCTCATCCCTCATAAGGACTTCAGTGATACACCAATTGCTGAGCCATAATGCCGTTGAAACCAATCACACCAGACAGCATGTTGTGGAAATTGACTCTGATATGACTAATAGTTATGACTGATTGTTTTCATCCATCAGATGAGTCATCCTCCAGAGCCAGCCACGAGGCCAACGACCCTCCATTGACACCAGAGCATGCGACAGTGGAAGATGCACCCATGGCACACCCTCTCCCAGCACCAAGCACCAGTGCAGATACAGACACGTCAAGGGAAATAGCTCATCAGGTTGGTTGGTAGTGCACAATGGTGAGGGCACATTACGCTGGCTGGAGCAGATGGTGGAGGCAGGGAATGCCCAGGATGCCAACAGTTGGAAGGTTGCTGGAGACAGGACCATACTAAGTCCAAGAAGGTGATGACTCTAGATAGATGACTCTAGATAGAGTCATCTATCAGGTGGCAAATGCTGAATGTCCAGGATGCATGGCAAGATCTGGCGGAGATCCCAGTGGAACTGTGTGCCATGGTCTCTGTCATGAGGAGTCTTGCACAGAGCATGAGTGTTGCATTGACCATTAACTCTGACCACACAGCCTCATCCATAGAGAGAACAGTGAGTCATGGAGAAGCAGCTCCAGGAGCTCAGTGAGGGGCCCATGCGGTTGTACTTGGACCTGCAAGTCCTCACACAGGCACTGACCTCAGGAGATCACTGCTAGTGTAGGAAAAGGAAGCGGCACCTAGTCTCACAGATGGGTGCCCATCCTTTCTTGGCAAGCAGGGAGGTTAAGACACCTCACATTGACTGGCTGTTATCTCTGGGGCCTCCTCTCATAGTGCCCCCGATGAGGGCAGCAGCTCCTCCACCTTTCTGCCAGTCACTGCACCATCCTCAGAATCTGCAGCAACTGAAGAGTGACCAGCCATGTCACTGAGTGCACCCTCCCAGGCAGTGCTTGCTCAGGCCCTGCTGGCCACCAAGGTCACATATGCCAACAGAGTACCAGTCAGCAACCTGCCTCTAATTCAACTGTCAGTGAGTGGGGGCATCTAGACGTAACACCCGCAAATGCAAGCTTAAGACACAGTGAACACAGCCGAGGGTTTGCACTGAATATTTATGTTTTCTCTTCATATCACTTGAGTTTATAAATGATCCAATTGGATGTTTGTGCTTTGTTCAACGCTCATGTTATCATCATAAATTACTACTTGCTTAGCCATGAATGTCCTGTGTATTTGATTAGTGCTAACCTCATCAATGCCTGGTGAGAGACGTTTGGGGCATCAAACTTTATTACCAAGGCAATGATGCCGTATGGAGCTCATGGAATGCTTAAGTGTGAGGTGTTTAGAATGGAGATGATGCCCATGACTCAGGCGGATACAAGGCATGCCAGCCTATCTGGACAAACTCTAAATCAAGTCCTGCCTGGTGTCCCTGCCTCTATAACGATTCCTGATTTCAACTTCTTCACCCTTGCCTTCTGGCTGCCCGGGCTTTGCATCACAGTTGTTCTCAGGTTCCTCATCTGAGGCAGATGCACCAGCATCAGTGTCTTTCTGGCCCATTGGTGCCCTTCTCGAGAAAGCAAAATTATGAAAAACACAGCAGACAATGACAATGACTGACATTTGCTTTAGCAGATACTATAGGGTGGCCTGGAGCAGTCCAGGCGTTTGAACCTCATCATCAGCAGGGCCAATCGTCCTCTCCACTATTGCCCTTGTGGATACATGGCAGCAATGATTGTATCGTTTATCTCAGTTGGCTGGACAGAGCAATGCCAACAGCATGAGTTCGATTCCTGTACTGGTTGAGGTTATTCATGAAGACCCACCTTCAACCTTGCCTCTCGCCTGAAGTGTGATGATCTTCAGTTTAAAGGTCCACCAGTCAGCTCTCAGGGAGAGCAGCCTATGGTCAACTGGGACTATGGCAACTTTACCTTACCTTTTACCTTTTTTTAAAAAAAAAGAAGGGCTGTGATTTCATGCATTTTCAGACCTGGAGTTCAGGATTTACAAGCATCTTGTCAGCTGCAAATGTTTCTCACTAAACTGTGATTCAGTGAAAATTTATTTAGACTTCTGAACCACCTGAACAGTGGCATGAAAGGGACCAGACACATCAGTAATTGAATGCCACTACTATAAAGCTCAGTACACATGAAAATAGGATATCAACCATATTACTAAATATTCTTCAGTGATCGACCAACTTATTTAAATAATTATTATGGTGGAGCACAACTAAAATTTTGCCACGAACAAAATTCTGTTTAATCAGAAAGTTACCAGCACCTGGAATTTTTGTTTAGGTTCATGAAAGTTTCTGAAAAAGTGACTTTAATTCTTTTTTTCAAAAAATGAGAAATTATGTATGTATTACTTTGTGGACATATCCCATTGGCTAAGTAATATTTTCAAACCAGAAGCATGATATAAAGTTGAAATTATGGAAAATGCAACATCACTACAAAACACATATCAATTCATGGAATCCCTGCAGAGCAGAAGAGGCCATTTTCCCCATTGAGTATGCACTAACTCTGACAGAGTATCTTACCCAGGCCCTCTCCCCTGCCCTATCCTCGGAATTCCACACATTTACTATGGCTAATCCCATGTAACCTGCACGTTTTAGGACATCAAGGGACAATTTAACATGTCCAGTCCACCAAACCTGTACATCTTTGGACTGTGGGAGGAAACCAGAACACCCGGAGAAACCCATGCAGACACGGGGAGAACGTACAAACTCCACGCAGACGGTCACACAAGGCCAGAATAGAACCCGGGTCCCTGGAGCTGTGAGGCAGCAGTGCTAACCACTGTGCACCATGTCGATTCTCATTTAACCAGGACCACAAGCAAATCTCGGTAGAAACACTAAAGTTTCTTTTTGCTTTATAAATCAATGTAGTTCAACTTATATTAAACTTTAGTAAATCAACACTTTGATTACTGTACTGTATGGAGGTCGGGTTCCAATATTATGAAAAGAACAGAGGATCTGGATAGGGTGCAAAGAAGATTTAGAAGGATCATACTACAATTGTGAAATTATCGCGATCAGGAAAAGGCACAGACTTTTTTTTCTTGAAAACAGAAGGTTGAGAGTGACCTAATAGAGGTTAATTGGAGTTATTAAAGGATTTGATTGAATGGGGAAGAGTAAAACTAAATGTCATCAATATAAGATAGTCCAAAAAATAAAATAGGGAATTCAGAAGAAATTATTCATCCAGATATGGCTAAGAATATTGAACTCTGTACCAGAAGGACTGGTTGAGGCAAATGGTATAGATATCTTTAAGGATATACTAAATTAGCATATAAGGGAGAATGAAATAGAGGATTGTGCTAAAAGAGTTAGATGAGGATGGATAGGTGAATGCTCAAGTGAAACATAAACAAGGGCATAGACTAGTTTGGCTGAAAAAAACAATTTCTGCATTAAATGTAATGCAATTTACTCCACTTAAATGGAAACATAACTTACGATTTGAGAAATGATTCATACACATGATTGTCACTAGAGGGTACTGTTGGTATCACAGCCTGACCACAATTCAATCTTAGCATTGATCTTCAATACAAGTTTGAAGTAATGTTGAAAAGATTTCTTGAGTTTACAGTTTTATGAAACTAACATTGATAGTTTACTGGGGAAAAACCAGCTGAATTACACTACTGTGAATACTCTCAAATTAAAGCCTATATTAGAATAATTTTCTATATTTTAGGATATATTGCTTACATATAGACTTAAGCAAGTTGATATGTCCATACATAGATGCTAGCATATATATGCATACACACCATTCACGCCAATGCAAATTTCACACAATATTTTGGTGTTTTAACTTCTCATATGTACTGATACCCACCAGAGGTTAAAATTTCCCCCATATCTCCAGATCAGTAATCCAGGCCTTGGATTAACATAACATAATCACCATTCATCTGTGCCCTTCTGACACCAGTGAAGAGAAAAAGAAAGACATGAATTAATATAGTGTCTTTCATGAAGTTAGGACATCCCAAAGCACTTTACAACCAATATTTAAAGCAAGCTCCTATAAACAGCATTGTGATGACTAGATAATCTGTTTTTGTGATGTTGTTTGAGGAATAAATATTGGCAAGGGCACCAGGGATAATTCCCTTTTTCTTCTTTAAATCGTGCCAAGGGATCTTTTATGTTCATCTGAGAGGCTAGTTTAATGTTGAATCAGAAAAAGTGGAATACCTGGATAACAAAGACACTTATGTCAGACTCCTATTTATTGACTACAGCTCAGCCTTCAACACCATTATTCCTACAAAACTCATCTCCAAACTCTGTGGCCTAGGGCTCAGCTGCTCCCTCTGCGACTGGATCCTAGATTTCCTAAACCACAGTCCGCAATCAGTAAGGATAGGCAACAACACGTCCTCCTTGATTATCCTCAACACTGATGCCCCACAAGACTGTGTCCTCAACCCCTTATTATACTCCTTATACACCTATGACTGGCCAAATTCCCCTCCAACTTGGTTTTTAAGTTAGTTGATGACACCACCATAGTTGGATCTCAAACAATGATGAGACAGAGTACAGGAAAGAGAGAGAGAATCTGGTGAATTGGTGCGCCGACAATAATCTCTCCCTCAATATCAGTAAAACGAAGGAGGTAGTCATCAACTTCAGGAAGCATAGTGGAGGACATGCTGCTATGTACATCAAAGGGGATGAAATGGAAATGATTGCAAATTTCTAGGTGTCTAGAACACCAACAACCTGTCCTGGTTCCTCCACTCCTACGCTATAGTTAAGAAAGCCCACCAACGCCTCTACTTTCTCAGGAAGCTAAGGAAATTCAGCATGTCTGGTGCGACTGTCACCAGCTCTATGTTCTCTCCACAGATGCTGTCAGATCTGCTGAGATAACAATAGCTTGACTATGGTAAAATACACTATCCTGTGCGGAATCTTCCAGCAAAAAATGAATTACCTTTCGCTCGGAGTACTAGTGTCTGCACAGACTACATCTTTCCAGGGACACAGTGATGTTCCTTTGTAAATTGCTGGCTGGGGAGATTAGTTTAAATTGCATTGGTGGCCACCTATGCCTGTCATTCTCAACATGACTCTGGCCTGGAACTTTTATGCATTGGGGTCATTCCAGAAACCAGTCAGAAACCTTTGTGGCATGTCTCATGATTCCGCTCATCATTGCATAAAGGCAGTCATGGACACCATGTTCACATGAATGAATGACTTCACCTCCTTCACTACTGATGGTGTTAAGTGGATTAAAGGCAATTAGGGATGGACAATAAATGCTGGCCTAGCCAGCAATGCCCTTATCCTATGAACAAATAACGTTGAAAAAGTCAAGCCGAGAGCCAGAGGCTTTGCATGCGGTGCTGGATTCCTCAAAGATCAAGGTTAGATACATTGCACACATTTGGCCAACAAAGTTCATCAGGCCAGCCAAGGATATTTGTTAATCATAGAGGTTTTAGTTCCATCGATATCCAACTTGTTTCTGATGATTGTCCAAAAGATCAAACAGTGTTTAGGCCCTTGGATAGTGAGCAAGGAGGAAGTAAACGGTCAGGTTTTGCACCTTCTGCAATTGCATGGGAAGGTGCCACGGGCAGGTGATAAGGTTTTGGAAGTGATGGAGGAGTGGACCAGGGTATCCCAGAGGGAATGATCCCTGTGGAATGCTGACAGGGAGTGGCGAAAATGGAGGAGGATGATCCTTTGAACACGGAGGCTGGTGGGGTGAAAAGTGAAGACAAATGGGACTTTATCCTGCTTCGGGGAGGCGGGGGGAGAAGTGGTGTGGGAGATGGATTGGACATGGTTGAAATCCCTGTCAACCACAGTGGATGGGAAACCATGATTAAGGAAGAAGGAAGACATATCAGCAGTGCCAATTTGGAGACATCATTGGAACAGAGGTGAAGGAACTGAGAGAATGGACTTGGGGTGTGAAGTGCTGTAGTCAAGGTAGCTGTGAGAGTTACTGAGCCTATAATTGATACTAGTGGACAGTCTATTGCCAGAAATGGAGACAAAGAGGTCAAGGCTGGGAAGAGAAATATCAGAGATGGAGCATGTGAAGGTGATAGAGGGGTGGAAATTGGAAGCAAAATTGATAAATTTTTCCAGGTCAAGATGAGGGCAATGAAGCAACTCAAAATAGTTGTCGATGTACCAGTAAAAGTTGTGGAGGGGGCTGGAGTAGGACTGGAACAAGGAATGTTCCATATACCCCATAAAGAGACAGGTACAGGTACCCAAAGCCACACCTTTAATTCACTGCTCCCAATGAGGCGTACTCTACATTAGAGAGACCAAGTGCAAAATAGGTGACTGCCGAACACCTTTAATCTGCCTGCAAGCAGGAGCCAGACCTTCCTGTTGCTTGTCATTCCAACACACCATCCTGTCTACATGTCCACATGTCTGTCCTTGGCCTGTTGCAACGTTCCAGTGACGCCAAATGCAAACTGGAGGAACAGTATTTGATCTTCTGATTAGGCATGTTACAGCCTTCAGACTTAACATTGAGTTCAACAACTTAAGAGCATGAATTCTCTCCTTCATCTTCACCCCATTTCCATTTATTGTATTTTATTTCATTTTATCTTATTTCTTGATATCTTTTTTTAGAAGATTTCATTTCTTCCATCATTTGTTTCATTGGTCCAGTTTTTGTCACTATCCATCTTGTTTCCCCCCCTCATTGGTCGCCCGCTTCCCTCACCCAGTAGGGCCATCCATTTCATTTATCAGGTTGCCCTGCTTACTTTTATTCTGCCATTTACGCATTCTGATCGCTATTAGCGCCCTTCTTAGCCATGATCACCACCATTTACATTCCCTTTGTCTTTATGTCCAAAACATCTTTGTCAATTCCCCTCCCCAACCTAACGGTATAAATCTTGCCCTATTTTCTATTGTCTTCAGCTCTGATGAAGAGTCTTTAGACTCAAAATGTTAACTCTTCTCTCTCCACAGATATGTATGTATGGATGCGTGCCTGTGTGTGTGTAGCGGGTAGGAAACTTTGATTGGTCACTACTGCTGGGATAAGGAGGAGATAATATCAGAATTGAAGCATCCAATTGCCATTTACTGACTTTATTAGTGTATGTGTTTTTGGCAGGTGAGAACGGGATCTGGATTACCTTGTCCATATAACGTTTAGGTTCAAGCAGAATGACAAGCTGTGTAAGCTACAAATTGAATGCCATTATATACGGAAGCATTCCTGAGCAACTCTTGTGCTTTCGAGAGAATTATTGAGGGAAAAATAGAATGGTCGACAGAGAAACCCTGTAAGCATGCAGACTGTTCACTCTGTAATACTTAGGATAAAACTGTCCATTAAATGCCCAAGATTAGAAATTATTTTCTGATTACTATCCTCAGAGCAAGTAAAAAATTGCTTGAACATGTTCCACAGTTATTTCTATTTTCTCACTTAGAAACTCAAACAGGACAATTCCTTACAATGCCCATCTGTTGGAATGATTTCAATCTGAAATTTTCAACGTTATTTACTTTTCATCACTCATTAACAGGTTTCATCCAGCAATGTTTCTGCAAGCCAAAAGAAACAGTACCCTTCAATATTTTACCTATCAAAATTCAGGTACAAATTTCAGGCTACAGATTTACAAGCATCCTTTCATCTTTATCCATTATTGCATATATGGAGAGAACCACATTTTTATTTGGCACTTAAGTTGTTTTTTTATAGCTTGACATTGTTTATCCTTCAAGAAGGTAGTGATTTAGTCCAGGCTTCTGTTCCACACGCAGACTTATGATTTACTGCATAAACAGCCATTCTACATGAATGAGCTTGCATAGCAAGCACCCAGATAAAGACAGGATCATATTTATATGTGAAACTCCTGCAGTTGAAAAGGTTGTTATAGTATTTATCCAGCTTTTTCACATGCATCCTTACAGTAGAGTTGTTAAGTAGAAATTACTGAAGATTCATTACCTCCATGAAAATATGAGTAAATGTTCTTTTAGAAATAAAAAATAAATTTGACACATGGCTCACAGAGGAAATCTACCGCTATCAGAAACTTACGCCAACTTTTTTCCTTTCCAGCTGAGGGATCCTGGGGCCAACTACATCACCCAGCTACATTTCCAGTTGAGAGTGCGAGATCAACACGGGCTAGGGATCCAATCTATTGCATGTCTCGGGGCTATTCAAATATCAGCTAAGGAAAGGGGCTCAACACAGTTTTGGACCGTTATATTTTCAGGAAAGGAAGAAGTGAATCACTTTCACTTTCTGCTTCTGATGGTACTGATCCTCAGTAGATTACATATGCACAGGGCATTAGGAGCCCTCATTTGCTTCATCCAACTGGCTTTAACAATGAAGCATTACTGTAATTGCCAAAAGGTTATTTGATCATTGAGGGCATCACAGCTAAACCCTATTCTCTTACTTTATTTCAGAATTAGGAACATTGGCTGTTTTCTCTTTAATCCAGTTGAAGTCACCCACAATGCCACAATCCATCTAAAGACAGTTACATCAAAACAGAAGTAGAACCTGAGTGCATAGCTTCGTGCAGCATAAGGAAGTGGGAGATACTAGTGGGGTGTTTACCCAACTGGCCAGTGAATGGTAAAAGTAGGTTTTTAAATGATATTCAACTGATTAACTACAAACTCAGAAACAGCACTAGCATGTAGGGTAAGTAGATATATCAAAGAGACTGGACTTTGAATGCAGATCAGATGAACCACTCCTTTGATGGTACGTTGCAAGAGATCTTTGCTGGAACTGGTGCTCATTTTTAATTTTGAACTGATAAAGATCTCAAGACATATAAACATTAACAGCTATTAATTTACTTTGGTCTAGTAATAGCACCCCGAGCAACATCATTCAATAATGCACAGAATGGATCAATCACTTGTGTTATCAAGCATTTTGCCTTTGAACATTAACATTAGCTAGAAATAGCTTTGTCAAATTGTTTATAAGATAAGCACATTGCTGTATACAATGTAACATCTACAGTTCTGGGTGGAAATAATAGTATTTCCTATTGTTGACAAAAGCAGTAGGGAATGGAAAATAAACTCAAGGAAGTTACTGCACTCTGATGTCAGGAGCAAATCTATTTCCAGTTTTAAATTAAACAAGCTTTGGCACAATAGAACATATTGGATGTCTTTTGGCACAATTGGTTAGTGTTCCCACCTCTGAGCCAGAAACTCTGGATTCATATCCCACCCCAGGATTGTTGAAGCCGCTACCATCACCATTTATAGTTCCAGACTACAACATGTATGCAAAAGTGCATGTTGCTACAGCAACTCTGACTCCGAATAAACTGTAACACAACACCACGATAGAATGCAAAAAAACTGATCTTACTGTGAATAGGACCCACATTAAAATTCAATGTTCAAATTCCAGCTTCAAAATCTCAGGATGATGCATACATCTAATGGAGTTTATGCACATTCACTTTTACATTGCCATGTGGTTGATTGTAAGAAATCAACAGTGTACAGAAGTCTGTAAGGTGCCAACAGGTGTATTTTACCTTTCATTAGAAAGAAGGCCAATAATGTGCCCTACCAGCTCAATCAGAACAGATTGAACTTGGTGGGCTAAAATAGGTATGTGTTGCACCTGCGTTACGATCCCCATAGAGACCGATAACTTTTAAATGATATTTGAATTCCAGTAAATAACTGAGAAGATTTAGTGTTCTAACACTTTTACTGTAATAAATTAAAAACAGTGACTAAACACTATCAGAAAGAAAATTTTACTCTAAACTACAGAAAAGATAATGACCTCAATGAGATCCATGAGGTGGGCCTCTTGGAGTATGAGCTCCCTGATTGAGGTAATGATTGCCTGCCCAATCAGGGAGTCTCACCTGTGTATATAATGAGGAGTGTCAGATATACTGCCACACCGGATTCTGACTTTGTACCTGAAACGTTCTTAGGAGTGGAAATAAGTTTGTAACTAAAGGGCATCTGGTGAAGGGATACCAGCCTCTGTGGAGTTATTTCAAGATCCCCCATTTATCCTGTAAACTAACAAAAAATTCTCCTCCATGGTTATACTTCACTCTGTCCCTTACCTGGACACTTCACTCCAGGAACCAGTCCAAAGCTATTCTCAGTTCCTGATGGCTTGCTTCCTTTTTCCTTTCCAGTTGGATAGCTTCTCATGCCCAAACTGACTTTCATAGAAATTCCTGCCTCTAGCTAAAGCTAGATGAATCCTCCAGCATCATTTAAACCCTCGAAGTTGGTCTCTTCAATCTGAGTGCAAGGCCCATCCACATTCTCCATGATGAAGAACAGAGAGTGGCTGCTTCTATCTCTGCGATAAATGCTGGTCCAGCCAGTGATGCTCACATCCCATGAACAAATAAAAAAATGTAGACATTACAGTTTATCCATCATTTTTACAGCTGCTCTGATCATTATCTACAGGTGTGAATATCTCACAACTTCTTCCCAATAAGACAACCTAGGCTGTCTTTAAGGTTCAACATCTGATCCACTCAGCTTGTTGAGCAGAGTTCAAAACAGGCCACATGACACCCTTCATTCCTTCAGTTTATCTTAAAACAGTGGCAAAATATAAAAATCTTACAAACTTCATTTTGAATGTAAAATAGTTGCAAAGTATATTAGTTTAACTAGTATACTAGTTTAACAGTGTGTAGACATTGTTTAGGGCATTATCATTTAGGCATTCTGAGACTATGTGTAAATTTTCCACTTATATTAGGGCCCTAATGCTTCTTGACCCCTTTTTGAATTTTCATTAGAATAATCTGAACATTAAGATTCATTTCAATTGAGAAACCGTTATAATGATAAATTAGAATATTATACATGTTAATTCAGATATTCTGAGGGGGAAAATTGCATTTGCAGTGCCATTTTAAGCTAGATAGGCTACATTGATTCCCTGGGGACATAGAGTGCTGCTACCTGCATAGGCCATGTGGGTGTCTACCAATTGATATTGAAGAAGCCAGGTGGCTCATGCTGCCATCTGCCCTGGGGAATCAACATGGCTTGCATAGTGCTTCTTGAAACCCTGTTATAACTAATTTGCATTGGTCATGGTAGGTCCGTAGATTTCCAGTGGACACTGCGGGGGTGATCTGACTGTTGTGCCCTGCCAGCCGATGGTTGGGGCAAGGCAGTAAGATCACAAGAGAGCCGGGAAATCAATTTTGCGCCCAATTTCTCACCTCTCATCTTACCAGCAATGGATATCTGGCGCAATCAACCACGTGCGCATTTCCGGCAAGAGGCTGAATAAATTATTTAAATTTATTTAAAATTAAATTTAAATGTGATTAGTGAGAGCAGGGCAGAATCGTCCAGGCTCACTTGCCTGTGTGGCCTTGCTGGGAGATGTTCTCTCCAGCAAGGATCACGTATGGTCCCCCAGCAATAGAGACCAAACATGATGGCCTCACTGGTGGAATCGGAGGTCATTGAGGCCCCCCGCTGTGCTTGGGGCAAGGGGGATGCCCATTGGGTAGTGCCAGCCTGGCATCCTGGCACTGCCCACCAGGCAGTGCCAAAGGGGCAAACCAAATGGTCAATTAGTGGGGGGAGGGTATCGCTGCCACTCTACAATAATGATCATGTTGGGGGACCACTACCACTCTTCACAGAGATCGGTGGAGTGGGGGGGACCAATCCCGCTCTGCACAGCGATTGGTGAGGGAGAGGGTTACGGGCGGGGTGGGGGCTGATTCTTCCAGGTGAGGGTGATCGTTCTAGCCAGGGGGTGGGTTTGTGATCCTCCGTGGGGAGGTAGGGATGCTAGGCCATGGAGGCCTGCCTGAAAGGCAATGACAAGTCTGTGCTCTCAGAGCAGAGACCTGTAGATGCGCAATAGTACCCTCTGTTACTATCAGCTGGCTTTCGTGCAAGCAAGATCCAGCCCACTCTCCCACTGGTGAATTTCAGGTTTCTCAGGGGTTGTTTTTTGCCAGAGTGTCCTATGATTCAATTTTTAAGTCGCCCAAAAAATAACGCAAATTCCTCCTGTTTTCACGCTCGTTTGGCACTTAGAATTCTTTTGATAAGATGCGCCCCCACCCCTCCCCCTGCCCATATGTTCTTTCTCAAGGCCACTCAGGCACAGACATGACTGCAGAAGAGACTCAAGCAGCCAGAGAATATCTTTATGTGGTTATGCTCATCCTGGATGTGTGAAATCACATATGCAATAAAACTATCAAGGGCTTGTTAAAAAAAGATATGTTTAAACCAAAAATTGGACATTCTACAGGAGCACAAAACTTTTGAGATAAGTACCTTTGCCTGATTGTACAAAACTACAGCTGCTGGTGAACTTTGATCTCTCTGAATAAGCAGAAGAGTGAGGGCTTTCAAAAGTTGAAAATAAAATCCTTAACATGTAGTTCAGGTAAATCTCATAGTTGTTGCTCCAAGTTTAGTTAATTAATCACATCCTGAATTAAAGACAAGGGCCCAGATAGTCCCAAGTCAGACCAAATCAGGAGACCTTCAAAATTGATGGCCCGGACCCAATCATAGGGTTCCTGCCTCTAATCCCTTTTCCAGCAATTTTCAGCAGCGGCAGATAGGGTAAGGATGACCAACCTAATGCATGCAGCAATCCTAATCTTGCCGACTCCATTGGGGAAGATGAGTATTCCAAATCCTCTGTGTAATTTTGATGGAGTCGAGGTTGTTCCATGAGGAGACATGGTTCACAGCCCCCCCAGAGGTGTCATGAAACACAGAGGAACCCGAAGTCTCAAGTTGTCAACCAAAAAGGAAAACAGCCACTTAACATTCCCATTGAAATACATTGCCCCTCTGAACTTTTTATATAGTTGTCAATCACAGCCATCAAAAAACTACATCAAGGAAAGATCAAGTTCTTACAAGGCAATAGAAATGTCAATCAGTCAAAGTTTCCACTCCCATTCAAGCTGTGCAAACATTGCCTGTTGAGCTATGTAGATTTGTCATTCTTGGAGCATTAATAATGAATCCACCTGACAGGTGCAGCAAAAGCAGACATTTGTTTTACCTGTTGGCATGGAGAGGGCATGGGGGATATGAGGGAGCTTGGGAGGGTCAGAAGGGGGGGATGGGTGATGGTTTGAGGGCCTGACAATAGGATAAATGGTCCAAGTAAATGGAAGCTGTAAGCTGAGCAGTTTTAAGTATCTTCTCAAACCCTCACCCCATACCCTCCTTCGAACCCTCCCATGCTCACTCCATTCCCCCCTTAGGGTATCAGTTTCAGAATCATTTCAAAGACATACTAAGGGCTCTTTTGTAAAGTACATAGTGGATACTAAGTGAGTGGTTATGGAAGATACATGTGGGTCTTGGATGGGGCATGGGGGTAATGGACAGGGTGTGGAAGGGGCATGGAGTTAAGCAGCATGGCAAATATGAAGGCATAGGAGATATGAGGGGGAATGGGAGGGTTGGTAGTGGTTGAAGTTTTGAGGGCCGGGAAGTCATGAGTAGGACTGATTTTCTAGTAAATGAAAGTGGGCCTTCTAGCCTGATGGCATTGCCATCTGCCCACCTTTGATACAGGCCTCCTGAGATGGGCCTGACTCCATCTTGCTCCCACGTCCCCAACATTAAACTATGGTGGGGGCCTCCTTAACGAAGACAGGAGCTTCCCTTGTTGAAAATATGGCTAAGGGTCACTACTCTTGTGTTGGTCAAAGAACAAGAACAAAGACAATTACAGCACAGGAACAGGCCCTTTGGCGCTCCAAGCCTGCACCGAACATGCTGCCCGATTGAACTAAAACCCCCTACTCTTCCAAGGACTATATCCCTCTATTCCCATCCTATTCATGTATTTGTCAAGATGCCCCTTAAAAATCACTATTGTATCTGCTTCCGTTACCTCCCCCGGCAGCAGGTTCCAGGCACCCACCACCCTCGGTGTAAAAAAAGTGCCTTGCTCCTCGCACCTTAAACCTATGCCCCCTAGTAATTGACTCTTCCACCCTGGGAAAAAGCTTCTGACTATCCACTCTGTCCATGCCACTCATAATCGTGTAGACTTCTATCAGGTCGCCCCTCAACCTCCATCGTTCCAGTGAGAGCAAACCAAGTTTCTCCAATCTCTCCTCATAGCCTCCTCTCCATACCAGGCAACAGCTTGATAAATCTTTCCTGTAACCTCTCCAAAGCCTCCACATCCTTCTGGTAGTGTGGCGACCAGAATTTATTGCAAACAGCAAAGGTCCCACCACTGATCCCTGAGGAATGCCACTTGTCACAGCCCTCCATTCAGAAACGCACCCTTCCACTGCTGCCCTCTTCTATGTCCGAACCAGTTCTGTATCCACCTTGCCTGCTCACCTCTGATCCCATGCGACTTCACCTTCTGCACGAGGGACCTTGTCAAAGGCCTTACTGAAGTCCATGTAGACAACATCCACTGCCCTATCATCTTCGTCACTTGCTTGAAAAACTCAGTCAAGTTAGTGAGACATGACCTCCCCTTCACGAAACCATGTTGCCTCTCACTAATACGTCCACTTATTTCCAAGTGGGTGTAAATCCTGTCTCGAAGAATCCTCTCCAATAATTTCCTTACCACTGACATAAGGCTCACCAGCCTGTAATTACCTGGATTATTCTTGCTACCCTTAAACAAAGGAACAACATTGGCTATTCTCCAGTCCTCTGGGACCTCCCCTGTGTTGGGATTATTATTCTTCACCACCTTAGTTAATAATGTAAATAAAGATGTCAGCAAGTTTGCAGATAACACACAAAATGGTGCTGGTGTTTGAATCTCAGATGAGAAAAAAATGACCTCCCCTGTAGCCAGTGAGGATACAAAGATGTCTCTCAAGGCCCCAGCGATTTCCTCCCTTGCCTTGCAATATTGTTGATTAAGGTATTTAAAGACAGCAATGAAGACACAAGATAGCCACATCTTCATACGGACCATTTAAGAAGTGCAATTTCATAAGCTGTTTTACACAATTTATGTTCCATTCGCAACAATGTTCAGCCAGAAGTGCCAAGTGGGTGATCCATCTCGGCCTTCTCCGGATGTCCCCAGCATCACAAATGTCAACCTTCAGCCAATTCAATTCACTCCAAGTGATATTAAGAAATGGATGAAGGTACTGGATACTGCAAAGGCTATTGGCCCTGACAATATTCCGGCCAAGGTCCTGAAGACTTGTGCTCCAGAACTAGCTGTGTCCCTAGCCAAGCTACAGTCCTGATCATCAGAAAAGTGATGGAAGGGAACAGCAATAACATGCTCACAGACACTCAGTTTGTCTTCTACCAGAGTCACTCAGCTCCTGACCTCATTACAGCCTTGCTTCAAACATGGATGAGAAAGCTGAATGCCAGAAGTGAGGTGAGAGTGACTGCCCTTGACATCATAGTTACTTGCTGTACATGCATGTATGAAAGTAACCAGATCCCTCTGTACAGCATTCTGTAGTCTCTCTACATTTAAAATAATATTGTTTTTTAGTTCTTCCTGCCGAAGTGAACAACATCATACTTTCCCACATTATAGCCCATGTGCCAAAATATTGCCACTTATTTAACCTATCTATATCCCTTTGCAGACTCTTTGGGTTGGATTTAACACTCCCCACCAATGGGCTTCAAGATGGCGGGGCATGTCAAATTCAATGGGTTAACTGTCCTCTGCCCATACTTGTTGCCCCATGTGCAGAACAGGGAGGGTCCACTGCTCCTGCTGATGCTGCTGTAAATTGAGAGTTCATAGAATCCTTATAGCACAGAAGAAGGCCATTCAGTCCATTGAGTCTGCACCAATTCTGACAGAGCACCTTACCCAGGCCCACCTCCAGTCTATCGCCATAATCCCATGTGTTAACCCTGCCAATCCCCCTAACCGACATATCTTTGGACATGAAAGGGTAACTTAGCATGGCCAATCCACCTAACCTGCACATCTTTGGACCATGGGAGTGTTGAGGATTAACCCAAATAATGCAGAGTACACAAATCTTTTAAGTTTTTAAATTACCTGTTAGCAAGGAGAACAGACACCGTGAACAGTGAATTTCACTATGGTGTTCTGTTGATTCATACAGCTACTTAGCAGTTATAGTTAATTATAACAAATGAGAAATGAGCAACTTTCTAATCCTTCATTTGCATACATTGTCCACCAATCATAGCATAGCTTTTTGCCCTTTCTTATCCAGTAGAATGCCACCTCCTTCATTAGCGTAATATGTCAACATATCATGTTATTTGGTGTTTGTCATGGTAACTTGTCTTTGTTTTCATTCTGTGTCCTGGCCTGGAATGCAGTGTTTATGAAACTGATACAAGGTTAGATTAGTCTCTTATCCTGAATACACAAGCACTGGCCTCACTGAAGGCCTTGTTTTGCTCATAAGTATTTTCCATTACTTGACAGAGTTGTTTGTCATAACTTAATTTCCACAATTGTTGTAACTTAATTTTTCATTACCAGCATGTGCAGTTTTTAACTGCTGTTAACTATAGTTTCACAAGTTCCAGAAACTCCATGGTGCTTTATTTGAAGTGATTATCTATAATCTTGCAGAACAAAGTGAATTAAATATTTGGCCATAGCTGGGATTACAACTTAATTTCCACAGGAGGAAACCGGAGCACCCAGAGGAAACACAGACACAGGAAGAACATGCAAACTCCACATAGACAGTCATCCAAGGCTGGAATCGAACTCAGGTCCCTGGCGCTGTGAGGTAGCAGTATTAACCGCTGTGCCACTGTGTCACCTTCTGATTAACCTGCAGTTCTCTGGGTTGGGATTTCTTGTCCCTGACATGCAGAAACTCCACTTCCAACCTATTACAGTCTAACTAGCCATTGAACGACTGTTTAAGGGCAGCCTTTCTTTCTCTGGGAAGACTCTCCAACTTTTTAGCTAGGAGGAATGGGTCTGTGATGCCTCTTATGATTCAGGACCTTGTATCCTCGTCATAGCTTGTTTTCCCACTCACCTTAATATTATCAGCAAAACTGGCTAAAATACACCTTGTCCTTTCATTCAAATCATTACTAAAAATTGTAAATAGTTGAGGCCCGAGAACTGATCCCTGTGGCACCCCATTAGTTAGCTTGTCAACCTGAAAATTACCTATTGATCCTGATTTTGTATTACCTATTCTTTTGCTAATCCTCTATCCATGCTGATATATCACACACAATACCATGAGATCTTAGCAACCTTTTATATGATAACGAATTGAATGCCTTTGGAAATCCAAATGCACTATCTCTACTGGTTCCCTTTTACCCTCCAGGCCTATTACAACCTTAAAGAATTCTAAGAAATGTTTTGAACATGGTTCCTCTTTCATTAAACTATGTTGACTCTTGACTGTATTATGATTTTCTAAATGTCTCGCAACTTTTTCCTTAATAATGAATTCCAGCATTTCCCAATGACAGATGTTGAACTGACTGTCCTATAGTAGCCTGTTTTCTGTCTCCCTTTTTTCTTGACTCATCATCTTAGTTATAGTCCCAAAGGACCATTGGCATCTTCCTCCTTTAGAGACAATCTTGGTAATGTGATCGTTGCTTGAGCAGCACCAGTCCACAAACTTGGGGTAAGGTGAGAATTTAGGACCTCCAAGAAATACCATAGCTGTTGCAGGATTGACCAAGTGCCTTTGGTATCATGATGCATCACAACCGAGTCAACTGGACTAACTGACCTCTGCCATTCATTTCTAGATTATGAACATTATATTTGTTGTTTTTTAAACTGCTGGGAGCTTCCTATAATCCAGGGAATTTTGGAAGATTGCAACTAATGCATTCACTATCTTGCAGCCACTTTTCAAGTTCATTTTCATATTCTAATTTCTCCTTTTATTTAGTCACTTTGCTGGTTTCTAAAATTTTCCCTATCTCCCAGCCTACTACTAATCTTTTCGGCATTGTTTGACTTTTCTTACAAGTTAATAACATCCTTAACTTTTATATAGCCCCGAATGTTTCATCCTTTTTATAATGTCTTTCTTTCTCAAAGGAATATATCTTTGTTAAGCATTATGAAATACCTCCTTAAATATCTGCCACTGCTCACTTACTGTGTTACATTTTAAGCTATTTTCCCAGTCTACTAGACCCAACTCTATCTTTATTGCTTTGTAAGCTTAAGACTCTTGTTTCAGATCCAAGTTTCTCACCCTCAAACTGAATATGAAATTCTATCATGCTATGACCAGTCATAGAATCATAGGTTCTCCCTTCCTGTGGATCCTTTATTATGAGATTGTTAATAAGTCATGGTGAAATGGTAATAAACTATGGCACGGTGGCACAGTGGTTAGCACTGTTGGCTCACAGCACCAGGGTTCCAGGTTCATTTCCGGCTTTGGGTGACTGTCTCTGTGGAGTTTGCACATTCTCCCCAAGTCTGCGTGGGTTTCCTCCGGGTGCTCAGGTTTTCTCTCACAGTTCAAAGATGTGCAGTTTGGTTGATTGGCCATGCTGGATTGACCCTTAGAGTCAGGGGGATTAGCAGGGTAAATAGATGCGGTTACGGGGATAGGGCCTGGGTGGGATTGTGCAGGCACAATGGGCTGAACAGCCTCTTTCTGCATTGTAGGGATTCTATGAAAGAATGTTTTATTTCACATTACTAGGTCTAAAGCAGCCTGTTCCCGGTTGGTTCCACAAAATATTGTTCCATGAAACAAGCCTGAATAAACTCAATGAACTCATCCTCAAGGCTAATTTTCCAATTTGTTTGGTCCAATCTATATGGAAATTAATACTGACCAGAATATTACAGTATCTTTCTTATAAGCCACCTTTATTTTTTGACTTATACTCTGAGAGTAGCTGCCATTAATTCAGGTTTTTTTTTACCATTTTTGCCTCCTCTTACTACAGCTATTTGCTGATGCATAATTATGTTTGTACATTCTGTTCCTTCCTGTCACATTTGAGTTACCATTATCCAGATCACCACCCTGCATTATTGCCTTATCCTAATGGTTTAGAGATATTTCAGATGAGTTTCCTAAAGATACAAATTCAAAAAATGTGCCTTCAACAACAAATGGGGTCAAAATTAGAAATGAAAGTGTTATGAAAATGAGGAAACAAGTTACTTTAAATAGAAAATCATGGATAAGAATTTTCTCAGAGCTGCAGGTGTCCACCTCAATTCATGTCCATAATGTTCTCAAGCTTGATCAACTTTCATTAGACATCAAACAGTAAATACAGGTTTGACCATTCTTTTTATTATGAGAGCATTGATTGCTTTACTGCACAGGTAGCAATTGTTCTTCAGTGCTTCATCGAAATGTCATTATTCATGTGCAAAACTTGTCATTGAGTGTTGATAGGTTATCTGACTTGGGAGACATTTATACCCAAACCTTATCCTATCCTCAGTCAATGAACAACAGAGATCAACCGTTTTCCTTCAATTCTTTTAACCTTGTTTTTTTTAAAGTAAAGTTAAAGTTTATTTATTAGTCACAAGTAGGCTTACATTCACACTGCAATGAAGTTACTATGAAAATCCCCTAATCGCTACACAACGGCGCCTGTTCGGATACACTGAGGGGGAACTTAGCATGGCCAATTCACCTAACCTGCACATCTTTGGACTGTGGGAGGAAACCAGAGCACCCAGAGGAAATCCACGCAGACACAGGGAGAATGTGCAAACTCCACGCAGACAGTGACCCAAGCCTGGAATCGAACCCAGGTCCCTGGCGCTGTGAGGCAGCAGTGCTAATCAGTGTGCTTTTGTATCATTTCATCACATTCTCCCTGTCCTGCCCCAGAAGGGGCCTGGAGCTCCGAAAGCTTGTGTGGCTTTTGCTACCAAATAAACCTGTTGGACTTTAACCTGGTGTTGTTAAACTTCTTACTGTGTTTACCCCAGTCCAACGCCGGCATCTCCACATCATGACTGCCCCATCCCAACAGACATTGGTTATGCAGAGATGTAGTTCTGCAACCAACATCTGTTCTCCAGTACCTCATCCAATGGATTGCTCTTTATGTCTGAGCCTTTCCAATGTCAGTATTCTATTGAACTAGAGATTACACCCAAGTTACTAACCAGCAAAGGGCTTGAACAATCAGAACTTAAACTTCAACTGATATTGCTCCTTCATGCAAAGGCATTAATGCAACCCAAGCAACTCTAAAGACTCCAGATACAATAGCTTGCTCAGCACAGATCCAACCAGGAATCTTCCTGATCTATATAATAGTATTACTTAACCAGCTGAGCTCTTGCAAGAATTTCAATAATTGGAGCAAATTCTTGATCAATGTAACAGAGGGTGAAGTGGAAAGAAAACATCTAACTTGTATACACAATGGCTACATCAGTACTGATCTAATATGAAAGAAAATGGAAATGTTTACTTCCAATTCTATGTAATGCCGATTTCAAACTGTCCAGTATGGATAAGGTTAATTCTCATTAATTTACATAGATTTTAAGCTGCCAAAATGAGCAGATCTTGGTGCTCCTGCCTCAAAAATGGTTGAATCAACATAATAGGCCTATGCAGTCCTCCAAAATTAAATACAGCAAAGCCAAAGCAGCAAGTAGTACAGCACGTTTAAATGGGACTAAATTGTTTGTGTTTTATGAGATGCAAATTGCCCCCTGGGTAATTTGGACATCCATAATTTGATGCACATTCCAAATACTTTTCAATTCATGCCTCTTAAATATTCCATGTCCCACTGCTCTGTGCTTATGAATGTCTGCATAAAAATCAAGGACTGCTTTTTATATGCCCCTGTCAGCATGCTTTCTGGGCATGCCCACCCCAAAACCTCACCACTCACACTTGAAGTCATCCCCATAATACCGGTGAAGAAAGCGTCAGCCTGCCCACCATATTTAAATAGATAATCAAGGGTCAATTAGGTTTGTTACCAGGCTTATTGACCCAGGTAATATACTGCCAACACCATAAAATGTTTGGTGTGGGCAGTTGGGTGAGACTGGGAAGCCCAATTTTTAAAATAATCTCCTCAAAGGGTGATTAAATGATGGTGATGAGTGGGGGGAGAGTGGTTTCTATCTTCAGGGACTGCCTTTCGACCATTGAGTTAGCTCCCCCTAAGATAGAACTCCCCTTTCTTTCTACCTGCCTTAAACCCATTGTCTCTTATCTCTTCCTGACCTGCCCATCCCCTCCTTACCCTCGACCCCAGATTTACGAGATCCATTGGACCTTCTTCCCCCCTCCTCTTGCAGACCCAGCAGCGCCTATGTGCTCTTGGTGCTGTGGGACTGACAAACTGCTGGGCAATTGGATTGTCTGACAACTCCTGAGGGTGGAGCTTCCTCCCGCAGAGAGTGGCTGAAGTGCTGTTTCAAAGATAGCCCTCAATGGGCATTCCCAGTCTGGCCCCGTCATAAGGGGACGTGGCCGTAGCCCTCCTGTGCCACACTGGGATCTGCAGAGATTGTATCGCTGAAGGCCGAAGGCTGCTGCTCCCATCGGGAAATGGATTGTGACTTTTCAACTTAGGTAAGTGCGCAGAAAATTAAACTATTTTTGGTGACCCATGGCTTTCTGCTGCTATGATGTGGAGATGCCGGCGTTGGACTGGGGTAAGCACAGTAAGAAGTCTCACAACACCAGGAGCTAAAACCATCCACATTTAATTAAAAACTAATAGCATAGCTCCACTCTGAGGAAGAAAACTGTACAAACCTTGAAACATACAGGCCAGAGAAGGTCCAAGTTTTGTTCCTACTCTGTGCTGAGAGAGCTAATCCCAAGCAGCTGAGTTACAGGAATGGTAAAATGGAGCTCTTTCCTTGATTTAGCGAGGGGAAAATGTTCTTGCTTCTGATGGCTATCTAGTGACTCCTAACAGAAATGTGTGTACAGACATCAAGTGAGTACAGGATCAGGCTCGGCTGTGACTCATCCCTTGGCCATTTTCCCACTAGCATTAGTTGTCTTGGCACATGTAAAGGGTGAAGAAGGTGCATAGTGCCAATGAGTCTGTCCACAGCAAGAACCAACATTTTAGATGAGGGAAAAAATTGGGGAAAGAGTAGGTAAAGTGGGCTTATTTGGATAGCTCTTACAAAGAGCTGACACAAGCACAATGAGTTAAATGTGAAGCTTCTACATGGTACAAGTCCATATGACTCTCATGCCCAGTTAAAATGGGTCATAAAGTGTTTGTTCATAAGTTATCTGTGATAAGTATTATTAGAGCATGAATTGACAATGAATTGCAAAACGCCACTTGATATCTAGATCTGTCAAAAACAATTAGGATTATGCGACAATTCAATAGAATATATCTTCCCCTTTAAGAAAATATTTCCATTGCATGGATTAGTGTTCACGAAAATATGTTTTTAAAATAATTTATTGCATATGTGCAGTGAGTGTAATATTAAAAGTAAACATGACATATTGCCTTAGATATGCTCCACACCCAAACTGAACTTTATTTAAACCTAAAAATATGCTGTTCTGTTTGAGTGTACCTGATAAAGATAAGAGATGACAGTTCCTATCCCAGAAACTTGAGTCATTTGGAATTTTTAGCACACCTGCAATACCCGGCTGGAGCTTTCAATGGCGACATAACAATGTTCATGACAGGCTCCCTCCGCCCTCCAGTTTCTCCCTCTATTAAGCTCTGTCTTTATTATTTCCTTTCTGCAAGGTGCTGATTTATCATTTCACCAAATGACTGTCCTTCATGTGTAGGCTTTGATAATGAGAAGAAATTCATGAAGAAAAGCGTGTGAGCCTGCCCCCGGGAAGTCGAGGTAACTCAGCGGAATGCCGTTTTGACATAAATTAGTTTTTCTCCCTGACTCTCTGAGGCCACATCAGGAGCGCTGTTCCTTCATCAGGAGCAGCGCTCTGGAAGCTCGTGCTACCAAATAAACCTGTTGGACTTTGAACTGGTGTTGTGAGACTACTTACTATGTTAGCTTTGACAGTGAAATGGAACAATTCATGATATCATTAGCGGATAGCATGCGAGTCACACGGGTGGCTGCCTGCCCCTCAGGAAATTGAAGTCACTGTGGAATGTCATTTCTACATTAATGAATTACTCCCCCAGCTATCTGAGGCTATTTGATTGTGCTCAATCTCGCAACAGCTCAATCCTGTTGTCATGACACATGTATGACGCATAATCCTCTGTATGTGTATAATTTCTTGAGAGGCTCACTGAATAGTAATCAAGGACAGAACTTGGCTATTTTACTTTTCTTTCCCCTCGATTATCCTAGGTTGCTAAGATCAATTGTAACACCCAGTTGTTTCCAGCAGAGATCAATTAACTTGGCACAGGGATTGAATTGAACCAGGGAAATTGCAGTGAGCTGCAATGAGGTGGAACGTCAATCTGCAAGTCTGTCCTGATTTTAGCTGTATCCAAAATTCTGTGTCAATGCAATTTGCATAGAATGCATAAGCACTCAAAACATTTTCAGTGTTCCCTGGATGTCTTCTGCTTTGAGGGCCAGGACCATGTCAGCAAAATCTTGCCCCTCTTGTAGAGGGCAGATGTATTCGGAGCAGACACCTTCTTAAAAAGTTACAATATTGAAGTTGCTGCCTTTCTGAAGACATTGTTGTTGATTATCATAGATCAAGGGCCAAGTGTCTTGGACCAAGTTTGGCTCCATCAAATCCCATTAAATTGGTTATAGATCTTCAGCATTAATGAAGGCAATTTTCATGAAATATTAAGGAAATACCAAGAAGTATTTCAAAACGAACTGGGCAAGATACAGGGTATCAAGGCAAAAGTCTACATTGATCCTGAGTCAACATCCAAGTTCTACAGAGCTCGTCCAGTGCCCTGACTTCAATGAGGCACATAAGGTTGGCCTCTTGGAATATGAGCTCCCTAATTGAGGTCGTCAACAAAAGATGTCCCCAATTGAGGTCATAATTGCCTGCCCAATCAGGGAGCCACATCTTTTTATAAAATGGGGGTGTCAGGTCTTTCAGCACCCCTGATTCTGACTTTGTACCAGAAGCATGCTATGAGTGGAATAGAATTGGTAAATAAAGGGAATCTGGTGAAGGGACACTGGCCTCTGAGGAGTTTTTTCACCATATGCTTTACATGAAAAAGTAAAAGTTGACCTCAAGCGACTGGAGGACTTAGAAAACTGCACAGGCTTAATTATTCCTGAGTGGACTTCCTCCTTCAGTTATTAAGGTGGACAGGACTGTCAGGAAATGTGGAGATTATAATCTATATCAATCAAGCAGCAAACGTGGATCGGTCCCCTTTATCGAAAACCTATTTGTCAAGTTAGCTGGAGGGTTGACTTGCATGAAACGCGACATGATTCATGCTCATCAGCAGATTTAGTTACGTGAGGCATCTAGGGAATTCATAACAGTCAACACCCACAAATGTTCATATCAAAATACCCGGCTACCTTTTGGGGCACCTTTGGCGTGTGCCATATTTCAACGTACCATGGAAAGCATGTTACAGGACTTGTCCAAGGTAGTTGTCTGTTTAGACAATGTGTGAATTACAAGAGCTTTTGAAGAAGAGCACTTGGCAAATTTGGAGGAAGATTTTAAAAAAGCTGGGGTAAGGCTGAAAAGAGGCCCACAAAGTAACATATTTGGGATTCAGGGTAGACGCTCAAGCACAGCAACCTATGGAGGAGAAGGGTTAAGGTGATCCAAAGAACACCAGCCCCCAGAAATGTATCAGAACCAAAATCAGTCTGAGAGTTGGTGAATTATTATGGGTGACTTATCCCCAACCTGCCCATGTCGCTGGCACCCTTACATATGCTTCTCAGGAAGTACCAAAGGTGGCATTGGAGTGAACATCAAAAGGAAGCATTTGAGTAGGTTAAATTGGCATTGCAGTCTTCAAGACTCTTGGTCCATTTTGATCAAAATAAATAGTGTTGACCTGTGACACTTCACCCTTTTGAATAGGAAGCAGTATTGTCCCATAAACTTGAGGATGGTCCAGAGAGATCTATCACTTTTGCTTCTAGAACACTAACAGATGCTGAGAGGGCCTATTCTCAGAATGAAAAGGAAGGTTTGGCTATTATTAATGGGATGAAAAAGTTTCATCAATACATTTATGGACATCACTTTATGATAATTACCAACCATGAACTTTTATGTTTGTTCAGAGAGGACAAAGCCATTCTGCCCATTACTTCAACAAGGGCCCAACGTTGGGCTCTACTGTTAGTGGCCCCCTTCATGGGCAGCATGTTTCTCCTCATTATTGATGCTCATTCAAAATGGATGGACATTCATGAGATGAAGACCATGACTTCCTTAGCCACAACTGATAAACTACGTTTGCCACACATGGGTTGCCTGAAGTCCTGGTCTCTGACAATGGAACTGCATCAACAACAACGAATTTCACACTTCATGAAAACCGATAAGATTCAACATGTTAGAACAGCCCCCTGCCACCTGGACTCAAATGGATTCGCTGAAAAAGCCGTCCAGATGTTTAAATCTGCTATGAATAAAAGGTACTCTGCATCTTTACAACTTCGACTGGTCCATTTTTGACTAACAATTTCTCATACTACTACAGGAGTTGTCCCTGCTGAATTGCTCATGGGAAGACGTCTTTGGACAAGACTTGATTTAATATTTCCAAATTTGGTGAGATGGGTGGAGGCAAAACAGAATGCACAGAAGAGATATGATTCCACCAAGGTTGAGAGGGCTTTTCAGGTAAATGATTTAGGTTACATAAGAAATTTCAATGCTGGTCAGAATTGAGTCCCTGGGTTGGTTGTGGCCAAGGCAGGTCCAATGTCATATGTAGTTCATGTACAAGAGAAGAGAATGAAGAAGCATGTGGATCATCTGAGGAGAAGAGAACCATGCATAGTACCAAATGAACAGTCTGTCCCCTCTATGCTTGTTAGTGTGGCTCCAGCTATTGCAAGTGAAATCGAATCCAACAACTCTGAGAAGGAGCTGAGTAACATTCTGGTGGGAACTGGAGAGGTTATCTGCACTAGAGCACCTTTGCAAACTGAAAGCCTTCCTGCTGTTGTTCAAGATGAAACTATCTTGATTGATATGCTCTCAAAGAATTAGAAAGTCTCCAGTTAGATTTACTTTCTAAGAGACTGTATCAAGTGTTCCTCCTATTGCTATATAATATTCTAAATAGTTTTGTTAATGTAAAATATTAATTACGACTTAAAGGGAGACGGATGTGGTAGCATGCCCCTTTTAAGGGGTGAGTTATCAGGGTCACATGACTCATTGAGCAATTGCAGCAGGTCTGTCATGTGCTCCACCAAGTGCTGGAAGAAAATGCCTTCATGTTAAAGCTGGCATGCAGCAGGCGCAATTGTCTTTGTGGTGGATTTTGACTTGAGTTAGAACAGCTTATGGGGAACATTTCTGGATGAAGGGAGAGGAAGTTGAGCTGATGTGTTGAAGTACAGCTAACTGGGGAAGTTTGGGGCTGTTTGTGGTAGCGAGGGTGTTGACTGCCCAGGAAGATTGGGGCATATCTGTCTGTGGAAGAGAGAGTGTTGGCTCTGACCAGTGTTCTGAAATGTGTCCTCCTATCTTGGACTCTAGGTGTGGGACTTGGCTAATAGACAGACTGTAGACATACTCTGGTATCTGCTTAACACTTTTTGATTAGCGTTACTCTCTCTCTCTCGCTCGAGTCTAATACTCACTGAGTGGTACATCATCATATACACCATGGCTGGAATTCTCTAACCTCGTCTGCAACTGAGATTCTCCAGTCCTGTTGCTGTGAATGGAGATTTTGCTGAGTGCTAAATTCTCCATTCTCACTGGCAGCGGTAGCGGGGCATGTGAGACCAGAGAATTCTGGTCAATATATAGCATATCACATCCATTAACCCTTTATACTACGCCTCACTCTTCACAATGGGTAGAATTTTCCATTCTGGGGACTACGCAGAGCCAACACTCCATGCACTGCTTCACCATGCCAGGTTCACCCAAGAGCAGAGTACTGCTGCTCAACATGGCTTCCATACAAACATGGTAGATATCCACTTCCAAGAAAGTGTGAAGATTATTTCTAGGATGGTGATATCAACAGAGCCCAGGTGGCTTCCTGCGCCAGCACATTGTTATGGCCACATAAGATGGGGTAAAATATGATCTCTCTGTCCTTACGTACTGGCTGCAAAGAAACAAGTCTGACAGACTTTCTTAATAAGATCTAACCCTTTCTAAAAAAGGGTTAGATATTATTGAGCTAAAAACTCATCCAGGTAAAGATAGCAAAATATTTCAAAGGTGAACCCATGCTTCTTGAACTTTTACGGCCCACATTCACACACACACAAACATGCAAAATTTACAAGTTACACTGTAGTTAATTACTTAGCCAAATTGTGGCAGTGATTTTTCCAAGTTCTTTCAGACTCCAGAAGTTGAATGGAGACTCACGTAACTGCAATTTCCAGAAACAATCTTTTTTAAATCTGTAATTGGTCAAAGTCCAATTTTGCTCCAAAGTCCAAACCAGGAGCCAGTGCAACACCGAACAGCAGATACCACACACAAAGCAACAACCTGCAATGTCACAGAGGCAATGTCAGAGATGGCTAAGGATGTCACAGTAGACAGTCACTGACCAATAACAGACCCTTAAGGAAGATCCACATCTTTGTGGGGTGGACGGCAATCTTGTAGCCTTAAAAGTCACTGCACCATTGAATTTCTACACCACTGGATCATTCCTGGGCACCATGGGGGACATGAGTGACATCTCACAGTTGGCCACTCTCAGTTACATCAAGAAAGTCACCAATGCCCTATTGAAAAAGGTCGATGGTTTTGTGAGTCATCACAAACCCTGTGAGCCATGCAACCAGAGCTGTTGAATTCGGCTCCATCACTGGATTTCCCCAAGTACAAAGGGCAACTGATTACACACGTGGAGCTGAGAGATCCCTGGGAACAGCCAGCAGCATTCATAAACTGAAAGAGGGAGACAGTGGTAATGTCACTAGACTAGTAATCCAAAGATCTAGGCTAATTCTCTGGGGATCATAGAAATAGAAACCCTACAGTGCAGAAAGAGGCCATTCGGCCCATCGAGTCTGCACCGACCACAATCCCACCCAGGCCCTATTCCCATATCCCCACATATTTACTCGCTAATCCCTCTAACCTATGCATCCCGGGACACTAAGGGGCAATTTAGCATGGCCAAGTAACCTAACCCGCACATCTTTGGACTGTGGGAGGAAACCGGAGCACCCGGAGGAAACCCACGCAGACACAGGAAGAATGTGCAAACTCCACACAGACAGTGACCCAAGCCGGGAATCGAACCCAGATCGCTGGAGCTGTGAAGCAGCAGTGCTAACCACTGTGCTACCGTGCCGCCTGGATGTGAGTTGAAATCTCAACAAAGGCAACTGGTGGAATTTGAATCCAATCATTAAATTTGCAATTACAAAGCTAATCTCAGGAATGGCAACCATGACAGCTATCATCACTTGTTGTAAAAACTCATCTAGTTCATTCACCCAGTTTGATTGCGTCCTCTGCTGAGATCAATATACAGAGGTCAGATACATCTCTACTCATCTTCAAATGTCTCCTTGTGTTATGCTCTCTTTTGTCCTGTTGGCAAACGGAAGGATTGAGTATCATCAATGGGCAGCTTAACCCCTTTATGAGCAAGCAGCCCTATGATAGCCAATGACACCTCCATGGCAAGTGCTTACACAAGCACTGATCTGCAACTAGTCCAACTTTCTCAGCATGAACTGCTCTCACACGTTCAGGCCTCGTGTTCCTTCTTTGTTGAGGCTTAAATACAAACTTACAACTGGCATATCTCTCCACTTGTACATATATATTGTTTCAGGCCCTCATGAGTGCCACTTCACTGAAATTACACCATGCCATCTACCCTTACAAACTTAAGGAGCATAAGATGGGAACAGAAACTGTCAGGGAAAGACACAAATGAAAAGTGGAGCTTGTTCAAGGAACAAATACTGCGTGTCCTTGATAGACATGTCCCTGTCAGGCAGGGAGGAAATGACCGAGTGAGGGAACCATGGTTCACAAAAGGTTGAGTGGCTTGTCAAGAGGAAAAAGGAAGCGTATCTAAGGATGAGAAAACAAGGTTCAGTTGGGTCGCTTGAGAGGTACAAGGTAGCAAGGAATGAGCTAAAAAAAGGGCTTAGGAGAGCTAGGAGGGGGCATGAGAAGTCCTTGGTGGGTCGGATCAAGGAAAACCCCAAGGCTTTTTACTCTTATGTGAGAAATAAAAGAATGACCAGGGTGAGATTAGGGCCGGTCAAGGATAGTAGTGGGAACTTGTGCATGGAGTCAGTAGAAATAGGAGAGGTGATGAACATAGAACAGTACAGCACAGAACAGGCCCTTCGGCCCACGATGTTGTGCCGAGTTTTATCTGAAACCAAGATCAAGCTATCCCACTCCCTATCATCCTGGTGTGCTCCATGTGCCTATCCAATAACCGCTTAAATGTTCCTAAAGTGTCTGACTCCACTATCACTGCAGGCAGTCCAGTCCACACCCCAACCACTCTCTGCGTAAAGAACCTACCTCTGATATCCTTCCTATATCTCCCACCACAAACCCTATAGTTATGCCCCCTTGTAATAGCTCCAACCACCCAAGGAAATAGTCTTTGAACGTTCACTCTATCTATCCCCTTCATCATTTTATAAACCTCTATTAAGTCTCCCCTCAGCCTCCTCCGCTCCAGAGAGAACAGCCCTAGCTCCCTCAACCTTTCCTCATAAGACCTACCCTCCAAACCAGGCAGCATCCTGGTAAATCTCCTTTGCACTCTTTCCAGCACTTCCACATCCTTCTTATAGTGAGGTGACCAGAACTGCACACAATATTCCAAATGTGGTCTCACCAAAGTCCTGTACAGTTGCAGCATAACCCCACGGCTCTTAAACTCCAACCCCCTGTTAATAAAAGCTAACACACTATAGGCCTTCTTCACAGCTCTATCCACTTGAGTGGCAACCTTTAGAGATCTGTGGATATAGACCCCAAGATCTCTCTGTTCCTCCACAGTCTTCAGAACCCTACCTTTGACCCTGTAATTCACATTTAAATTAGTCCTACCAAAATGAATCACCTGACATTTATCAGGGTTAAACTCCATTTGCCATTTTTCAGCCCAGCTTTGCATCCTATCTATGTCTCTTTGCAGCCTACAACAGCCCTCCACCTCATCCACTACTCCACCAATCTTGGTGTCATCAGCAAATTTACTGATCCACCCTTCAGCCCCCTCCTCTAAGTCATTAATAAAAATCACAAAGAGCAGAGGACCAAGCACTGATCCCTGTGGCACTCTGCTAGCAACCTGCCTCCAGTCCGAAAATTTTCCATCCACCACCACCCTCTGTCTTCGATCAGACAGCCAGTTACCTATCCAATCGGCCAACTTTCCCTCTCTCCCACACCTCCTCACTTTCATCATAAGCCGACCATGGGGGAACTTATCAAACGCCTTACTAAAATCCATGTATATGACATGAATGAAGACTTTTCTTCATTGTTCACCAAGGAGAGGGACCATGTTTTTGAGGATGAGAGTGGGATACAGGCTGATAGGCTGGAGGAGGTAGATGTTCTGAGGGAAGGTGTATTAGCAATTTTGAAAAACCTGAGGGTTGATAAGTCCCCTGGGCCAGATGGGATATATCCTAGGATTCTTTGGGAGGCAAGGGATGAGATTGCAGAGCCTTTGGCTTTGATCTTTGGGTCCTCACTTTCCACGGGGATTGTGCCAGAGGACTGGAGAGTGGCGAATGTTGTTCCTCTGTTCAAGAAAGGAAATAGGAATGACCCTGGTAATTATAGGCCGGTTAGTCTTACTTCAGTGGTCGGTAAGTTAATGGAAAAGGTCCTGAGGGATAGGATTTATGACCATTTGGAAAGATGCAGCTTAATCCGTGCTAGTCAGCACGGATTCGTGAAGGATAAGTCTTGCCTCACAAATTTGATTGAATTCTTTGAGGAGGTAACTAAGTGTGTAGATGAAGGTAGAGCAGTTGATGTCGTATACATGGATTTTAGTAAGGTGTTTGATAAGGTTCCCCATGGTAGGCTCATGAAAAAAGTAAGGAGGTGTGGGATAGAGGGAAAGTTGGCCGATTTGATAAGTAACTGGCTATTTCATAGAAGACAGAGGGTGGTGGTGGATGGAAAATTTTCAGACACTGGAGACCAGTTACCAGCGGTGAACCACAGGGATCAGTGCTGGGTCCTCTGCTATTTGTGATTTTTATTAATGACTTGGAGGAGGGGGCTGAAGGGTGGATCAGTAAATTTGCTGATGACACCAAGATTGGTGGAGTAGTGGATGAGGTGGAGGGCTGTTGTAGGCTGCAAAGAGACATTGATAGGATGCAGAGCTGGGCCGAAAAATGGCAGATGGAGTTTAACACTGATAAGTGCGAGGTGATTCATTTTGGTAGGACAAATTTGAATGCGAATTACAGGGTCAACGGCAGTGTTCTGAGGAATGTGGAGGGACAGAGAGATCTTGGAGTTCATATCCACAGATCTCTGAAGGTTGCCACTCAAGTGGATAGAGCTGTGAAGAAGGCCTATAGTGTGTTAGCATTTATTAACAGGGGGTTTGAGTTTAAGAGCCGTTGGGTTATGCTGCAACTGTATAGGACCTTGGTGAGACCACATTTGGAATATTGTGTGCAGTTCTGGTCACCTCACTATAAGAAGGATGTGGAAGCATTGGAGAGAGTGCAGAAGAGATTTCCCAGGATGCTGCCTGGTTTGGACGGTAGGTCTTATGAGGAAAGGTTGAGGGAGCTAGGGCTTTTCTCTTTAGAGTGGAGGAGGATGAGAGGTGACTTAATACATGTTTATAAGATGATGAGGGGGATAGATAGAGTGGATGTTCAGAGACTATTTCCTCAGGTGAATGTAGCTGTTACTAGGGGGCATAACTATAAGGTTCATGGTGGGAGATATAGGAGGGATGTCTGAGGTAGGTTCTTTACTCAGAGAGTGGTTGGGGTCTGGAATGGACTGCCTGCTGTGATAGTGGAGTCAGACACTTTAGGGACTTTCAAGCGGTTATTAGATAGGCACATGGAGCACACCAGAATGATAGGGAGTGGGATAGCTTGATCTTGGTTTCGGACAAAGCTCCGCACAACATCGAGGGCCGAAGGGCCTGTACTGTTCTATGTTCTATGTTATGTTCTATGTTCTATGTTTGTTCCGTTTTGTATGGGGTGACAGTCGGTAATTATGATCAACAGGTGGAGACAGGGTAGCAACGGCTAATGGGATCCAAATGGCAGAGGGTTAGCAGCAGATACAGAGAACCAAGAGTGGCAGATGAGGAAGGGGTGGCAGTAGTTAGAGTTCAACAACTTCCTCACAGACAGCCAGACAGATGCTACTAGCTTGTAGGGAGTGAATGCCTGTCTGGGTGCCATTTAAACATGGCACCTGACTTTTGACCCCGTTAGGTAACAGTGGGATTGATGAGTATCTGTTGCCCCCGCTGGCAGGGCCCCACGACTCTAAAAATCTAGGATAAATGCAAAATACTGCGGATGCTAATTGATTGGCCATCGTGCATGGCCTGCCATGTCACTTCCAAGAGGAAGTCCCCCGCACTTGGGGTTCCACAGTCAAGAAATTTGCTGCTGCAACAGAATTTCTCCCTGAGATCCCACGTCCTAACCTCCCCCTACCCCCAAACCTGTAATATTGGTAAATACAGCTCTACCACTGCTTATCCAAAATTAAACTTTTAATGAGCAGCCACTTTCATCCTTTCGAGCTTGGGAAATGTAATGAGTTAAAATCCAAAACTGCCAACTTTTGTTCGTGAAATCAGCAGAAGTTTCCCATACCATCTCAAAGGAGCTTATGGGCTACATTTGGTCTGTGTCTTGAACACAAACATTGTCCAAAGTAGGTGTAAGTAAAACATTAAACCAGAAGATGTATTGGCCTTGGGTGTCTGATGCACACAATTGTTGATGGGGTAATATAGTCATAGGAATATATAGAATCAACCTCAGGGATTTGATTTTGATTTGATTTGATTTATTATTGCAACATGTATTGGGATATAATGGAAAGCATTGTTTCTTGCGCACTGTACAGACAAAGCATACCATTCATAGAGTACATAGGGTAGAAGGAAAGGTGAAGGTGCAGAATATAGTGGTACAAGCATAGCTAGGATGCAGAGAAGGGTCAGCTTAATATATGATAGGTCCATTCAAAAGTCTGATGATAGCAAGGAAGGAACTATTCTTGAGACGGTTAGTACGTGTTCTCAGACTTTTGTATTTTTTCCTGACAAAGAAGGTGGAAGAGAGTATGTCCAGGGTGCGTGGGGAACAGCATGAATGTTAGAATCTTGCTACTACCATGACTAGGGATAAATACCATACTGAGGTATTGTTGATTTGCTATTGATGCCAGTTTCGCTGCTGGCTGTTAGCTGGCTTGAAATAAATCTCGTTGACTGTGGTTTTACTTCATTCCACACAGCCAAAAAGGCCATGATTCATCAAGGATACAGTTCAAAAGACTTCTGAAGGACAACTGTTATTCACTGGGCATTGTCTATGTGTGAGTCTTGTGAACGAGAAACAGCAGACTACTTGGCAATGGAATATTGTCTGTTTGCACTAACTATAATGTTTGTTTGACTGCTTCAATCCATTTTCCCCATCAGAGCCCAGGGGTCGATTGTTGAACTCCCACAAAAGCCTCAACTAAGATTGGTAAATTCATCACACATCAAAAAGTAAAACTGAGACATTCCAGATCTGTATTTTTCAGTTGCATACTTGTCATGCATCCAATATTTGAATCATTGAGAAATACGCATTTCCTTGCACTTGTGATTCCTAGTGCCTTCTAGCCCTTAACATTTCCAAAACTAATAACATATGCTCATGAAATCAATGAACAGTGCTTATGTCGAGCTATGATTTGAGTGGTTTCCTTTGTCCTTACTATGCAGTAATGCTTTGGGGCTGAATTTTAAAGACCCTGCCACACATCTGAAGGGGTGAGGGTGCTCATAAAATAAAATAGGTTGTTGCCAGCCTGTTGCCCATCTCAACCTGACCTGACCCACAAACCACCCACAGACTTGACACAACCCTCACTCCCCTTGACCCCCACCCCGTGACCCAGTTCCTGCAATCCATGACCTGACTTCTTGTTGGGTCAACAAGCATCTACATTGTACTAAAATAGCCTATTCTTTTGCAAACCTCAGTGGTTTGAATCAGCAGAGTATTCAGTCATGGGAAGCATCATAATTGAATCCAAGCATATGAATTAGGAGCAGGAGTAGGCCACTCAGCCCCTTGAGCCTGTTCCACCATTCAATAAGATCATGGCTGATCTAATTTTAACTTCAATTTCCCATTCCTGCCTACCCTTGATAACCTTTTACCCCCTTGCATATCAAGACTAGCTACTTCTCCCTTAAAGGTATTCAAAGACTTTACCTCAACCACCTTTTGAAGAAGAGAATTCCAAAGTCTCACATCCCTCTGAGAGAAAAAAACCCACATTCATCCTGTCAAGTCCACTCACGATCTTACATGTTTCAATCAAGTCACCTCTTACTCTTCTAAATTCCAGCGGATACAAGCCTAGCCTGCTCAGCCTTTCCTCATAAGACAATCCGCCCATTCTAGGAATAAATCTAGTATACCTTCTCTGAACTGCGTCCAATACATTTACATTTTTCCTTAAATAATGGGACCAACACTGTACATAGTATTCCAGATGTGGTCTCACCAATACCTTGTATAACTGAAGCATAACTTCAGTATTAAGTATGCTGGCCTAGTTAACATTGCCCACATCCCATGAGTGAATAAAAAAAATTACTTGCTCCATCTGCATATTAAACTTTTACAATTCATGTACTATGACACCCAGATTCCTCTGCATCTCAAAGCTCTGCAATCGCTCACTATTTAGATAATGGGAGGGATTTTACAGCCTCACTCGAGTTAGACTGGAAATTCCCACCCAAGGTCAATGGACATTTCCAATGTCTGCCCCTCGCCCGCTCCGATTCTGTGGCGGGTGGGGCAGTAGAATTCCAGTGACTTTGTTTTTTTATCCATCCTGTCAAAATGGACAACCTCACATTTTCCCACATTATATTCCATTTGCCAGATCTTTGCCCACTCACCTAACCTATCTATATCTTTATGAATCTTCCTTAAATCCTCATCATAACTTATTACCTTCCTATCTTTATGTCATCAGCAAATTTAGCAACCATACCATCATTCCCTTCATCCAAAAACCTTTCCTCATTTGATATCTCTTTTCATTCCTGAATGCGAGTATTGCTGACAAGGCCAGCATTAGTCGCTCATCCCTAATTGCATAATTTTCAAAAGATGTCCCTGCATACCAAGCAGGAGCAGCCATGATAGACTTTCACCCTCTCTAATTTAAGCATTGAAGTAAAATGCATCAACCATCCTTTCTGGGACCATAAAACCATAAGTCTCCTCTGCCATTCTATGAGATCATGACTGATCTGATATGATAACCCTCAACTCCACTTTCCCATCTTATTCCCATAACCCTTGATTCCCTATTGATTAAATATCTGTCTATCTTAGCTTTAAACATACTTAATGACCCAACCTCTACAGCCCTCTGTGGTGAAGAATTGCACAGCTTCACTACCAAATAAATTTCTCATTTCTGTCTTAAATGGGCGACCCCTTAACCCCTGACTTTGAGATTATGCCCTCTGGTCCTGGATCTTCCTACAAGGGGAAACAATGTCTCAGCATTTACCCTGTCAAGTCCCCTAAGAATCTTACATGTCTCAATAAGGTCACCTCTCATTCTTCTGAACTCCAATGCATATAGGGTCAACCTACTCAACTTCTTCTCTTAAGAAAATCCCTCTACCTGGGATCAACCTATTGAACCTCCTCTGGACTGCCGCCAATACCAATATATCTTTCCTTAGAAGAGGGGACCAAAACTGTTTACAATATTCCAGGTGTGGTCTAACTAGTGCCTTGTATAGTTTTAGTAAGACTTCCTATTTTTATTCTCCATTCCCTTTGAAATGAAGGCCAACATTCTTTGTTTTAGCAATTGCTACACAACCATATTTTTGACTGGGTTTGCCTTTATAGATATTATTTTGTATCAGCATTTCAACTTACTGATATATATCTGCATAACCTCCTGTTATTATTTTACAACAGCATTGTGTGAGCCCAGATTCCAATGAGCTGGATTTATAAGATAGGTTATTTAAGTTGGTGTTAGTAGTTGATGAACATTGAAAGTATAACATTATTTTGCCTGTTATTTTAATAGAAACATTAAACACAGAAAAAAAGAAAATTTTTAGGCCAGGAAAGATCATGACCGAGAAAATAGACAAGTGGGACATCAAGGCATAAGTGCTTGAAAGCAAGCTCTGCTGCTGACTCTGCTGAAGTTCATGGATTTGGGGGACGGATTTGACGAATGGGCCTTTGGCAGTGTGTGCACCATCCTTGCTGAAGATCCCAGAAATGCAGGCTAAAGTTTGCTGGGCCAGTAGTAGTTAGATATCCTGCAATGAGCATGCGGACGCACACAGCATCCCTCTATGTAATACTTAAAATAACATTTCTGTCCCCTACTGAAATGTTTGTATGTGGGCAGCCGGTGATGATAGAATTGGCGGATCTGCAATGACCCATGTAAGTTAATAGCTTTCAGAAAGCCACTGTCAAAGCAGACCTGTGATAAATGGACCCTTGAGTAAGTTATCAGAGGGCTACATGTGCCCAGAAGTGAAAGCAACTTCTGTGGAGGAGCACAAAAAATGGTGATATATGAAAAGGAATAAATAGTAGAAACAAAGGAGGAAAAATAATTTTACAGCGCACCATTTCTGGCAAAGTTAATCACCCTCTTGCCAGTGAACCCAATTTTCTTTCATTGAATTCATGAGATTACCACCCTTGATGTGAAGTTGAAAATTTATCCCTTGCTATCTTTGGACATCATGGCCGCAATTCTCCCATTGCAAGCCACAACTTTTCTGGCAGGTCGGGCTGGGAGATGCGCGTGTCAGGCATTTCACGGTTTCCCCGACAGTTTTTACGACCCACGCGCATCTCCGAGCCAGAGAAAAATGGTGCTGCCAGGAACCTGCTGAAAATCGGTGGGCCGCTGTTTAGCATAAGTTTACATACCTTTGCATGCCATTATCGGAATCCACACGGCAATCTTCGCCCATGTCTGCATCTCCCACCTCTTTGGCGTGATGTAATTTTGGCACGAATCAGAATAGGTATTTAAAAGTCGCAACCTGGCGTGGCAGCCTTGAACTGGCATGAGACGGTAAGTGCTGCTAGCAGCGTGTGGGGGATGTTGCAGGCAGGCCCTGGAGATGCCTGGTGGCCTTCCTCCTGTTGCCTTCAGGTTTTGGCCCATTGATGAGTGACATCTGTGGGGGGGGTCGCGGGAGTTTCCATTTCCTCACAATTCCAGGGTGAGGTTCCGTCAAGGAGTCCCGCTCCCCCCCACCCTCCAAGCAGCACTGAAGCGCACTATGAGAGGCAGCCTCGAGGGCTCCCGCTCCCCCCACCCACCCCCACCCCCCCTTCAGGCAGCACTGAAGCGCACTGTAAGAGGCCGCGTTGAGTGCTCCTGCTCCCCCCACCCCCCCAACCCCACCTCCAAGCAGCGCTGAAGCGCACTGTGAGAGGCAGCATCAAGTGCTCCCACTTCCTCTCCCCCCTCCACAGCACTTTGCAGTGGCATTGTCTTTCTGCGGAGTGTGGTCAGGGACTCTACTAAGTGCAGGTGTTTCGGGGTGGGGGAGGAATGTACCATGTGCTGACTGAGGCCTAACCAGATGAAGCAGCTGCTGTTCCAGGCTGGGGTGCAGAGGTTCAGACATGGACTGCATGGAATTTGCTGTCACTGGGCACACATCTGGTGCTGCTTTACAGTCTGTCCCTGCCCTGTGACACGGACCAGCAACGCATGCCTGTAACAGATGCTGCAGTTGCACACATAGCAATGGCATTGCCCATGTCTGTACACGGACCTGCGTAATCTGTGCCAGCATTTGTCATGATGGAAATCTCACACAAGCCTAATTGGGCCACGCATGGCACCATGGATTGTGTGGGTTTGCCAGCTCCCATAAGTGGGGATGCTGGCCCAAGTGAGGAATTGGGTGGTGCTGGGTCTATGTAGCCAATGATAATAATCCGTCATTCTATGCTCTTTTCAGACCCCACTGTGCAGATGAATCTCGGTTTGCTTGACCTGGTGCTGGCCACGTTGGTGGCAGCAGGGGCGGAGGAGGAGGAGGCGATGGCTCAGGAGGTTGCTGGCATGGAGAGACCACCGCAAGAGCAGCCACCACCAGACCCTCTAGAAGGAGGGTAGGTGGCTGCCACTGAGGGCCAGGAGGTGGGTGAGCAGGGCCCCCGAGAGGGTGCACAGAGGGCAGAGGGTGCCGAGGCCAAGGAGGTACAGGCCCCGCAATTTCTTCGAGGCCCTCTCAGAGGAGATGTGCCGTTGCCGGCTGCGTTTGTCCAAGACCATGGTGTGTCATATTTGTGAGATGCTTTCACACCTGGCACCTCGGGGGAGCGGCGGCCACCCGCTCCTTTTGGATGGGAAGGTGACGGGGCAACCCTCAATTTCTATGCCTCTGGGTCATTCCAGGCTCCCAGTGGTGACCTAGCTGGGATCTCTCAGGCCTCCGTGCACAGATGTGTGCGGCAGGTCACAGATGCCCTGTATGCCTGGGCAAGGTAGTTCATTAATTTCGATGTGGGCCGTGCACAGCAGGAGGCCCGGGCTCTTGGCTTCGCTTCCATCGCCGGGATCCCGAATGTACAGGGTGGAGTGGATGGCATGCACATCGCCATCCGTAGTGAACTACAACTTTCTAACTTTGTGCTGTCGACTGCTTCTTCTCGGTGCTATCTCAGGATGCACATTGGAGGTGGAGGCGTCCAGCTGTAATGCACACCCCATTGCCTGTGAGGCCCTTGGCGGACGTCCCCTGGGTGGCCGGGACCTGGAGGGCCCCGGCTGACTTGCGGGTGGCACTGTTTCAGTGCCACCCTCTTCATCTCGCTGGCCCTGAGCTGCCCCGGTGTGAGGAAGGGTGGAATTGGAAGGTCTCTGGACAACTGGGATCTCCTGGGTGGAAGACCCCAACATGGCCTCAAGCCCTTCCTCCTCCCTTGGGGTGCCCAGAAGCCCCGGGGGCACTCCATGGGACGCCAGGACAGCTGGACTGAGCTCCAGAAGCTCCAGCGTCATCTGGCTCTGCCAGTCCTGGAGGCCTAGATGCGTCTGCCCCACGATGTGTGATCCCTCAGCCCTGGCCCTCTGAGATTCGGCCAACCTCCGGAAACCCTCCGCTACATCATTCTGTGAGCAAACCAGGCTCAGGAGCCCCTCAGCAGTAGCCCTCTGAACCTGGGCTAAGTTATCGAGGCTCACAGCCACGGCCTGCTGTGTCTCCAGAATGCCAGCGAGAGACCCAACAATGTCTCCCACATATCCCCAATACCCATGGCCATCGAATGCTGTGCCTCCTGAATGCCGGAAACACACTCGCCCATAGCGTCTCCAGAATGGCCTGGACCCTATCACCCATGAGGACAGACCCCTGAGCCAGACTTTCCATTGCGGTTGCCACATTTGCAGTGTTGGCCTGGGTCTCACGCTGTGTCGGCACCACCTCCTGCAGCAGCACTCTGTTTGACTCCCCTAAACAGCCTTGCAGTCGCAGCATGGTTGCTGACAACCCTTCCACAATTCCCCGAGATTCCTGATGCATCTCCACAAGCCTTGGGAGGAGCCAACCCGGAGGCCCAGCAGCTGGCTTGGGGACAGCTGAATCCTGGCCTCCGGCAGACCTCCATGTGCCCGAGCCCTCGGGTGTGCCTGCCTCCACCCGATTTGCATCAGCGGCTGTGATGTGCTCACCAGATCGTGACCCAGAAGCCTCATCACTAAAGGTATCCACCGTGGTGATTGTCTGTGTTGGTGGGTTGTGTGGTATATGACGGTGAAGCTTTAATGGTGTTGCCCTTGGAGGATTCCTCCGTGCCTCCCTCCGAGGTGTCATCCAAGGGGTCGTGGGCAGTTTGCTCCAGAGCAACGGGGGCGGCGGCAACACCTGAAGGGCCGGGTTCCTCTGGGTCCAGAGCTGGAAAAAATAACACACATTTGGGGGAGGGAGGCAAAACATTCCATGGTGCATTGCACTTACTTAGAGGAGGACCTAGATTGACGGTGCGCTGCTGCTCACTTGCATACTGTATGCCGACCTGGCTGTTGGTGAGCATTCGGGATGGCCCATCACCCCCTGCCAGCTCCATGGCACGCTCTTCCATGCTACTCAGCTGCTGCAGGTCAGGCACACCACCACCAGTCTGTGTCGTCTCCTGTGCGTTGTGGATTTTCTTTTCCTGTGGGAAAATAAGGTGGACAGCAAGCATTATGATATTGCAGTGCATGGTGCGCAATGCGTGCCTGTGTCTCGGGCGTTGTGCTGACAGTTTTGAGGAAAGTGGTCACCACTGAAGGGTGCTCGTTGAGGGGTGAGGGGAAGGGGTTAGGTTCTGTTTCTGGGGGAAGGGTCATTTGTTGCATGCCCTTCAGGTGTCTAAGCAAGGTTGGAGATCTGTGCTAAGCATGTGCGCGGTTTCAAGAGGGATGCTCATTCACCCTTGCTGCTCGCAGAAGGTCGTTCATTTTTTTGTGGCACTGCCTGCCAGAGCACGGTGTCAGGCTCCTGGCATTCACCATTTCTGCCACCTCCTCCCACAATGCCGTGGCAGATGCACCCCTTCGGTTGGGGCCCTGGCCAGGGAACAGACGATCTCACCTCCGCTCCACGGCATCGAGCAGGTGCTCCTAGTCTGCCTCCAAAAATCTGGGAGCGTTTATGAGCAGCCATCTTTGTGGCGTGACTGGCTGTGTGTCCATTCCTGCAGCTTATATACAGCTCTGGCTTATTAGGGGAGTGCAGGTGCAGAGAGTGCGGCCAGTCAAGGGCCCATTGGCAGCAAATACTTGTGAGAGATTTTGAAGGCTGCATTCAGTTGAGTGTCATTCATCCCTCAGGGTGCTGATTGGCTGCCATTCAGGAGGCTGCTGTGTCCAAGGGAGTGCAATACTCAGGGCTCTTAATCGATTAGCTGCTGTGTCGAGAGAGTGGGGGGGTGGGGGGTGGGGGGTGGGTGGTGCAATACTCAAGGCTCCCATTCAAGAGAGGGAATGATTACAAGCTGGGGTTGTGCATGTCAGCACAATGCTAGTTCTCTGCAGGCAGCAGTGAGGACAGTATGTCCAAGGGATGGAGGGATTGCGTTCCCGCATTGTGGGGGCCAGTAATGATGCCAGCGATATGTGTGGTGGGGTTGTGGGGGCCAGCGATGAGGCCAGCGATATGTGTGGGGAGGTTGTGGGGGCCAGCGATGAGGCCAGCAATGTGTGTTGGGGTTGGATGCAGTGTTCTGGATGCTGAGAGGTCTTTTCAGCAATCTTCCAGCGATGTGCGCATGCGCGGATTCCTGCTCATCCCGCCGATTTTAGGCTCTTTGGCCCCGACCTCCTAGCATTTAATGATATTCACGACTGGGCCCTCTGCAGTGCACAGAGTGTGGAGATTCAGGTGAGAAGTTGAACTGAGAAAACAGTCGGGATTTAGAACAGTTTTCCTGCCAATTCAGCACTTTTGGGAGAATGCCCCCCCCCCCCCCCCCCCCGCCCATTTCAGGAGAGTGCTGTAGGGGAGGGAGTTCCAGGATTTTGACTCAGCAATGGTGATATAGTTCCAAATAGGATGCCATGTGACTAGGAGGATAACTTGCAGGTCTTTGTTTACCCATTAATTTTGCTGTCCTTGTCCTTCTGCGTAGTAGAAATTGTGAGTTTGAAAGGTGCTTTTGAAGGATCCTTGCTACATTGCTGCAGTGCATCTCGTAAATGGCACGCATGGTACACTTTGCATAGCACTATGCAGACTGTCAAGTTCTCGGTGGCAAACAGTGATTCAAATCACTACTTTCACAGCCCTTGGGGGTTTCCTCAATGATATCAATGACTAAAAGACCTCAAATCACCCAAAGCTATGATACAAGGAATAAATCTATCTTTACACCAAGTGTAATAACCTGTTGGGTTCTGTAGAATAAAAAAGTGGTGTACTCAATAGCAAGAGGGGGCTCAATTCCATAAGATCACCATCCATGCTGTGAAGATGAAAGTTTGCTCCTTGATGCCAAGGTGCAAAAATGGTGAGGACAATAATGCTCGCTGTTATGTAAGTGTAAATTGTACAACAAATTTCCATGACTGCATATACGCAGTTAAGTGTACAAAGCAGGAAGTTGCTGTCCCAGTTGTCTTGCTCCTCCAGAAGTTGTGCTATACTGGAAACTCAGCATCGAAATACATTATTTTAATCGCTTCAGCAATGGTGGCTGTGCCTTAATTGCCTAGGTTCAAAGCTCTGGAATGCTCTCCCTATACCTTTCTGCCACTTCTTTATCTCGTCTTCATCCATTAAGATGCTTTTACAAAGCCTACGTCTTTGACCAAACTTTTGGTCATCTGATCTATTATCTCTTTATTATTGTTGTATGTGGATTGATAGGTGCTAAACTGACCAGAGAAAAGCTGCGACTGTCAACTCCAATATAAATCATTTTTTAATGGCAAGATAAGTTTTAATGGGTGCCAAACAATCTCTCTGGCACTGACGATTTATGTTTACAATTTGGAATCTCATTCCTTCAGATTTGAATTATTGTTGGAGATTAAGAAAATGTTTCTTTTTCTTTCTGCCTCATTTCTCTCTCTCTCTCCCTCTCTCTCTCTCTATTCAATTTTTCCTTCCTTCTCTTTATTTTGCTTTGGTATTTGATTTAACATAAAATCATATATTACAGCACAAAATTAGGTTATTCAGATCATAGAAACCCTACAGTGCAGAAAGAGGCCATCTGGCCCATCGAATCTGCACCGAACACAATCCCACCCAGGCCCTACCTCCATATCCCTACACATTTACCCGCTAATCCCTCTAACCTACACATCTCAGGACACTAAGGGGCAATTTTAGCATGGCCAATCAACCTAAACCACACATCTTTGGACTGTGGGAGGAAACTGGAGCACCGGGAGGAAACCCACGCAGACACGAGGAGAATGTGCAAACTCCACACAGACATTCAGCATATCAAGTCTGCTCTTTTGAAGAGCAATACAGTTAGTTACCCTCGCAACTCCTTTCCCACATCGCTGCATTTATTTTCCCTTAGGGTAGAATTTCACCCTTGATGGGCATGCTCGGCAGGCCAAACTGGAAGCGACTTTGAATCCCGTTCCCACCCAAGTCCAATTGAAACTTGCATTATTAAATGGCAGCCAGCGTGAATTGCAGCTGAATTGATGCAGTGGGTCTGGTGGGGCAAGGCACATGGTGGGCACTTCAAAAACAGCCTCCACAGGCCACAGAAGAATGCCTGTGAGAGCTATGGCAGCAGAAGGAGGCCACAACAGACAGGAGGAGAGTCCAGATGGCCAGCAAGTGCCCTATTCCCCTGATGATGGCCTCCAAGCCCTAGTAACGCAAAGGAATGACGTGCTGATGCTGAGGGAAGGGAGGAGGAGGTCACCCCACCTCACGAAGAAAGCTTGGACCATGGTGGCAGTGGAGGTCAGTGGGCATGGCCTCATCTGGAGAACCTGGATCCAGTGCCGGGAAAGGTCCAAAGACCTTCTAAGCTAGGCATGGGTGAGTATGGAGTGGGCATTGTGCTGAATAGGACACTGAGGAGGGTTTGCGATCTAGTGTGTGAGTCTCATGTAGTCTTAGATCACATATATGCCTGTACCCTCCTAAGCTAGAGAAATTAATCAGCAGCCTCTGGTTCATCAAAGGTTCAGATGTCTGGGGGTGGGGGGGTGGTAACATTCTCAAACGTCTCAGGAGTGTTTTGGGTTGGGGGGAGCAGCACAGTATGACTTTTGAGGTAGAGGTCTCAGCACTCAGTAGAGCTCTACGCTGACGTTCAGGAGAATGGTGTCACATAAATTGGGTGAGATCTGCCACTAGTGGGTGTTGCCAAACCTAGCATTCCTCACCAGCCATGAGCTGGGAGCCCTGAAGCTGGGGATAAGCTAGAAGAAAGGTCATCAGACCTCGGAGAGGCTGGCGTCTCTGACAGGGGCAGGACGGGAACTGGGAGTGGTTCCTGCTGCGGAGCCCAATGGGAAAGCACGCCATACCTTTGGCTCCAACTTCACTGATTACACATTCAGGAATTTAGCCGTTTTATTCTATGGCAGGATGAGCTTGATTGCACAAGTCTTGCCATCATATCTGGGTGCCATATTGAAAAGGCCCACCACATTATTGAACAACCATTGAAGAGAGAAGATCAACCACCTGAAAAAAGAAGGTGGATCTCCAGGAAAAATCCGAAGCTGGAAGATGGACCTCCTTGATGACAATGAAGTGGGAAGATCCATCTGATAGAGGCTTCCCCACCTCCTGTATTAATTATGCATCCTGGAGTTTAGTGCTATATTGCGTATGGGGGTGGGCTTGATTGCTTGTGACTCACCATCATATTTGGGTGCCATATTGAAAAGGCGCCCAACATCAATGGACCACCATTGAAGAGAGAAGACGAAAAGACCAAAGAAAGAAGTTGGATCTCCAGTAACAATCGTAGGCTGGCTAATGGATATCCTCGAATAAACTGAAGCTGGAAGATCCACTTGATAAATGCTACCCCACCTACTGTTGTCGTGCCCCAGGGCCAAGGGCACTGGTGGCCTCCATCCCTAACTCTGGAGTCAGCCCCAGGCATTCTTCAGGTAAGTCCAGACTTTTGCATGCCACATCTTTCCAGATGTGTTGTGGACTGGCGTGTTTTCCCACAGGCATTGCAGAGAATTGGGCATGGGGGTAAGATTCCAGTCAGGCTTTCATCTGCATCCTGTTATGGGGATGAAAATCAGTTTCACACCAGCCACCAGCGGATCTCCTGATCTGCCATGGCGAGCACAAACACAACATCCTGCAGGAAATTCATGCTGCATGAAACTATATTTTTGGACTCCTGCCAAACTTTCTCCATTCCACCCCTGTCTGCTATTGAACCTGTCAGCGGGGCTTGGGAGAATTCGACCCTTTGTCACTATTAAAAATTCTTCCACCTGATTGGTTAAGGAGATACACAGTTGCTTGCCCAATACAGACAGGTTTGTGATCCTGTAACGCAACCACACAATTTTGGCTTTTTAATTTACAGTAAATTTGAGAAAAAAGCACACAGAAAATCAATGCGCAAGTGCAAGTTGACTCCGAGATCAAAATTTGGCCCAGTATTCTCTAAGTTAACTGCTAAAGCCCTTTTGGTACGTTGAGCTCTGTAGACTGGAGCTAATGTTGGCTTCAATATGCTAAACTGATGTGAGTGTGACTGTAGCATACTAAAAACAGCAGCAGTTATTTGGAAGAGAATATAATTTCACTTTTAAATGACCTTCTGGAATAATTAGAAGTGTAGACAAACAAACGATAAACATCGTGCAATTCATGTAGGAATTTTTTTTTAAATTATGGACTGTGGAAATTTCCTTTTTCACAAGTCTAACAAAATCCTCCACCCTACAGATATCAGGCAGGGTGATCCCCCTCACCCCCACCCCGGACCCTTCCGCACAAGGCCCCCATCTCCTCTGGACTCCAGTGGCTGTGGGACACCTCCATCTCTCCCCCCTGTCCCCAATCATTGATGCACTCATCCACCACCCGCCCACCTCCCCATCAGCACACCTGCAAGTGCTCACTTGCCTTCCCCTCAATGCTAACAAGCAAACTGCATGGAACTTGCTGGAATGTTCTGTCAAACTGCCTGCAGCTGATCTGCCCTAACGAGGGGCAGCTCCATTAAGAACTCAAGAATGGACAGGCAGGCATTCCTGCACAAAATGTGTGCACGACCAGCCCCTGATTCTCTGAGGGTGATCTGGGGAGGCTGCTGGATGCAGCAAAGGCGAGGCGGGCCACCCTCTTTCCCCCCAGGAGGATGCAGACCAAGGGGGGCTGATGGAAATGGGGCCTGGAAGGAAGTCGCTGCCTCGGTCAGTGCCAGGGCACTGGCCCACCGAACCGGGAAGCAGTGCCAGGAAAAGATCAATGATCTCATCCGTTCAGCAAGGGTGAGTGCTGAACCCCATCTTGCATCTTCCCCCAAGTCGCCCCCAGATCCTCCCATCCCCAGCATCCTGCATGCTTCCAGCTCCTGACCCCCAAGCACCTCCTTCCTTCCCCCCCAATGAGCCCCACTGTACTTGTCCTTTAAGAGCCACCACCTGATACTCTGCAGGAGTCACACCACCATTTCTTTCATGGCTCCTTCAGTCTCGATGTGGAGATGCCGGCATTGGACTGGGGTAGACACAGTAAGAAGTCTCACAACACCAGGTTAAAGTCCAACAGGTTTATTTGGTAGCAAAAGCCGCAGGCATTGTTTTGGTAGCAAAAGTGGCTTTTGCTACCAAATAAATCTGTTGGACTTTAACCTGGTGTTGTGAGACTTCTTACTGTCCTTCTGGCTCCACAGGAGAAGACCGACCACAACACCTGTGAGAGGGCGAAAACAGGGGGTAGTGAACCAGACCTCCAGGTCCTCACCCCCTTTGAGAAGCAGATGCTGGAGCTCTCAAGGGAAGGGGAGATGCAGGCTGTCAGCAAGAGCATGGTCGGGCTGCCGTCAAGACATGAGCACCTGTCATTCCTTCAATCACTTTGAGGCAACTTTTTGGGGGCACGAGTTTCGGGTGCGAGGGGCAAAGAGATGTACGAGGCATGTTTATTTACACAGAAAGGGTAATGGGTGCCTGGAACTCGCTGCCAGTGGAGGTCATGGATGCAGATACGGTAATGACCTTTAAGGGGCATCTCTACGGCTATGTGAATGGGATGGGAATAGAGGCATATGGTCCCTGGAAGGTTAGGGTGTTATAAATCAGATGGGCTGCCTGGTTGCTACAGGTTTGGAGGGCTGAAGGGCCTATTCCTGTAGCATGTGTTTGGCATCCTGGATTCCTCTCCCTCCCTTGCACTTAACCTTGTGTCTGTGTTGCACAACATCTGGCTAGGATGCCCTGGGGCCTTCTGGACTATAGGCCTGTGCTGCAGCTCCCGCCCATCCTGGTCAAGACAGTTCAGATGAGTCCTCGGAGGATGCGGGTGAAGGGACCTCCGAGGGTGGCACCGTTTCGGCGTCAGCTTCCACCTCACAACTCACCATCCCAGATACTGACACATCAGTGGGTCCAGTTAGTGTTGAGGCTTCTGCGTCACTCTCTGGTGAGCACGACACATCTGCTGATGTACATCGGGTGGAGGAGGGAACGTCCGAGGCCTCTGGCACACGGGGGCCTGCCGGAGGCGAGGATTTAGCTGGCTCCAGGCTGCATGCTGGGCCTCTGAGATCACTTCTCCCTCAGCTGCTGGAGATGCAGCAACAGAGCCAGGGAATGCAGGAGGGGCTAATGGCCACACTGGACTAACTGCGAGGCTGTTGGGAGGAATCCCAAAGCTTTCAGGCCTATTGAGCGTGTTTCCCAGGCCAACACTGCAAGGGTGGCGTCCACGGTGGAAAGCCTGGGGCAGGGGATCCTCACCATAAGTGGCAGGCCCAAGCGATGGCCGAGTCACAGCAGGCGACAGCTGAGGGACTGAACAGGCTTCTCGAGATTCTGTGGTCCATGGCTGAGAGGCTCGAGAGCTTGCAGGAGACCCAGCGCTGAGACACAGTGGGCTATGGCAGCAGCTGTTGAGAATGTGGCCCAGTCTCAGAGGGCCATAGCTGAGGGCTTGCAGAGCGTGGCCCAGTCTCAGAGGGGCACGGCTGAGGGGTTGCAGAATATAACCCAGTCTCAGAGGGCACTTGCTGCGGCCATTGACAGGTGGCCCCGACTCAGGTGGCCATTGCAGAGGGCTCAACCACTTGGGTAGAACGCAGATGGTCCTCCAGACTGGCAGGGCCAGGTGACGCCGGAACTTCTGGAGCTCATTGCAGAAGCACTGCTGTCCCATGGAGTGACCGAGGGGCCCACAGGAACCCCAAGGGAGGAGGAAGGGCTTGAGCCCATGCCGGGGCCTTTCACCCAGGAAACTGTGGCTGTGGCTACACCTTCTGACTCCCCCCTTCCTGACACTGGGGCACTGCAGGGGCAGCGGAATGAAGAAGGTGTCATGGAAACATCCCAGACACCTGGAAACAGGCCAGGGCCCTCAAGGTCCAGGGCCACCATGTGCATCACAGGCCATGGGGCATGGTAGGCAGCTGGCCCCCTCCACCTCCAATTTCCATTCTGGGCAATCACTGAGACATTGTTGTAGGCCACTTAGGTTAGGAAGTTGTAGTTGCACTGAGATGGCACGGGTGATGGACTTGACTAGTTAAAAAGATATTTAAGCACGATAACGTTTTCTGTTCACAAGTTTTTATGTTAGAATGTCTCATTTAAACACCTTTATTGCAAATAAAATGTTTTTTCACCGCCCACCTGTGACTAATTTGTCTCCATTATTAATCCTTTTCCATTGACGATCGCCAGAGGGATGCTTCATAGAACATAGAAACATAGAAAAACTACAGCACAAAACAGGCCCTTCGGCCCCACAAGTTGTGCCGAACATATCCCTACCTTTTAGGCCTACCTATAACCCTCCATCCTATTAAGTCCCGTGTACTCATCCAGGAGTCTCTTAAAAGACCCTATTGAGTTTGCCTCCACCACCACTGATGGCAGCCGATTCCACTCGCCCACCACCCTCTGTGTGAAAAACTTCCCACTAACATTTCCCCTGTACCTACCCCCCAGTACCTTAAACCTGTGTCCTCTCGCAGCAGCCATTTCCACCCTGGGAAAAAGCCTCTGAGAGTCCACCCGATCTATGCCTCTCAACATCTTATATACCTCTATTAGGTCTCCTCTCATCCTACATCTCTCCAAGGAGAAAAGACCGAGCTCCCTCAGCCTATCCTCATAAGGCATGCCACTCAATCCAGGCAACATCCTTGTAAATCTCCTCTGCACCCTTTCAATCTTTTCCACATCCTTCCTGTAATGAGGCAACCAGAACTGAGCACAGTACTCCAAGTGGGGTCTGACGAGGGTCTTATATAGCTGCATTATTATCCCTGGACTCCTAAACTCAATCTCGATTGATAAAGGCCAGCACACCATACGCCTTCTTAACCACCTCCTCCACCTGCGGGGCCGATTTTAGAGTCCTATGGACCCGGACCCCAAGGTCCTTCTGATCCTCTACAGTACTAAGAGTCTTTCCCTTTATATTGTACTACTTCATCTCATTTGACCTGCCAAAATGGACCACTATGCATTTATCAGGGTTGAAGTCCATCTGCCACTTCTCCGCCCAGTCTTGCATCCTATCTATGTCACGCTGCAGCTTCTGACATCCCTCCAACCTATCCACAACCCCACCAACCTTCGTGTCGTCGGCAAACTTACCAACCCATCCCGCCACTTCCTCATCCAGGTCATTTATGAAAATGACAAACAGCAAGGGTCCCAGAACAGATCCCTGGGGCACACCACTGGTGACCGACCTCCATTTAGAAAAAGACCCATCTATACCACTCTCTGCCTCCTTTGGGCAAGCCAGTTCTGCATCCACAGGGCAGCAGCCCCTTGGATCCCATGCCCTCTTGCTTTTTCTAGCAGCCTTGCATGGGGGACCCTATCGAACGCCTTGCTAAAATCCATATAAACCACATCTACCGCTTTTCCTTCATCAATGTGTTTAGTCACATTTTCAAAGAACTCCACCAGGCTCGTAAGGCACGATTTGCCTTTGACAAAGCCATGCTGAGTATTCTTGAGCATACTAAACTTCTCTAAATGCTCATAAATCTTGTCCCTCAGGCTCTTCTCCATCAGCTTACCAACCACTGAGGTTAGACTCACCGGTCGGTAATTTCCTGGGCTATCCCTATTTCCCTTCTTGAAAATAGGAACCACATCCGTAATCCTCCAATCCTTCGGCACCTCTCCTGTCTCCATCGACGACGCAAAGATCATTGCCAGAGGCTCTGCAATCTCTTCCCTCGCCTCCCACACTAACCTGGGGTACATCCCATCCAGACCCGGCGACTTATCTATCTTGATGCTATTCAAAGATTCCAGCACAACCTCTTTGTTAAAGTCCACATACTCAATCTTTTCAGTCCACCGCAAGCCCGGAGTACATCCACCCAGGTCCTTCTCCTCTGTGAAAACCGAAGCAAAATACTCATTAAGCACCTCTGCCATTTCTACTGGTTCCGTACAGATTTTCCCGGCTTCACCTTTTATAGGCCCTATTCCTTCACGTCTCATCCTTTTACTCTTCACATATTTATAGAACGCCTTAGGGTTTTCCTTAATCCTATCTGCCAAGGCCTTCTCGTGACCCCTTCTGGCTCTCCTAATTTCCTTCTTTAGTCCCTTCCTACAAGCCGTATACTCATCTAGATCCCTATCTTCGCCAAGCTCTCTGAACCTTTTATACGCTTTCCTTTTCTTCTCGACTAGGTCCCGCACAGCTTTTGTGCATCACGGTTCCTTTAACCTACCAACTCCTCCCTGTCTGCTCGGAACGTTGTCCTGTAGAACTCTAGACAGACATTCCTTGAAAAACTGCCACCTCTCTTCAGTACATTTCCCCGAGAATACCTCCTTCCAATTTACTCCTCTAATTTGCTGCCTTATGTCTTCATATTTCCCCTTACTCCATGTTGACGTCAGTTGGGGAGGCCCCTCAATGCTGTGTCACTGAGAAAAGGAAGCCATTGGCTCCCCAGACTCCATGAGCTATACCTGCCCCAGGGCCCTGTATGGGGGTTTCAGATCGCTTACCCACTACACAGATGTAGGCCCAGGTGCCAGCGTGCATGTGGAGCTCAGGTAGGAGTCAGACTAGTTTGCACCAGAGCATCATCATAATGGTGCTTAGCGAGTCGTCATCACCTCCTGCCAGCCAAAAAACTCGCTAACACAGAGTACCCAGGCCCACCACTCTGTGACAATGTTGCAGGATATAGAAGAAATTTTGCTGGGGGGGTGCGGATGGAACCCACAGTCATAAACCCCTAGCGAGTGAACCACCTGGTGATCAGGTCCTCCCTTGCCGCCCTCGCATGCCTCATTTGGGCTGTTCCTCAGCATGCTCTTCCTCATCCTCCTTCTCCTGCTGGTCATCCTCCCCAGCAATGCCTGGCTTGGTCAGCCTCCACATCCTCCTCCTCTTCCAATAGGTTACCTCTCTGTAGAGCGAGATTGTGCAAGGCACAACACACGACCACTATGTGGGAAGAGATCACTAGGCTGTATTGTAGGGCCCCACCAGACTGGTCCAGGCACCAGAATCGCATTTTGAGGAGCTCAATACACCTCTCCACTATCGCGCAGGTGGCTACATGGGCCTCATTATAGCGGGTCTCCACCTCAGACACAGGCCTCCGCCCAGGTATCATGAGCCATGTCCGAAGCGGGTAACCCATATCATCCACGAGCCACCCCGCAGCCTGGGGTCCTCCTCAAATGCCTCTGGGATGTCCGAGCTCCTGACAATGAAACTGTCGTGCACACTGCCTGGATGTCTTGCGCAGACATGCATAATGTTCATGTTATGGTCGTACACGAGTTGAAGATTCAGGGAGTGGAACCCCTTTCTGTTGATGAATCTCCGTGGATTCTGTACGGGGGCCTTGAGGGCGACGTGTATACAGTCAATAGCCCCCTGAACGTTAGGCGTCCCTGCAATGGCTGCAGACCCTGCAACTTCGGTTCCTGATGGGCGTGGTCCAGGTTAAATTTGATGTACTGGCCAGCCCGGGCATACAGAGCTTCTGTGACCTGCCTGACACAGGTGTGCACGGCTGATTGGGAATTGCCACAGACATCTCCGCTCGGGGTCTGGAAGGAGCCAGTCGCATAAAAGTTCAGAGCGGCCATCAATTTGACAGTCACCGAGAATGGGTGCTCCCCCCTCTTCCTCTAGGTGCCAGGTCTTGCGACAGGTTGCACAGGTATTACACTGTCTCCTTTCGGAGGCAGAGATGTTGGCGGCACATGGCGTCTGACATTTGTTCAAATGACACTTGTGCGCGAAACTGCTGGGGTCTCTGCTCCCTCCTTCTCCTGTGCGCCCCCCCGCCCCCCCGGGTGAATGGCGGCCACCTCCTGTCTCTGGTAGTTGTCTCCCTCTACTCCTGCAAATGGCAAGGCCTGGGCCCCCTGTGCCTGCAATTCTTCCTCCAGCTCCTCCTCCTCAGCTCCAGCAGCAACCAAAAGAACAGCAAGATCGATTGGGTTGCATCGCAAAAGCCATCTCGCCACTCTGAAGGGGTGGGGGGAGGTGGAGAGGAACACATGTAGATGTTAAGGAATGCTGCTTGCCCTTAGCACTTCAACAGTCACAGTCCCTCCCCCAGCCACATGCTCTTCACAATCACAGCCCCACCCAATTCCCCCAACCACATACTCCCCACAATCACATCCCCCCCACAATTCCCCCGATCACATGCTCCCCACAATCACAGCTCCTTGCAAAGTTGAGAGGCTGCAGCAGTGCAATTTGCAAGGGCTTTGTGCACATCCTTCAGCTGGAAGTGAGCTGAGTGCACTAGGATCCAGCAGCACCGCAAGACCCGAGGTCAGCGCTGAGACCCAGGACCGTGCTGCAAGTCGGACATCGGAGACCCTGCAACAGCCCCCTGGGGATCTCCACCGACCCAACACAAAAAATGGCTGCAACAACAGGACAGCTGTGATTAGCAGAGAGACATCGGGTACTACGCACATACTCCTCACTAACCCTTACTGATGGAGCGCCCGAATTGGACTTTTATTGAGCATGCCTGATTCACGCTGATTCCCGATTGGTGAACGCGGTGGTAAAGGAGGAAATGCTGGTAAAATTGGGCATGCAGCCCATTAATTCAATTTAAATGCATTCAAATGCCCGTTTTGTGCGCATTCCCGATCGCGGCCATTTTCAGCCATTGGTAAAGGGGGAATGGCTGCGAAGGCGGTCGCGGATCACGCTACTTGCCTTATGTCCGACTTTACCAAATTTTTACCAAATAATGGGCACAACTTGATGATTAAATCGGGCCCATCGTTTTGTATTTTTGGAAGAGAAGGGAAATCATTTGGGGTGGAGGTGCTTAAAATGTACTGTTATGTACAACTTGTATTATCTGGTTAATTTGTTAGATATTCAGTATAATTGACAAAGTATAGGAAGCTAGTAAAGATAAAAAGGGAGGAGAAAAGAAAGTCACAAATTTAAAGAAGGTGACAAAAGACACAAAACAGATTAAGACATTGTGATCATATTAAATAGTCTGTATTTGCATTGCAGATAGGAAATTAAATTGTAGTTCCCCAGCAACTCCTTTACTGATTGATTTACCATTTCAAGGATACTTTTTCCAAATGGGCTCAGTAAGCTGAAAGAAAATTCATTTTGGGAAAAAAAACCCACAATTCAGTGGAAATTATCTCTGGAGTTTCTAAAGTAACTATGTGAATAACCTTGAGTTGATAAGAAAAACAGAAAATGATTGGAATGCCTGGGCACCAAAATGTTGCTTTGGTTACAGTCGTAAGCTGTGGAGTTCCACATATCCAGGTTTAGTTACTCGAGCATGACAGAAGTGAAAGATACTTGAATGACTCTCAAGGGGAGGAAAGTAGATAGATATCTAACAACGTGCTCCAAGTTTAGCTCAGAACACCTCCATCACCAAAACAGCATTGTGACATTTCCCTAATTAGCCTTCCTTCTGGCCTTTCAGGATAACTTGTTTAGTTAGAATCAGCATTGAAATTTCGTACTGCAGATTTGTGCCTACAAGACACTAGATTGAGACTGTTTACATTCATATAAACCCAGCTTTCAGGAAGAAAAATGTATCTTTTATTTGGTGAGCTGGATTTAAACCTGACTTCAAAGATAGACAGATACAGTTAACTAACCCAATGTTTCAGCTCATCCCCTTTTCCCCTCCCTTTCATTGGTGGTATGGATAGGAGAGAGAAGCAAATTGAATTCTTTTTTATCCTCTCACCGTCTGTCCGTAAGGTGAGGTGTTTTCCAATTAATTTAAAAGTAGGCTATGACGTGTTTCCCCAAACCCTCAGTTTGTGTGGTCCAAATTTATAAGTAGCTCACAGGAAACTCTCTTTATGATTTACTCAAAAGGTTCATTTATTCCACATTCAAACCTGGGAAGTATGATACACATTAAAGTGATAGGATAGGAAAAATGAGTTTTACAACAATGGATAATAACAGTAAAAGAACCAAAATGAATATTAGTTTATGTGATTCCCAGAAATCAGAAGGTCAAAGTCCAGCGGAAGTGTCCTTTGTGAAGGAGTTCAGTTCAGATGAGACCCTGGTTGTAGATAGCAACATGCAAATCCTTTAAATAAAATGACAATATAGCACAATGGGGTTTCTGTACATAGACTGTTAGGTAGGCAATGGTCAGATGCTTTTAAAATGAAACAAGCTTTGAGGAGTTGAGAAATGGTGGCTGGCTTCTTGGACAGCCAGGAGACCTGATAGAATTCTTTCCAATTGATGATAAATCAGTTCTTGAAGGTGAGAGCTGACTGGTGATGATTTACCCTGAGGATCACCACATCTCAGGCGAGGAGTAAGGTTGAGAAGGTGGGCCTTCATAAATAACCTCAGTCGGTACGGGAAGGTCAGGCAGGATGGGTTATCAAAGAAGAAATAGTGGGAGTTTGTCAGAAGGGTATGCAGATTATCATGGGGGATTTTAATCTTACACATGAACTAAAATAATCAGATAGGCAAAAGTAGTGTAGATGACAAATTCATAGAATATTTTCAGGATACTTACTTAGATTAGCACATTCTGGACCCAACCCAGGAGCAGATTATACTTGACCTGGTGCTGTGCAATGAGTTACAATTAATTCACAACTTTCATAGTGAAGGTGCCCTGATGTAGCAATGGTCATAATATGATTGAATTTTACAAACAGTTTGAGGGAAAGAAAAGTGAGTCTAATACTAATATTTTAAACTTAAATAAGGGCAAATGTGAGGACATGAATACAAAGAGTGCTTGGTAGACTAACGGGACTGAAGGTGGACAAGTCCTCGGGCCCGGATGGAATGCATCCCAGGGTACTGAAAGAAATGTCAGAGGTAATAGCGGATGCGTTAGTGGTTATTTATCAAAATTCGTTGGATTCTGGGGTAGTGCCGGCGGATTGGAAAACGGCTAATGTTACCCCACTGTTTAAAAAAGGAAATAGACAAAAGGCGGGTAACTACAGGCCGGTTAGCTTAACGTCTGTAGTTGGGAAAATGCTGGAATCCATCATTAAAGAAGAAATAGCAGGCCATCTGGATAAGAATGGTTCGATTAAGCAGACGCAGCATGGATTCATGAGGGGAAAGTCGTGCTTGACGAACTTGTTGGATTTTTATGAAGATGTGACTAGTGCGGTTGACGGAGGGGAACCGGTGGATGTGGTGTTTTTGGATTTCCAAAAGGTGTTTGATAAGGTGCCTCACAAAAGGTTGCTGAAGAAGATTGGGTCTCACAGAGTTGGGGGTAGGGTGCTAGCGTGGATTGGGGATTGGCTATCCGTCAGGAAGCAGAGAATTGGAATAAATGGGTGCTTTTCTGGTTGGCAGATGGTAACTAGTGGCATGCCGCAGGGATCGGTACTGGGGCCTCAACTATTTACCATTTATATAGACGATCTGGAGGAGGGGACTGAGTGTAGGGTAACAAAGTTTGCAGATGACACAAAGATAAGTGGAAAAGTGAATCGTGTGGAGGGCGTAGAAGGTTTGCAGAGAGATTTGGATAGGCTGAGTGAGTGGGCGAGGATCTGGCAGATGGAGTATAATGTTGACAAATGCAAGGTTATTCACTTTGAAGGAAATAATAGCAAATTGGATTATTATCTAAATGGAAAAAAATTACAACATGCTACTGTGCAAAGGGACCTGGGGGTCCTTGTGCATGAGACGCAAAAACCCAGTCTGCAGGTGCAACAGGTGATCAAGAAGGCAAATGGGATGTTGGCCTATACCGCAAGGGGGATAGAATATAAAAGCAGAGATGTCTTGCTGCATCTGTATAGGCCATTGGTGAGGCCGCAGCTGGAATACTGTGTGCAGTATTGGTCCCCTTATTTGCGGAAGGATATATTGGCCTTGGAGGGAGTGCAGAGAAGGTTCACCAGGTTGATACCAGAGATGAGGGGTGTTGATTATGAGGAGAGACTGAGCAGATTGGGTTTGTACTCGTTGGAATTTAGAAGGCTGAGGGGGGATCTTATAGAGACCCATAACATAATGAAGGGGCTGGATAGGGTAGAGGTGGAGAGATTCTTTCCACTTAGAAAGGAAGCTAGAACGAGAGGGCAAGCCTCAAAATAAAGGGGATAGTGCAGATAGTGAGGAACATTGTCAGAGGCTACAGAAGGATATAGATAGGCTGGAAATTTGGGCAAAGAAATGGCAGATGGAGTTCAATCCAGATAAATGCGAAGTGATGCATTTTGGTAGAACTAACGTAGGGGGGAGCTATGCGATAAATGGCAGAACCATAAAGGGTGTAGATACGCAGAGGGACCTGGGTGTGCAAGTCCACAGATCCTTGAAGGTGACAGCACAGGTGGAGAAGGTAGTGAATAAGGCATATGGCATGCTTACCTTTATAGGACGGGGCATAGAGTATAAAAGTTGGGGTCTGATGTTGCGGTTGTATAGAACGTTGGTTCGGCCGCATTTGGAATACTGCGCCCAGTTCTGGTCACCACACTACCAGAAGGACGTGGAAGCTTTAGAGAGAGTGCAGAGGAGGTTTACCAGGATGTTGCCTGGTATGGAAGGGCTTAGTTATGAGGAAAGATTGGGTAAACTGGGGTTGTTCTCACTGGAAAGACGGAGGCTGAGGGGTGACCTAATAGAGGTGTATAAAATTATGAAAGGCATAGATAGGGTGAACGGTGGGAAGCTTTTTCCCAGGTCGGTGGTGACGTTCATGAGGGGTCATAGGTTCAAGGTGAGAGGGGGGGAGGTTTAACACGGATATGAGAAGGACGTATTTTACACAGAGGTGGTGGGGGCCTGGAATGCGCTGCCGGGCAAAGTGGTGGAGGCGGACACACTGGGAACATTTAAGACTTATCTAGATAGCCACATGAATGGAATGGGAATGGAGGGATACAAAAGAATGGTCTAGTTTGGACCAGGGAGCGGCGCGGGCTTGGAGGGCCGAAGGGCCTGTTCCTGTGCTGTACTGTTCTTTGTTCTTTGGGGGTCAGTTTAGGACAGAGTTGAGGAGAAACTTCTTCTCTCAGAGGATGGTGAATCTCTGGAATTCTCTGCCCACTGAAGTGGTCGAGGCTACCTCGTTGAATATGTTTAAATCACGGATAGATGGATTCCTGATCGGTAAGGGAATTAGTGGTTATAGGGATCAGGTGGGTAAGTGGAACTGATCCACTTCAGATCAGCCATGATCTTATTGAATGGCGGGGCAGGCTCGAGGGGCTACTCCTGCTCCTATTTCTTATGTTCTTATGTTCTTAGAGAGTGAAGGTGAACTGGCAATTTAGCCTTGGAGATATATCTATGGAGATGCAGTGGCAGCCATTTAAGGGGATATTTCAGAATACACAGAATAGATACATTCCAATGAGAAAATAAAATTCCAAGGGGAGGACCCACCATCTATGGATAACAAAAGCGTATAATTGCATGAGGATGGGTGGCAGGTCAGAAGATGGGACGGAATAGAAAAAAACAGCAAAGAATCGCCAAAAGATTAACAAGGAGGAAAAAAAATAGAGTATGAGAAAACGAATGCGAGAATTATAAAGATGAACATTAAGAGTTTCTATAGATATTTAAAAGGGAAAAGAGTTAACAAAGTGAGAGTTTGTCCTATAGAAAGTGAGTAGGGGGAAGTAATAATGTAAAATAAGGAGATGGCAGATGAATTGAAAAGGTGTTTTCCATCAGTCTTCACTATAGAGGATACAAGTAACATCCTAGGAATAGTTGTAAATCAATGGCAGGGTGGGAAGAACTCAAGAAAATGACAATCACCAGGGAAGGGGTATTGAGTAAATTGTTGGAACTGCAGGTTGTTAAATCCCCGGGCCCTGATGAATTTCATTCTAAGGTTTCAAAAGAAATGGCTGGTAAGATAGTATGATGCCCTGATTTTAATTTTCCAAAATTCCCTAGATTTGTGTAAGGTTCCATTGGATTGTAAAATAGCAGATGTAACTGTTTTATTCAGAAAGGATGGAACATAGAAAGGTCAGTTAGTTCAACATCTGTTATAGGGAAAATACTATAAGCCATTATTAAAGATGTAAATTGAAAGCAATCAGGCATGGTTTTGTAGAAGGGAAATCATGTTTAACCAGTTTATTAAAGCTTTTTAAAGGAGAATTTAAACTAGATAGGTTGGGGGGAGGGGAGCTAGAAGAGTTGACTAGGATCAAGGAACTAATTGATGGGGGGGAGGATGCAGGGGTAAGGGGAATTACAAAATTAATGGTAGAGGAGAGGGTGCAAGTGAATGAAGGCGGTAATTTAGATAAAGGAGTAGAGGGAGAGGGTGTTCGCGACTCATCAAAGCGGGTCCAGATAAAAGCTGGAATAAGGACACTTTGCCTGAATGCACGAAGCATTCGGAACAAGGTAAATGAGTTGATGGTGCAAATCAGCACAAGTGGGTACGATCTAGTGGCCATTACAGAAACGTGGCTGAAAGGTGACCAGGACTGGGAGATGAATATCCAGGGGTATCAGGCGTTTAGGAAGAATAGACAGGAAGGAAAAGGTGGTGGGGTCGCGCTATTAATAAGAGATAATATCAGGGTAGTACTGAGGGATGACATAGGCTCTGAGGAACAAAACGTGGAATCATTATGGGTAGAGATGAGGAATAGTAGAGGGAGAAAGACACTAGTAGGTGTGGTATATAGGCCCCCAAATAATAATGTTGAGGTAGGGAGGGCTATAAACAAGCAGATAAGGGATGCGTGTAAAAACGGAACGGCAATAATCATGGGGGACTTCAACATGCACATTGACTGGCAGACTCAAGTCGGTAAGGGTGGAATGGAGGAAGAGTTCTTAGAATGCTGTCGGGATAGTTTCCTTGAACAGCATGTTACTGAACCGACGAGGGAACGAGCTATTTTGGATCTGGTATTGTGTAACGAGGTAGGTAGAATTAAGGAACTTATTGTGAAGGACCCTCTTGGGTCTAGTGACCACAATATGGTCGAATTTCTGATTCAGATGGAAGAGGAGAAAGTTTGGTCCCAAACCAGTGTCCTCTGTTTGAACAGAGGGAAATATGATAGGATGAGGGATGAATTGGCTAAGGTAGACTGGGAGAGCAGGCTGGCAGGTAGGATAGCTGAGGAACAGTGGAGGATTTTTAAGGAGATCCTTTTCAGTTCTCAGCAAAAATATATTCCAGCAAAAAACAAGGATTGTAAGAAAAGGGAGAACCAGCCGTGGATAACGAAGGAAATAAAGGAGAGTATTAAAATAAAAACAGCTGCGTACAGAGTGGCCAAAAATAGTGGAGAAACAAGTGATTGGGAAAAATTTAAGAAACAACAAAGAGAGACTAAGAAAGCGATAAAGAAAGGAAGGATAGACTATGAAGCTAGGCTAGCAACTAATATAAAAAATGATAGTAAAAGTTTTTATAAATATATAAAAAGGAATAGAGTGGCTAGAGTGAATGTTGGACCCTTGGAGGACGAGAGGGGGGAGTTAATAGTGGGAAATGAGGATATGGCTGAGTCTTTAAATAAGTTTTTTGTGTCGGTCTTCACGGTGGAGGACACAAATAGTTTGCCAAATATTAACGATAGAGGGTTGGCAGCAGGAGGAATACTTAATACAATTAATGTTACCAGAGAGGCAGTGCTGGGTAGACTAATGGGACTGAAGGTGGACAAGTCCCCGGGTCCGGATGGAATGCATCCCAGGGTATTGAAAGAAATGTCAGAGGTAATAGTGGATGCGTTAGTGATTATTTATCAAAACTCGTTGCATTCTGGGGTAGTGCCGGTTGATTGGAAAACGGCTAATGTTACGCCGCTGTTTAAAAAAGGAAGGAGACAAAAGGCGGGTAACTATAGGCCGGTCAGCTTAACGTCTGTAGTAGGGAAAATGCTGGAATCCATTATTAAAGAGGAGATAGCAGGGCATCTGGATAGAAATGGTTCGATCAATCAGACGCAGCATGGATTCATGAGGGGAAAGTCGTGCTTGACGAACATGTTGGATTTTTATGAAGATGTGACTAGGGCGGTTGATGGAGGAGAACCGGTGGATGCGATGTTTTTGGATTTCCAAAAGGCGTTTGATAAGGTGCCCCATAAAAGGCTGCTGAAGAAGATTAGGGCACACGGAGTTGGGGGTAGTGTGTTAAAGTGGATTGGGGACTGGCTATCCGACAGGAAGCAGAGTCGGAATAAATGGGTGTTTTTCCGGTTGGAGGAAGGTAACTAGTGGCGTGCCGCAGGATCGGTACTCAGGCCGCAACTATTTACCATTTATATAAATTATCTGGAGGAGGGGACGGAGTGTAGGGTAACGAAGTTTGCAGACGACACAAAGATAAGTGGAAAAGTGAATCGTGTGGAGGATGGAGAAGATCTGCAGAGAGATTTGGACAGGCTGAGTGAGTGGGCGAGGATATGGCAAATGGAGTATAACGTTGATAAATGCGAGGTTATACACTTTGGAGGAAATAATAACAAATGGGATTACTATCTCAATGGAAACAAATTAAAACATGCTACCGTGCAAAGGGACCTGGGGGTCCTTGTGCATGAGACGCAAAAGCCCAGTCTGCAGGTACAACAGGTGATCAAGAAGGCAAATGGGATGTTGGCCTATATTGCGAGGGGGATAGAATATAAAAGCAGGGATGTCTTGATGCACCTGTACAGGGCATTGGTGAGGCCGCAGCTGGAATACTGTGTGCAGTATTGGTCCCCTTATATGAGGAAGGATATATTGGCATTGGAGGGAGTGCAGAGAAGGTTCACCAGGTTGATACCGGAGATGAGGGGTTTGGATTATGAGGAGAGGCTGAGGAGATTGGGTTTGTACTCGTTGGAGTTTAGAAGGATGAGGGGGGATCTTATGGAGACTTATAAGATAATGCGGGGACTGGATAGGGTGGAGGCGGAGAGATTCTTTCCACTTAGTAAGGAAGTTAAAACTAGAGGACACAGCCTCAAAATAAAGGGGGGTCGGTTTAAGACAGAGTTGAGGAGGAACTTCTTCTCCCAGAGGGTGGTGAATCTCTGGAATTCTCTGCCCACTGAGGTGGTGGAGGCTACCTCGCTGAATATGTTTAAAGCGCGGATGGATGGATTCCTGATTGGTAAGGGAATTAAGGGTTATGGGGATCAGGCGGGTAAGTGGTACTGATCCACGTCAGATCAGCCATGATCTTATTGAATGGCGGGGCAGGCTCGAGGGGCTAGATGGCCTACTCCTGCTCCTATTTCTTATGTTCTTATGTTCTCACACGAGCTGTAGATAAAGGAGAACTGATGGATGTCGTGTATTTGGGTTCACAGAAGGCATTTGACAAGGTGCCTTATAAAAGATTAATATAAAATAAGCTCATGGTGTAGGAATAACATTTTGGCATTGAATAGAAGATTGACTAGCCAATGGGAAATGGAGTAGGCATAAATGGATCATTTTCTGTTTGGCAGGATGTGGTGAGCAGTGTGCCACAGGTATCAGTATTGGGGCCTCAACTTTTTACTATTTATTTAAATGATTTGAATGAAGGGACCAATTGTATGTTTGATAGATTTGCTGATGTATAAGATAGGTAGGAAAGTAAGTTGTGAAGAGGACATAAGGGGGCTACAAAAGTATCTAATAGGTTAGGTGAGTGGGCAAAGATCTGAAAAATGGAATATAATGCGGATAAAATGTGAGGTTGTCCATTTTGGCTGGACAGGCTAGGCTTGTATCCCCCTGAAATTAGAAGAGTAAGAGGTAATTTGATTGAACCATATAGGCCGGGATTCTCCCAAAAAACTTCTAAGTTCCCAACGCGTGGGAAAATGGGAGGAAATCCTGCTGGTTTTTTTAGCGTGATTTCCAGAAAGGATTTTCACAGTAGGGGATTTTCACAGTAACTTCTTTCAAACTTCATTTGAGTTATAAGGAGAGGCTGAATAGACTGGGACTTTTCTCTCTGGAGCGTAGGAGGCTGAGGGGTGACCTTATAGAGGTCTACAAAATAATGAGGGGCATAGACAAGGTAGATAGTCAATATCTTTTCCCAAAGGTAGGGGAGTCTAAAACTAGAGGGCATAGGTTTAGGGTGAGAGGGGAGAGATACAAAAGTGTCCAGAGGGGCAATTTTTTCACACAGAGGGTGGTGAGTGTCTGGAACAAGCTGCCAGAGGCAGTAGTAGAGGCGGGTACAATTTTATCTTTTAAAAATAGATAGTTTAAAAATAGATAGTTACATGGGTACGATGGGTATAGAGGGATATGGGCCAAACCCCTAAACCAATTGGGATTAGTTTAGGGGTTTAAAAAAAAAAGGGTGGCATGGACAAGTTGGGCCAAAGGGCCTGTTTCCATGCTGTAAACCTCTATGACTCTATTGCAATGTTAATGTAAGTCTACTTGTGACACTAATAAATAAATTTTAAAAACTTAATCACTTAAAAAAAACTTAAACTTAAAAAGGAATCTCCGACACTTTGTGCATCAGAGTGCGCTAGCGTGATTCCCTCTGAAAATCTGGGGGTGGGGCCTATTCCTGCCCAAGAGGCCAGCAGCATAGCACTGAGTGGGCCACTGTGCATGCATCGATCTGTCAACGTGGAGATCGACGCATGCGCAGTGGCCTCCCTACCTCATTGCCAGCCTCCCGATCACTGGCCAGCCCGATCGCTGGCCTCCCTCGCAACACCCATCACTGGCGTTCCGAATCCCCACTTCTTGATTGTTGGCCTCTCTGACCTCTGTGGAGATGTCGGCGTTGGACTGGGGTAAGCACAGTAAGAAGTCTCACAACACCAGGTTAAAGTCCAACAGGTTTATTTGGTAGCACAAGCCACAAGCTTTTGGAGCACTGCCCCTTCATCAGGTGAGTGGGAGTTGTGTCCACAAACAGGACATATATAGGCACAAACTCAATTTACAAGATAATGGTTGGAATGAAACCTGTAAAGACTCGTATTCCAACCATTATCTTGTAAATTGAGTTTGTGTCTATATATGCCTTGTTTGTGAACACAGCTCCCACTCACCTAATGAAGGGGCAGTGCTCCGAAAGCTTATGGCCTGTGCTACCAAATAAACCTGTTGGACTTTAACTTGGTGTTGTGAGACTTCTTACTCTCTGACCTCCCCAGGCAAGACCTGATGTGCCTCCCTGCCATCCTGATCTCCCTGACCCCCCCCCATCCGGCCAGCCCCGATCTCCCCGACCACCCACCCGGCCAACCCCGATCTCCCCGATCACCCACATGGCCAGCCTTGATCTTCTCAACCTCCTCACCCGGACAGCTCCCGCCGGCCAGCCCCGACATCTCCCCCCCACCCCCACCTGAATGGACAGCCCAATCACTTCTTCCCTCCCTCTTCCAGTCATCCCGATTGCAGAGTGGCAGAGGGTCCCCCCCACCCCAACGATTGCCCCCAAAATGCCCTGTCCCCCAATAGGCCCCGCTCCCTCTGGTCCCGTCACCCTTTGGCACTGCCCGATGCCTGGTGGGCAAGGAAGCCCACAAAACGGCTGCCACTGATATCTCCTGGCCCACTGCGCTGCTCGAGTAGCACAGCGGGATGGGAGAATTGCCCCCATAAGATCCTGAGGGGAATTGACATCGTGGATGTGGAATGGATGCTTCCTCTTGTGAGAGAACCTCGAACTATGGGCCACTGTTTAAAAATACTGAGTTGCCCATTTAAGAGAGAGGTGAGGATTTTTTTTTCCGTCAGAGGGTTGTGAGACTTTGGAATTCTTTTCATCAAATGGTGGTTGAGACACTCTTTGAATATCTTTAAGACAAAAGTAGACAGATTCTTGATAAGGAAAAGGGTGAAAGGTTATCTGGGATAGGCATGAATGTGAAGTTGAGGATTTAAATTAGATCATCCATGATCTTACTGAATAGCGGACCAGGCTCAAGAGGCCAACTCCTGTTCCTAATTCATATAGAACATAGAACATAGAAAAAATACAGCACAAACAGGCCCTTCGGCCCACAAGTTGCACCGGTCATGTCCCTACCTACCTAGGCTTATATATAGGCTTACCTATAACCCTCAAACCTATTAAGTCCCATGTCCTCATCCAGAAGTCTCTTAAAAGACCCTATCGAGTTTGCTTCCACCACCACTGACGGCAGCCGATTCCACTCACCCACCATCCTCTGAGTGAAAAACTTACCCCTGACATCTCCTCTGTACCTACTCCCCAGCACCATAAACCTGTGTCCTCTCATAGCAGCCATTTCAGCCCTGGGAAAAAGCCTCTGAGAGTCCACCCGATCTATACCTCTCAACATCTTGTACACCTCTATCAGGTCACCTCTCATCCTTTGTCTCTCCAAGGAAAAAAGACCGAGCTCCCTCAACCTATCCTCATAAGGCATGCCAACCAATCCAGGCAACATCCTTGTAAATCTTCTCTGCACCCTTTCAATCATTTACACATCCCTCCTGTAATGAGGCGACCAGAACTGAGCACAGTACTCCAAGTGGGGTCTGACGAGGGTCTTATAAAGCTGCATCATTATCTCCCGACTCCTAAACTCAATCCCTCGATTGATGAAGGCCAGCACACCATACGCCTTCTTAACCACCTCCTCTACGTGCGAGGCCGATTTAAGAGTCCTATGGACCTGGACCCCAAGGTCCTGATCCTCCACACTGCTAAGAGTCTTACCCTTGATATTATACTCCTTCATCCCATTTGACCTGCCAAAATGGACCACTATGCATTTATCCGGGTTGAAGTCCATCTGCCACTTCTCCGCCCAGTCTTGCATCCTATCTATGTCACGCTGCAGCTTCTGACATCCCTCCAACCTATCCACAATACCACCAACCTTCGTGTCGTCGACAAACTTACCAACCCATCCCTCCACTTCCTCATCCAGGTCATTTATGAAAATGACGAACAGCAAGGGTCCCAGAACAGATCCCTGGGGCACTCCACTGGTAACCGACCTCCATTCAGAAAAAGACCCATCTACAACCACTCTGCCTTCTGCAGGCAAGCCAGTTCTGGATCCACAAGGCAACAGCCCCTTGGATCCCATGCCCTCTCACTTTCTCGAGAAGTCTTGCATGGGGGACCTTATTGAACGCCTTGCTGAAGTCCATGTAAACCACATCGACCGCTTTTCCTTCGTCAATGTGTTTAGTCACATTTTCAAAGAACTCCACCAGGCTCGTAAGGCACAATTTGCCTTTGACAAAGCCATGCTGACTACTTTTGAGCATACTAAACTTCTCTAAATGTTCATAAATCCTGTCCCTCAGGATCTTCTCCATCAACTTACCAACCACTGAGGTTAGACTCACCGGTCGGTAATTTCCTGGGCTATCCCTATTCCCTTTCTTGAATATAGGAACCACATCCACAATCCTCCAATCCTCCGGAATCGCTCCCGTCTCCACCGACAACGCAAAGATCATTGCCAGAGGCTCTGCAATCTCTTCCCTCGCCGCCCATAGTAACCTGGGGTACATCCCATCCGGTCCCGGCGACTTATCTATCTTGATGCTATTCAAAATTTCCAACACATCCTCTTTCTTAATGTCCACATACTCAATCTTTTCAGTCCGCCTCAATCCTGTAGTACAACTACCCAGGTCTTTTTCCACCGTGAATACCGAGGTAAAATACTCATTTAGCACCTCTGCTATTTCTTCCGGTTCTGTACAGACTTTCTCATCTTCACATTTTATAGGTCCTATTCCTTCACATCTCATCCTTTTACTCTTCACATATTTATAGAACGCCTTAGGGTTCTCCTTAATCTTACCTGCCAAGGTCTTCTCGTGACCCCTTCTGGCTCTCCTAATTTCTTTCTTAAGTCCCTTCCTACAAGCCGTATACTCATCTAGATCCCTATCATCGCCTAGCTCTCTGAACCTTTTGTACACTTTCCTTTTCTTTTTGACTAGGTTCAGTGCAGCTTTCGTGCACCACGGTTCCTTTAACCTACCAAAACCTCCCTGTCTCATCGGAACGTTGTCATGCAGAACTCCAGAAAAGCATTCCTTGAAAATCTGCCACCTTACTTCGGTACTTTTCCTCAAGAATACCTCCTTCCAATTTATGCCTCTAATCTCCTGCCTGATGGCTTCATATTTCCCCATACTCCAGATAAACACTTTCCTAGCTTGCCTGATCCTATCTTTTTCCAATGCTAGCGTAAAGGAGATAGAGTTATGATCACTATCCCCAAGATACTCCCCCACTGAGAGATCCGACACCTGTCCAGGCTCATTAGCCAGTACCAGATCGAGTACAGCCTCTCCTCTTGTAGTCTTATCCACATGCTGTGTCAAGAAACCCTCCTGAACACACCTAACAAACTCCTCCCCATCCAAACCCCTTACCCTAGAGATATTCCAATCGATGTTTGGGAAATTAAAGTCTCCCATCACGACAACCCTGTTATTACTACATCTCTCCAGGATCTGTTTCCCTATCTGCTCCTCAACATCCCTGTTACTATTGGGCGGCCTGTAGAAAACACCCAGCAAAGTTATTGACCCCTTCCCACTCCGAACTTCCACCCACAGAGATTCCGTAGACAATCCCTCCACGGCTTCCACCTTCTCTACAGCTGTGACACTATCCCTGATCAGCAGTGCCACTCCCCCCCCTCTTTTGCCTCCCTCTCTGTCCTTTCTGAAACACCTGAAACCCGGCACCTGAAGTATCCAGTCCTGTCCCTGTCCCCAAGTCTCCATAATGGCTACCACATCACACTTCCAAGCATCAATCCACACTCTAAGCTCATCCACTTTATTCACTACACTCCTGGCGTTAAAATAAACACATCTCAAACCTTTGGTCTGAGCTCTCCCCTTCTCCATCACCCGTCTATTCTCCCTCTTACACTGTCTACAATCCTTCTCTATTTGCGGGCTAACCTCCTCGCTCTCAGTCACCTCATTACGATTCCCTCCCCCCAACCTTTCTAGTTTAAAGTCTCCCCAGTAGCCTTAGCCAACCTTCCTGCCAGGATATTGGTCCCCCTGAGATTCAAGTGCCACCCGTCTTTTTTGTACAGGTCACACCTACCCCTAAAGAGGTCCCAATGATCCAGGAACCTGAATCCCTGCCCCCTGCTCCAGTCCCTCAGCCACGCATTCATCCTCCACCTCACTCCATTCCTGCTCTCACTTTCCCGTGGCACAGGCAGCAATCCTGAGATTACTACCTTTGCGTTCCTCCTTCCCAACTGTCTACCTAACTCCCTATATTCTCTTTTCATGACCCCTTCCCTCTTCCTACCTATGTCAGCATTCCTACCTATGTTTGCGTGTTTGTATGTAAATCAGCAGATTGCTTGTTTCTTAGTTCTCAACTGAATATAGAGATTTCAAAATGGTCATTTGAGACATGTGGCCTCTTTCCACCTCCATGATTTCAGAAGGGATGCTGATCTGGTGTGTGGGTCTGGCTTTTGATTTTTAGCTTATATTGTCCTCGTCATTAGCCTCTGAAAGAGTCAGCATCCATGCTGAGGACCTTGTTTCAGGGCACTATTTTCTGGGCAGACCCTATGATTCTGCTGGAGGAGTAAACTGGATGTAAATTACATCCATTTTCTAAACCTCAGAAGTCACCGCCTTTAGGAGAGATGGAAACTAAATTAGACAAAGGTTTTCTGTGCTTTGCGATGTTGCATGTTACTGTTTCAGTATACCATACTGCCACACTGCATCTTTTCTTGATTTATAATAAGGTACACCAAGTATGAGCATCATGTGGTTTTATTTGTTCACCAGTAGTGCAACGACTTAACAAGTAGATGATGGAAAACTTGTACCTTTGATAACATATTCACTAATTTTGTAGTGAATATATCATTAGATTAAACATAAAACTATAAACATAATGTTGATGTGCTTGTTAGGAAGCGTTTACCTCTCTACCTTACTAACATGTGCTGACATGCAAATAGGCATAAACTATGTAGCTTTGCCTTTTGTTCTGTGTGCTTGAATGAATTACACTGTCTAGACACTAGTACTGGAGCTGATTTCTTTACGTGGGGGAAGAAATTGATGATGGATGTTGTGGCACAGATTAAATAAATTTACAAAGACTGCGGGTTACATTGTGTTGATCTTAGTATTATTAGTAACCTCATACCATAGTTATTCTCTTAACACCCAACTGTAAACTGGGTGGTTTCACCAGCAGCAGGAAGAAAAGAAACATGAGCATGGCCAGACCACCTGAGTTAAAAAGGAAGTTTTATTTATTTCAGATGCCTCCAATTTACCTTAAGTGACTATAACTGTCAAGGACACAAAACTTGGAAATATTGTGATCTTCAAGTAGAATAGTGTTAAACTTCAAAAGGTTGTGGACAGGATGGTGGAATAGGCTGACAAGTGACAGGTGAAATGTATTGCAGAGAAGTGCAAAGTGATTCATTTTGGTAAAAAGGACAGAGAGAGACAATGTGAAATAAGTGATATAGTTCAAAGGTGGATGCAGGAGCAGAGAGACCTCAGAGTATATCATTGAAGATGGTGGGGCAGGTTGTGAAAGGGGTTGATAAAACACATGGGATCCTGGTATTTATAAATAGGGGACAGATTAAAAAAGCAAGGAATTTATGATAAACTTGAAGAAAATGCTGGTTAAACCTCAATTGGAGTATTGTGTCCAGTTAGGGGAGGAGGTTGCATAGTGGTATTGTCACTGACTAGTAATCTGGACTATTAAATGCCCTCTGAAATGGCCTAGCAAGCAATTTCAAGGGCAATTAGCGATGGGCAATAAATGCTGGCTGAGTCAACAATGTCCATATCCCATTAAAAAAGGTTCTGGGCACCGCACTTTAGGAAGGATCATGAAGCCATTAGGAGGGTACAGAAAGACTCATGATTCATTATTCAAGAAAGGATAAACCAGAAAACTAACTACATGTCAGTCAGTCTAACCTCAGGGTGGGGAAACAATTCTGGTTGGAAGCAATTCTGAGAAACAGAATTGATCTGCATTTGGAGGGGCAGAGATTAATTAAGAACAGTCAGCATGATTTTGTTAAAGGGAAGTCATGTCTGACCAACTTGATTGAATTTTTCGAAGAGGTGACCAGGTGTGTAGATGAGGGCAATGCATTTGACATAATCTATTTGGACTTCAGCAAGGCTTTTGATATGATCCCACATGGGAGACTGATAGCAAAGGCAAGATCCCAAGGGATTCAAGGAAATTTGGAAAATTGGATCCAAAATAGGTTGAATGGCAGGAAGCATAGCATGATGGTCAAGGAGTGTTTTTCCGACAGTAAGACTGTGTCCAGTGGGGTCCCGCAGGGATCGGTGTTGGGGCCCTTGCTGCTTGTGGTTTATATGAATGATTTAGACTTGAATGTAGGAGAGTGGATCAGTAAATTTGTGGCTTATATGAAAATTGGTGGGGTGGTAAATAGTGAGGAAGATAGTCTTAGATTGCAGGAGGATATAGACAGGCTGATCGGATAGGCTGATCAGTGGCAAATGGAATTCAATCCAGATAAATGTGAGGTGATGCACTTGGGCAGGACAAACGAGGCAAAGGAATACATGATGAACGACAGGACACTGGGAAGCACCAAGGATCAGAGGGATCTTGGTATGTATGTACACCATCCCTTGTAGCTGTATCATTAGAAGCCATAACACATGAAATATCATGTATGAAGACAACTCTACAGTCATAGCCAGAACAGAAGATGAGCTCGAGCTTTTCTCTGGAGCATAGGAGGCTTAGGGGTGATCTTATAGCGGCCCATAAAATAATGAGGGGCATAGATCAGCTAGATAGTCAATATCTTTTCCCAAAGGTAGGAAAGTCTAAAACTAGAGGGCATAGGTATAAGGTAAGAGGGGAGAGATACAAAAGTGTCCAGAGGGACAATTTTTTCACACAGCGGGTGGGGAGTGTCTGGAACAAGCTGCCAGAAGTAGTAGTAGAGGCAGGTACAATCTTGTCTTTTAAAAAGCATTTAGACAGTTACATGGGTAAGATGGACATAGAGGGAAATGGGCCAAACGCGGGCAATTGGGACTAGCTTAGGGGTTAAAAAAGGGCGGCAAGGACAAATTGGGCTGAAAGGCCTGTTTCCATGCTGTAAACATCTATGACTCTATGACTCTAGTCAAAAGACACATTGGGGTGGACTTTATGGAGGTATAGGGCTCCTGCTTACCGGAGAGCCAGCAAAAGACCTGTATCATCTCCTCTGAGAAGGCCCCTGGTATGAAATGCATCTCAAGCACTTAGTGGTCAGTGATGGGCCTTTTGTGGGATCAAGGACCTGATGGAATAGGCTGACAAGTGACAGGTGAAATGTATTGCAGGGAAGTGCAAAGTGATTCATTTTGGTAAAAAGGACAAAGAGAGACAATGTGAAATAAGTGATATAGTGATATAGAGGGGGCATAAATTCCACCCACCAAGAGCTGCAAGCTCATCAGCATCACCAAAGAAGTGATCGCTGCTGTCCAAACGACAGCCACCAAAGGGCCAGAATCGATGAGCAACCCAGGCCAGAGGTAAGCAATGGTGGGAGGGTTTTATTGGGGTGGAAATTGCAGAATTATTGGCAGCAAGGGCAGGGGATTGCCTCTCAACAGACTGCCATTCTCAATCAGGCATTGAATGCCTTTGAAGAATGCCCCTCCACTGCCAGCGATCACAAGTGACCTGCACAAATTTGCTTGTCATGCTCCCCAAGTGGCAGCAGTCCCACCCAGTCCCGCCCTTAAAGCGCCTCAATTAGCAGCTGGGTGGGAAGTCTGACCATGAGCCTTTCCATCTGGCTTAATCTTGTCGGAGGTGGGAAGGCAGTGGAGTGCTCACCTGCCACCCTCCCATTTTATTAAAATGCCCTTCCTACTTCCAAATATGCCACAAGGGAAGACATAGATTTTCACCCAAGTGAGCCTTTTGGACTGAAAGTCAATGAGGCAAAGACCAATGGTATGTCTCTTAATAGTACCTGTAATGGAAAAATGGAGATTGGAAACACTTAGAGGCAATGGATAAATTCAAGAAAGCCAGAGAAAAAAATCAAGACAATGCCAATGGCCCCACTAAGACTATAGTGACAATGAATGAATGATTGTCGGGGTGTTGCCTTTCTTCAATTTTCTACTTAAGTCACTGGTTATGCACAGCCAGGGGACTTGAATTTCCTACTGCTATATTGAACTACAATGAGTTTTCTATCAGGAATTCTCAGTAACCTTTATTGCAGGATTGTAAATAGAGTAGATTGTGCCTCAGGTGATCTGTAACCACCCAACTTTGCTTTGGAATATAGAGGAAAAGGTATACATTCTTCCATGTTTTTTTGCCACCAATTCCATCAAAACACTTGCAGACTCATTCGTGATGCAACATCTTAATTGCTGTTGTAGCACAAGGCAAAGCTGCACAATCTCTGGTGCTGCAGTGGAAGTTCAAACTGAAATTCATACAACCTCAGCTTGCTGTCACGCCAGCTCAGCCTGCTCGCATACAATTTCAGCTCTTTGCCAACAAAGGCTCAGACTGCTGTCATCATAACTGCGGACAACAGTGCTCAAGGGAGCTTGCAGAGTGTTAAGGCAGTTCAGAAATCTGTCCTCCAACACATTGCTACCGTTGTTGAGGCACTCTTGGGTGAGGGGGGAGTGGCCTGATGGAGCATGAACCTCTGTCCTCTCTCAGGATGACAGCATTTGTCCTCCCATTTCTGCCACTCTGCTAGTTCTACTGCTGTTGTCTGTCAGTTAGCCAGCCCAGACTGCTGCTGCCCATGCTGAAATGGTGAAGTCCAAAGCCAGCACTTTTAGGGACAGAGCTCATGAAGGTTGTCATGCAATGCCACTTGCAGAGTCCCCACTGAAAGTCAGCAGCCTTCCACCAGCTATGCCACAGCTGCAGACATAACAAGCACTGTCAAGGAGCACCAGGACAGGGAAAGGCACATGAAAAACAGGCACTAGGGAATGCATTAATGTAATCAGTTGACTTTTGGAAAGAATATTTAATGGCGAACTTTCTGTTTCTGGCATGTTTGGCTGTTCTAGGTTAAGAGCATTAGCTGGAATATTGAGTTTGAAAATGGCAACGCTAGCTTATCATGCAACAAACACCTGAACTGTGTGCATGTGCCACACACATTTTGGAACTAAAATGGCAACTATGGTACCAAAACAAAGGTGCTACTCAACAAAGATTTATAGGGGGCAATGTGGAGTAGGGCTCATTCATGGTCATCACTGTTCCTGTTAGCAAGAGAGAATGTTGTGAATTTCTATCGTGGACTGACAGTGATGGATTATGGAAATTCCTTTCACAGGGGGTTAGAAGAGAAGGACTTGCAGACGGGAAGGTAAAATCTTTTACTGCAGTCATGTTGGTCTGTGTTTCTAAACTCTGTCTCACTATCCCAGTAATGTAAGAGGATAGTACATTGCTGTGAGTATTACACTATAGTACCTCTACTCATTATTTCCCCTTCTGCCACTCTGCGATCCAGGCTGTTGGCTCCAGTAGTAAACATCATTAGATTTCTGTGCATGCGTGGACAAGTGAACATGTGAAGAATGGTATCTTGCATGTCCATTTTTCATTGGAGGAGACACAGGGGCGATCTTACATTACGCCCTGTCGGCCGATGAGCGGGGCAAGCTGGTAAGATCACAAGAGAGCTGGGAAATCAGGCAAACACCCGATTTCACGCCTCTCGTGATCTTACTGGCACCGGATATTCGGCGAGTTCAGCCTCACTCCCATTTGCAAAGCAAGGCTGAATAAATTAGTGAATAATTTACTCAAATTAAATTTAAATATTTTTTGCATCTGTTTAGCGAGCCTGGGACTCAATTGTTCGGGTTCACTTCCCTTTGTGGCCTCATCGGGAGAGGTTCTCTCCAGCAATGGGGACCAGATGCGATGGGCTCGCCAGTAGAACCACTGGACAGTGCCAAGGGGGTGGGACCTGCGGCTGGCAGTGCCTACTGGGGGTGGGGTGGGGGGCCAGACTGGGGTGGCTAATCGGTGGTAGGGGGGAACGACTGCGCACTCTGCACAATGATCGGTGGGGGAGAGATGGGGGCGATCATGGCTGACCATTGGGGGTGGACAGGCAGGCCATCAGAGGGGGTGGGACTGACGATCATGGGGGGAGTTGGGGCCTGCGATCGGGGGAGAGTCAGGCCCAGCAATCGGGGGGGGGGGGGGGGAGCGTTGGGGCACCCATTGCCACTTTACATTGCAATTGGTGGGGGAGCAAGAGGGGATTGGTTTTGGTGAAGAGATCGTGGGGTCGATCAGTCTGAGTGGGTGAGGCAGGAGTCATGATAGCTGGAGGGGACTGATGTGCTTAAGCCATGGAGGCTGGCTGACAGCAGCAGAGGATGAGCGACAGGCCTCTCTGCTCTCACAGCCGAGTTCAGCTGATTGCCCAGTTTCTGCTGGAGATGCTCACAGGCCTGCCCTCCATTGCTGTAGCCATGGGTGAGCTTTTGCATCGGCTATGCAATGGGGGATGGCATACCTTGGCCTACCTCTATGATCCCCTTTCCCTCCAGGAAGCAGGGAAGGGGCTTAGGGCACCCAAGGACAGGAGGACACCCCTGGGACCACCACTTAGAACTCTCCAAGTGTATCCAGGCATTTCAAGTTCCTTCTGTTTTTGACCTCATCAGCTTCAGCCACAGGGGACCTTCCCCAGATTCAAAGAAAGCCTTGAGCATCCAGAGAATGCCTGCTAAACTCATCAGAAACAAGAGAGCATAGTAGAGAGCAGCTGCCTCCATCCCTGTTATGGATGTCAGGGAAGCGCTTGATGCAGTGGTAGGCAAGGCAAAGTTAAAAAATTCTAGTTCACTCTGGTGGCACAAGTGCATTATTATTGTTCATTTTTGCTGCACAATTGTAAATATATGTGTATTTGCACTTCATGGAGGGCTCCTCAGATTTTCTTGGTTCTGTTAATATTAATCCCTGTGTGCATCCTCAAATTCAAGGGATTAACTCATGCAGTTGCATAGCCAGTGCAAAAGCTCGCCCATAGCTACAGCAATGGAGGGCAGGCCTGTGTACATCTCCAGCAGGAACTGGGCTGAACCAGGTTCTCCATGGTATCTGCCATCCTCCCATTGGAAAACTCGATATGCGCACATGCTGGTGCCACTACATGAGACAGAAGGCAAATGGACTCCTCCAGTTTATGTGTGTCACTCTGTTGATTCATGCCTGTGCATGGAGGCATCAATTTTTGCTAGGGCCTTTGCTAGCCATGTGAGAGAAGCCTCCCACACACACACTATTCCTTTGCCCTTCACAGCTTATTCCATTTAATGAACTTTCCCTTGTCAGGAATAAATGTTGGGATTCCCCTTCAGTTGTCCAGTCAAGCTGACTTGCAGGCCACTTACCTGATGATCCTTCTCCCATCTAGCATTTAGTGAGCTGGATATCAACATGGTGGTCAGTGGCAATGGTGTGCATTTCGCTCCAGGTCTGCTTAAATTTCCTGTTAAGTTGCTTTCAGTTAGGATGCTACATTTAGCCTCATTATGTCTGGTCTATGAAAGAGAAAACTGTTTAACCATTCCTGTTACAAAGCATCGCTGTTGCAATATATGCTTGTGTAAATGCCTGGGTACATGTTTCAGCTTGTTTATAATTCCCTCATGATTGAATAACCCACTAATACTCATTTTTCAGGTTTACATATGCAGAATGGAAATCTGGCTGAGGTACAGGTATCCTGCTGTGGGCCATAGAGGTATACTGAGCATGAGACACCCAACTGCAGAGAAGGATTGAAAATAATGTTCAGGTCAGGTTGCTTAAAATGTTAAAATACCATGTTTCATGATTTAACGCAAAAGGAATGCATACCTCAAAGTTATCAATATTGAAATAAGACAATAACAAATAGCATTAGCTTCCCCAGAGCCTTACTTCTATCAGATTTTCACTTTTATTGGTAGTTTCAGTATCCTCCTACCGTAACAGATTTAGTCAAGCAGGGGTGGATAAAACAAGTGCTGTCAAACTTATACTTCATATTTACAGAAAATTAGGGATGGGGATGAAAGAAAATTTGTTTTTTCTTTTACACTACTGTTTTGCATATATCTTTGAGCAACGTGATCATTGTAGATGCATTAAAATGTGTTTGTTCATGCTGCACATAAATTAGATTTAGAAATATTTGAAAACTGTCTTGAATCTTCATTAATCAAAAGGTGAAGCATGCAAAATTGGGCTGCAAGCAATGCTGGTGCTGGTGTTCCAGAAGCCTCAAAACAAGCAAATGGTACTGCCTGCATTACTGGTATGGCCTGCACAGGCAGCCCCATGTTGTGAAGGGTGCTGTGTATATGCTGTGCGTACATTGGAAGCATCAGGAATGGAGCCATCATGATGTCATCTGCATGTCCAATGAATGCCAGTAGAGTCATAATCATAGAGATCTGCAGCACAAAAAAAGGCCCTTTAGCCCATCACATCTGGTCGAAGACAAACCACCTAACCTTTCTAATCCCATTTCCCAGCACTTGGTCCATAGCCTTGCATGCCTAGGCACACTAAACTTCTTAAACGTTATGAGAGTCTCTGTATCCATCACCCTTTCAGGCAGAGAGTTCCAGATTTCCACCACCCTTTGGGTGAAAACGTTTTTCCACACATCCCCTCTAAACCTCCTGCCCTTATCTTAAATCTATGCCCTCAAGTCATTGATCTCTCCACGAAGGGGAAACGTTTCTTCCTGTCTACTCTATCTATGTCCCTCATAACTTTATACCTTTCAATCATGTCTCCCTCAGTCACCTCTGCTCCAAGGAAAACAACCCCAGTCTATCCAATCTGTCTTCATAACTAAAACTCTCCAGTCCAGGCAACATCCAGGTAAATCTCTTCTGCACCCTTCCCAGTGCTACCACATCCCTCCTATAGTATGGACTCCAGAACTGCATACTATACTCTAGCTGTGGCCTAATCAATGTTTTATATAGTTCCCTGCCCTTAAATTCTGTGCATCAGCTAATAAAGGCAAGTATACCATATGCCTTCTTAACCAATTTATCCATCAGTCCTACTACCTTAAGGGACTGGTGTACATGCCATACATGAACAACAATCACTCTCAGCTGAGCAAGCATACCGTAAACACAAACCCTAACCTTTCTAATCCCATTTCCCAGCACTTGGTCCATAGCCTTGCAAGCCTAGGCACACTAACCTTCTTAAACATTATGAGAGTCTCTGTATCCATCACTCTTTCAGGCAGTGAGTTCCAGATTTCCACTACCCCCACATAATTGACACTAACCAGAAGGTCAAACATGAACTTGCAGATGAAAAGGCTGGAAAAATCAGATGGGTTAAGGTCACCTAGATGAAGAGTTCATAAAATGTCTTTGGGATAGTTTCTTAGAACAGCACATAGTGGAGCCAACCAGAGAACAAGCTATACTAGACTTGATATTGTGCAATGAGATAGGGTTAATTAATTACCTCATTATGAAGATCTATCGGCGGCAGCGATCATAATACAATTGAATTTTACATTCAGTTTGAGGGAGAGAAGAGTGGGTCCAAGACTAGTATTATAAACTTAAATAAGTACAATTATGAGGGGATGAAAACAAAGTTAGCTAGAGTGAACCGGTAAGTGAGGTTAAGGACTAGGTCAATAGAGATGCAGTGGCAGACATTCAACAGGACATTTTGGAATACATAGAATAGATTTATTCCAAATAGAAAGAAAAATTCCAAAGGAAGATCCATCATCCATAGTTAATTTAAAAAGTTAAAGACAATGGAGAGGATTCACCAATCTTGTGCGATAGCCGGTGGGAATCCCTGCTGAATGGGGCATCAGCCAAAATAATGGGGTTTCCATCAGGAATGAGGGCTATTGGGATTTACCTGACCCACCCTGCTGGCCCTGATCAGGTTCCTGCCCATAATGGACTGGAGGGTTAGAGGGATGTGAAGAAAAACTTTTTCACCCAAAGAGTGGTGGGAGTCTGGAACTCACTGCCTGAAAGGGTGATGGAAACACAGATCCTCATAACACTTAAGTATTTAGTATGCCAAGACATACAAGGTTATGGACCAAGTGCTGGAAAATGGGATTAGAATAGTTGGATAGTTTGTCTTTGACTGGCGTAGATGTGATGGACCAAAGGGCCTTTTTCTATGCTGTAGACCTCTATGACTATGACTCCATTGGCATTCATTGGACATGCAGATGACATCATGAAGGCTCCATTCCCTTCTTATTCACCCATCAGACTGGAGGTTTTGTTGCCATCATACAAGATTAGTATGCCCATGCTGAAGACAAAGATCATTTATATGACACTGTAGGTGGTATTTTGGAGCATCTGCCACAAGGAGATAAGTTATTTCTCCTTAGGAACTTTAATACAAGATTTGGATCTGGCAGAGTTTCATGACAAGCATGTTTCAATCACCATGACTTTGGCAAGGTGAATGAAAATGGGCAATGGCTACTAGAACTTTTCGCACAGCATGGACTTTGTGTTACCAACACCTTCTGCCATAGCAGACATTTCCATGGGCACCAACGTAACCTGATAATCCTAGAAGACATGGTTTGTCCAGAATTCTTCACACCCACACCTATCACATGCAGTTTGCAATATTGATCACTCGTTTGTCAGTAGCAGGGTAAATATGGCAGTCTAAACATAATGGCATCCCATGCATCAGTATTCCATGCAAAATGGGAGGGGGAGAATTCAGCGGTCATGGTCCATGCAAGTACCAATGACGTAGATAAAACTAAGAAACAGGTTCTGCATAGAGAGTATGAGGAGCTGGGCACTAAATTAAAAAGCAGAACCTCAAAGGTAATAATTAATGTACTGGTGTGGGAGAAGTGGATTAGGGCTGCTCTCACCAGGTGAAAATTACCAGGGATTATGTTTTCATTCTAGGATGATCCTGAGCAGTTTTGACAGATGAGGCCAAGATATTGCTTTATGGGTCCAGTTAAGGAAAACGCAACAAGATAGCAATCACAGAGGATGCCATTTGTGACTTTGATTAAAATCATTTCAGGATGTGTGGGGCAATGATTGGAGTGATTCAAACATGGAGCCATTCTTAGTCTGGCCACTAGGAGTTGCTATTCCAGATCTATGTTTGTACTATTTCATTTAGGTTTGATTCCTGACTTAAATCCTATTGTTGAGTTGGACTGAGATTTCCAGGTTCCCAGTTTGTGTCAGTACAATAATTGGAATGATTCACTGAACAAAAAGGGTTAGGAATACTTCTGCTGCAGTCTCCTTCAGACAAATCCTGTGGAAAGAAAAGCAGAGAAGTTATTGCTAATGTTACATGCAAGTGGTTAGTTCTGGGCTACTGAATCCAGTAGGAATTCGAGTCAACAGTTTTAATTTGCTTGATGCAAATCTTTAAAATATTAAAATCTGACATCAGTATTTACAGAAGGTATCATTGCCATATACATCATGTCATCTCTAAAACTGGAAAACAAACAGCTGATCCTACTTAGACTAGACTGCAACTACTCAGCTCATTCCAGCTGGCACCAAACTGTCTTCAAGACATCACATTGGGCTGTTACATGATGCTTTCTCTATATAGTGTGTAAAGGGCTAACGTTAATTGATGCAGTGGGCACCATAATCAGAATGTGAATATATTATGTCATAGAGTAATAAAATGCAGTTTTAATTTGTTCAATTCCTTGTCTCTGACATGTTAGCTGCGAGGAAAAGGAAATCAGAAAGGGAAGTAAAGTATGAAGGAGCATTATCCCAAAACAAACTTGAGTGGAATCTCTTTGACCTTGCATTGTTCTCTAGTTTCTCTCCAGGGCTTCTTCAAATTGTCTTCGTAAACCCATCTCCTCTGGGCAGGATTCTCTGGCTGTTCACACCAGCAGGATTCTCTGGTCCCGCTGCAATGAATGGAGATTTTGCTGAGTGCCAAGTTCTACATCCCTGTTGGCAGTGGTGGCAGGGCGTGAAAGGCTGGAAAATTCCGGCCCCTGTCTTTTCCACTCACATCTCCATTAAGTCTGAGGAGCTCATGGACATTTTTGTTACTAAGACCATCTGATCAATTACTTCTGCCACTTCCCTCCCTCCCTCCTAGCCTACTGGGACAATCTTCTTGTAAAATTCCCCCTTGCCCTAGCTGAACTGCCTTCATTCTCTCATTTCTGTTCTATCATTCCTAATGCCTTTTCTGAGTTCTTCTTGTCCACAAGACCCAGCACCTGCTCTCTTAACCCTATTTCTGCTAACTTGCTGACCACACAACTTCCTATCTCAGGTCTCCCTCCTCAGCTACAGTGACTAGAGAACCATACAAAAATATAGCACAGAAAGAGGCCATTCAGTTCATTGTGTTTGCACCAGCTGAAAAAACTAGCCGCCGATTCTAATCCCATCTTCCAGCATACGCTCTGCAGCCTTGCAGGTTACATCACTTCAGGTGCAGATTCAGGCACCTTTTAAATAAGTTGAGGGTTTGTTTCTGCCTCAACCACAAATCCAGGCAGAAAATTCCAGACAACTATTACCCTCTGGGTGAAAACATTTTTCCTAATGTAATAACTGCAAGGAATTGACAACTAACAAGGCAGATAAATGAACAGCGCTTATTTAGGGGAAAATAACTATATACAAGACAGAGATAAGAATGCTTCTGGACGCCAACTGCCAGAGAGCCTGTGCTCCCGCTCTCAATTTGCATGCCTCGCTGCAATTGGCCTGATGGGTCATGTGACCCTCGATAACTTATCCCTTAAAGGTGCATGCTACCACACCAAATATCTTCTCTAATCCTTCTACCTTATATCTGGGCCTGGTAATTGACCTCTCTGCTGGGGGAACAATTATTTCCTGTCTACTCTGCCTAGGCCCCTCATAATTTTGTACACTTCAATAAAGCCTCCCCTGTTCTAAGGAAAACAACTGTAGCCTATTCAATATTTCATTATAGCTCCAATTTTCACAGCCTAGAAACATTCTTGTATGTCTCCTCTGTACTCTCTCGACAACAATTATGTCCATCCTGTACTGTGGTAACTAGAATTGTATGCAAAATTTTAGCTGTGGCCTAACCAGCATTTTATCAGTTCCATCATTATATCCCTGCTTTTGTATTCTATACCTTGTACAATAAAGGAAAGTATTCAAATGCATTCTTTACTACATTATCTAACTGTTCTACTGTTCTTCATGGACCTGTGGACGTGCATCCCAAGGTTTCTCATTTCCTCTACCCCTCTCAATATTCTCCTATTTATAATGTATTCCCTTGCCTTGTTTGCCCTCCCAAAATGCATTATCTCTCTGTTCTCTGGATTGAATTCCATTTGTCACTTTTCCACCCACTCAATCATGTCATTGATATCATTCTGGAGTCCACAGCTATCCTCTTCATTATCAACTACACGGCCGATTTTTGTGTCATCTGCAAATTTCCCAATCATGCCTCCCACATTTAAGTCTAAATCATTTATACCACAAATAGCAAGGGACCCGACACTGGATTCCACTGGAAACTGATTTCCATTCAGTAAATCACCTGTCAATCATGACCCTTTGTTTCTTGTTACTGAGCCAATTTTGTATCCAACTCACCACTTCACCTATATCTCATGGGCTTTTACTTTTTTTGACCAGTCTGCCATGTGGGACCTTGTCAAATGCCTTACTGAAATCCATGCAGACCACATCCACCACATTACCCTCATCAATCCTCTCTGTTACTTCCTCAAAAAGTTCAATTAAGTTAGTGAGACATGACTTTCCCTTCATGAAACCACGCTGACTATCCCTGATGCATTCATGCATTTCTAAACGATAGTTTATCATGGCTCTCAGAATTGATTCTAATAATTTGCCCACTACCAAAGTCAGAGTGACTGGCCTATAATTATTTGGCCTATCCCTCGTATCCTTTTTAAACAATGGTACAACATTCGCAGACCTCCAATCCTTTGGTAGCTTGCCTGTATCTAGTGAGGATTGAAAAATGATCCATAGAGTTTCAACTATTTACTCCCTGGTTTCCTTTAGCAGCCTGGAATACAGTCCATCTGTCAGTCTGTCCCATACTTCCTCTCTCTAATATTTCACCCTCCTCCTCATAACAAGATTGTCTGCATCATTCCTCTTTCCTGAAAGACAGAAACAAAATACTCATTAAGAACCCTGCCAACATTCTGCATAAACGCATAATTTACCTCATACATCCTTGATGAGCCCGACTCTTTCCTTCCATTGCCTCCATCTCCATATTTTCTTCTCTAGAATTGTTTCCCAACTCTGCTCCCATCTTTCCCAGAATTCCATTGAAAATCTTCAATCAAGTTTCCACCCCGATAAAGTACCAAAACAACTCCTTTCAAAGTCACAAATGACATACTATGTGACAGTTACAAAGGTAAACAAACAATCCTCATTCTTCTCAGTCTGTGTATGCTTCCACACAGTTAACCACATCATCCTCCTCCACTGCCTCTTCATCATCTTCCAACTGGTCAGAGCTGTGCTTATCTGCTTCCATTTTTATATATCTAATCATAAGCAGAGAATCAACTTCAATGGCTTCTATTCCCACTCTCAAGTTGTTACCTTTGGTGCCCCTTAAGGATCCATCCTGGGCCTCTCCTATTTTGCATTTATGTGGTGCCCCTTGGCAACATCATCTGAAAACAGAGCAGTTTCCAAATGTATGCTGAGGACACTCAGTCCCACCTCACCATCACCTTTTGCATCCCTCCACTTTCTCTAAATTGTCAGACAACGTGATTGACATCTAGTACTAGAGATGTTCTCTAATTAAATATTAGGAAGTTCAAAGCCGTTGTTTTCTGTTCCCCAGCCACCAACTCCATCCCTCTCCCTGGAAACTGAATGAGGCTGAACCAAGGAGTTCACAATTTTGGTATCTTATTTGACCCCAACACCAAATATTCAAACAAAAACAGAAAATGCTGGAAAATCTCAGCAGGTCTGACAGCATCTGTGGGGAGAGAATAGAGCCAATGTTTTGAGTCTAGATGGCCCTTCGTCAGAGCCCATCAGGTTCTAGTGTATTTTGGCTTTTAACCAAATACCCAAACCCATTTCTAAGACTACCTATATCCACCCTGTAACACTATCTCACTCCACTCTTTCTGCTCAATTGCCCCATGTTTGTTTTTATACCTCTATACTTGACTATTCAACTCAACTCTTCTGCCGCCTCTGTGCTGTCAGACTGCTTGTCCAATATCCAGTCTTGGATGAGCCACAATTTCCTCCACTGAAACATTGAGAAGACTGATGACATTGTCACAGGCTCCCACCACAAACTTGGAATCCTTGCAACAGATTCCATCCCTGTGTCTGACCATTACCTCAGATTGAAGATTACTGTTCACAGGCTTTGAGCCCTATTTGACCCCAAGCTGATCTTCTGACCACATATGCGTTCCTTTACATTGACCTTCACTTCTTTTTCTATAAAATTATCTGCTTCTACTTCTGCTTAAGCCCAAATATTGAAACCCTCATCCATACTTTTGCCACTTCCAGACATGCCTATTTCAATGTCATACTAGCCATCTTCTATGCTCTGTAGACATCAACATATACAAATCTATGTTGCTTATATCCTGTTCTCTGTCAACACTAACTCGTCCATTATCTTGCTGACCTACATTGGCTCTCAGTAACCTATTGCCCCATATGTAAAATACTTATTGTATATTGAAATCCTTTCATGGCTTTCCTTGCCCTAGTTCTGGAACCTCTTCTAAACCTACAAACCTCCAGAACTATCCATACCACCAATATTAACCTCTTGAGCATCCCCTCCCTTTGCCCACCACTGGTGACCATCCCATAAACTATTGAGACCCTATGGTCTGGAATTTCCTTCCAAAACCCCTTCATTTTTCTGTCTTCCTTTAAGATCTTTCTTAAAATCTACCTTTTTAACCAAGCTTCTAGTCACGTCTGCTGGCCAGCAACTTCTTTGTCTGACTATATCTCCGCGAACTACCTAGCGGCATTTCTACTATACAGCTACTACATTAATGCGCATTCTTGTTAGAATGCGATCTCCAAACGGCAGTAAAAATCTCAATATCACATGAAATAAAAGCACAATTTGATACTTTCAATGATTTATTCTTGGCGATATTTCGAATTCCCTCCTATAACGGAAATCGAGAAAATTCAGAGTAAAGGGGAGCTTAAAGATGTTGCAAAGTGCTTCAACTTTGCAGCAGTTAGGTAATGTAAAACAGGACAATAGGGCATGTAATCATAAACTTTTTTTGCAAACCCACTCCACCACCCGTTATTCAATTGCTCCTTAAGATGAGAGAAATCATTGCAACGGCCCAAATCGATAAGTAATCAGCGGTAAGGAGAGACTGAGGGGCGGCGGGGGCAACCAAACCGCGGCAGCTTGATTAAAAAAAAATCGATGGAGCATTATTTTCTGAGCAGTGTGCAACTCTGACAAATCAAAGCAGTGCTGGTGTCAAGCCACTTATAACAATAGGCGGAGGAATACGGTTAGAGAAAGTTGAGTGGGGTGCTTGGTCATTGAATTGACAGTTTAGTATGAGTGCAATCTCTGCTCCCCCTCTGTGTATGGGCGGAAGTGGTCAGACTTTGGGAGTGCGGTGTTACTGATCCACTCCTTGGTCCCAGATTGCACTGCGAGGGTGTGGAGCCTGTGCCTTTTTGCTTGGAGTGTGTGTTGTGTGCGAGTTGTGATGGCGCTGGGAGGACCTGGAGCTCGGAAGAAAGGTGCAGCGGCGGCCGCGGGCAGCCTGGGCTGGAGCCTGCGGCTGGTTCTGTTCGGCTGCCTACTCTGGCAGTGCCTGGCAGCCATGGACGAATGCTACGACGGGAGCTCGCGGGCTCAGCGCTGCATGCCCGAATTCGTCAACGCCGCCTTCAACGTGACCGTGGTGGCCAGCAACACTTGTGGTTTCCCCCCAGAAGAGTACTGCGTGCAGACCGGAGTGACCGGGGTCACCAAGTCCTGCCACATCTGCGACTCCAGCGACCCCCGGCTCCAGCACGGCGCCGGCTACCTGACCGACTACAATAACCAAGCCGATACTACTTGGTGGCAAAGTCAGACGATGCTCGCTGGGATCCAGTACCCCAACTCTATCAGCCTGACTTTGCACTTGGGTGAGTGAGCTTTAAAAAGTTACCCCCAAAACTTTCAGGTGGCCACCAATCTTCAGTTTAAATGTAGCTTGTGTGAAAGATGGGTCAGAGTCCTGCAGCTGACTTTTTGTAACAACTTCCAGTCGTTTCCTCCATAGGTGTGTGGGTTTTACATTATTCAAGCAGGGGTTTGAAGATGCGTTGGATACTGTACAGTGTAGTTCCCAGTCAAACAGCAGCGATCATCGAGAACGTGTGCACCCTCCAAGCCCTCAGTCCATGTCGAGGTGGAAAGGCAAGGGGGTCTTATATAAGCGCTGCATTTAGAAAAGCATCAAAATACAATCTCACTTGATTTTTAGTGATCTAAAACTTGCAATACCGATTATCGGGGTTAAACTTTGAAGCGAATAAAGAGATGGGGAGGAGTCGGTCTTGTGTAGTTTCTGGATAGTTTAAAAGACCCAACATGTGTTGGACTACCACCCTTTCCCGATCTTCCGAGTAACCACACTCTACCATACACTTGGGCCGAGATACCTTCCCTTTTCCGACCAGTTGAGCGAGTGGAGTTGGCTTTGGTGCCTGGATGATACATTTTAATCAAGCTGGCGTTTAAATGCGCTCGAGCAAAAGAAGCAACTTTGGAGTCAGCTCTAACCTCAGTTAACATCTGCATGAATTATTCAAATGTTTTCCCTGTCTGTGTGTTTTTATTCCCTTCCTACTCCAAGATGGCGCAGTTTGTGAACTCCATTAGGCAGTTAGCTTTGGATGGGAAGCAGGGGGAATTACCGAGTGGGACGGGAGGGAGAGGTCGCTGGCATTTTATTCCAGGGAGTGCCACCAGTGGATCGCGCTCCGCACTTAGTGAGGAGGACACTAAACGGAGGGAGTAATATGGGGGGGGGGCGGGCGGGCAGGCGGAGAGAACTGCCTCAATAAAACAGAAACTACATTTCGGGTTACTGCAGATTTACTTTGCTCGCAATGTTAGAAATCGATGGGCATGACCTCCCGGGATTTCCTTTCTCACGCTGGTGGTCGCACACTTTCCCAAGACCCATCCCCCTTTGCTATGATCTTAGATTGGATTTGACAGTTCCTTTGCATTGCCTTCCATTCTGTTCAAAGCGCTTGCTGTGAATTTCTACTGAACTTCGTTTTCCTTGCTGTTTTACGAGGAACGCTTAAATCGGGACGAGTTTGGCTGTTGCAAAAATCTGCGCTGCCGACATAACTTTTTTTTACGTTGATCACTGAAACACTGAGAAGCCGAGAGTGTTGTGTTTTGAGCAATGTATTCAGATTTCGAGTAAGGTGGGATGTGTTAAAGGAGATAATTACCTGATAAGTACACATTGTAGGCTCACAGGAAGCTGGCTTCTTTCAGGCAGTGGTTATTCTACTGTCTGCAATTCTCTTTTTTTTAACCCTGTGATGGTACAGCAAATGACTTCTATTTAGGACGTTCAATCATGAATCATTGGCTGCCTAAATTAGCAGAACTTTAGATCAAGATAACCCTACCGTGTACTGTAACATCTAAATATACATTTTATCGGGGTAGGATAACGAAGTAATGTCATGTAGCTCGCTCAGGAGTTGTTGCATTCAATTATTTTTAAAATTAACTTTGTAATCCTATTGTCACTAATGCAGTTATTTTAAAAGTGGGTCTCTCCTATCTCTGTTTGTGATGTTTCTTAAACTTTTGCCTTAGTTTTCACATTGATCCTTGATCGTCTTTTGGTGCACTTATTTGAAAGTAAATGCTGCTTAGTTCCTGTCTATTTCTGCTTAATCTATCAGGAGTTCACCAAATGTTTTGGTAGTGTGAGGCAAACAACTGCTTTGCCAAACGTAGCTTGCATGTTACTCTAGGTGGCAAGTATCTAATCTGGACGAGATGACCCAGTTCTTGGAAGAGAAAAACTGGAAATAAAAGTCAAATGGGATGTCAAGTCACTTGCATCTCACTTTAGTGACTGGATGTAGAGCAACTAATACTGGATTGAGCAGGGAGTAAATTTGCTATTACAACACAGAAGAAGGAAAATGACAGTGAGATAGTATTGAAGTTGAAGAAATCCTTATTGCTTAGAAAACTGGTTTTAAGAAATGTTGAGATAAGGTTATGCTTGAACTGTTGACAATTAACCAAAAGAGAAAATGCTGGAAAATCTCAGGTCTGACAGCATCTGTAAGAAGAGAAAAGAGCTGACGTTTCGAGTCCAGATGACCCTTTGTCAAAACGGTTAGTTAAATAACAGCTTTGACAAAGGATCATCTGGACTCGAAACGTCAGCTCTTTTCTCTCCTTACAGATGCTGCCAGACCGGCTGAGATTTTCCAGCATTTTCTCTCTTGGTTTCAGATTCCATCATCTGCAGTAATTTGCTTTTATCCAGTGCTGATAATTGAACTTGATTATGTGGTTCAATGTTAAATTATGTATTCATTTGGGTGGTACTGACTAATTACAATATTTTGCTGAGAAAAAAATAAATTTAGGTTGCCTGTTGTAGATAAATTATTGGAGTTGGTGTCATTACCTTGAAGTCAACGATGTGAATCTTTTTGGAGGACAATCACTCCCATGGGTATTTGGCTTTACATTGGGCCTTTAAATCTTGCAGTTCCTGGCACGGCCTTGGGTAAATCGGCATTCCCAATGTCAGCGCAGTGTCCTTCCAGCCAGTTGGCCAAATCTTATTTGAACATCCTCCCACCTAGCCTGCCAAACCTAGCCTGCCAAACCTAGCCTGCCAAACCTAGCCTGCCAAACCTAGCCCTTGCTGTTGGTGGCATAGCAGCAATCCTAAAATTTATCAATTATTTTCTGGTTAGTTAAATGACAGCTGATTTACTGGGTGGCTGATGGTTGATAAATGAGTTGCTTATTCTGCATAAACATAGATGTAAGTTAGTAAAAGTAACTTAGAATATGTCTGGAAAATCAAGATCTCCTTCAGGTTCTATAAACTTTGTTTGGCTTACCCTTTATTACAACAGTCAAGTTATAGAAGATTCGAGAAATGTCAGTTCTTCAGCATTCAGTTGTTGCAGTTTGTAAATTTAAAGCGCTTAATTTCTTTTACCTGCAGGTACAATAATGAAATATTTACAGAAGTTGCTCTTTTAAGTATGGCACTAACAAGGCGTTGTCTTTTCATTCGAGCAGTTTTAGACAGGTAGTGCACTATTAGATAAGATGTGTGTGGAGCGCTTCCTTGTAAAATCCAGTTTGGAGCTCTGTTGGAAGTCAGGGTTGTTCCCTTGAATTTATTATCTGAAAATTGATTTACTTCATTATGTGGCTGTCTTTATGACACTGATACAAATTCATGCATTTCTTATTTTTTGTCAAGGATTGTAGGTTCTTTGGTAAACACTGGAATTTCCCTTGTAACCAAAGTTCTGTATTTATTAAACTTTTATTTGTAAATAATTTTTGTTTATAATGGACTTTATCATTGCTTGAGGCAAGAATAGATTGGAAATATCCAGGAATTAGGAAATGATTTTGGATTCTCTCTGCAATGGGACTATTCTTCAACTAGGCTAAATTCATTTTGATTTGTTTACTACAAGCTGTATGATCAAAATTTCATAATAGTGTACATTGCTATCAAGTTCTAGTTAATAAACATTTTCTTGCTGACAGTTTGTGAAGCACAGTAACAATAACGGATATATATATATATAATATATATATATTGCCTTTTAACATAAAACATCCAGACTCCCAAAGCAACTGCTGTACTGGAAATTTAGTTGCTGCAGGAGACATCCACAAGGATAGTGGAAGTGCCTTAGGCATGTCCTCGAAGCATCCCTGCCAACTCATGGAAGTGCTTGGCTGGTAAACAATCAAAATGGTGAAGGCTCATCCGGAAAGGTGCTGAATATATTGAAAGATTTTGTCAAGAACAAAATCTGACAAAGGGTCATTCAGACTCAACGTTGGTTCTATTCTCTCTCCACAGATGCTGTCAGACCTGCTGAGATTTTCCAGCTTTTACTGCTTTTGTCAAGAACATTGCAGTTTCTCCCTGTCTACTCCATCCTGACCCATCATGATTTTGAACAGTTCTATTCACTCGTCTGTCAAGCTGCTCTCTTCTTAGGAAAATAGCCTCAGCTTATCCATTCTGTCCATCTAAAGTGTCTCATCCTTGGAAACATGCTTGTGATTCTTTCCTGCACCCTCTCCAATGCCTTCATATTCTTCTTGAGTGTGGAGCCTGAAATTGAACATAATACTCCAGTTGAGATGAAAGTGTCTTATTACAGCTCACCATAACTTCCTTGCTTTTGTACTTCGTGCCTCTGTTTAAAAAGCCCAGGATCCCGTATACTACTTCAACCCATTTTCACAATTTGCCCTGCCATCTTCAACAATTTGTGCATATAGACCTCTCTACTGCACACCCTTTATATTTATTTAATATTGCCTCTCCCCATTCTTGCAATCAAAATGAAATGCTTCATACTTCTCTGTATTCAATTTCATATGTACACACCCTTTACACCAGTCTGACTGTATTCTTGAAGTCTATCACTATCCTCAGCACAGTTCACAATACTTCCAAGTTTTGTGTTATGTGCTGATTTTGAAATTGTGCCCTGAATGATCAAATCTAGGTCACTAATATAGATCAAGAAAAACAATAGTTATAATATTCAGCTCCTAGGGAAATCCCACAATGAACTATCCACCAGTCTGAAAAATAACTCTCCCACTTCTGTTTTCTGTCACTTGGGCAACTTTTAATCCAAGCTGAAACCTTCAGCTGATGAATCAGTACTGGCATCTACCTGGCAATGTGGAAAATTGCCCAGATATGTCCTGTACACAAAAAACAGGACAAATCCAACCCAGCCAATTAGCATCTCATCAGAAAAATGATGGAAGGGGTCATCAACAGTGCTATCAAGCAGCACTGACTCAGCCTCAGCAATAACCTGCTCATGGATGCTCAGTTTGTGTTCTGCCAGGGCCACTTAGTTTCTGACCTCATTATAATTTTGGTTCAAACATGGACAAAGGAGTTGAATGCCAGAGGTGAGGTGAGAGTGACTGCCCTTGATATCAAGGCAGCATTTGACCGAGTGCGGCATCAAATGCCCTAGCAAAACTGGGAATCGGGGAGAACTCTGCTGTTTGGAGTCATACCTGGCACAAAGGGAAATGGTTATGGTTGTTTGAGGTCAACATCTCAGTTCCAGGGTATCACTGTGGGGATTCCTCAGGGTAGTGTCCTAGGCCCAGCCATCTTCAGCTGCTTCATCATGACCTTCCTTCCATCTTAAGGTCAGAAGTGGAATGTTTGCTGATGACTGCACAAATGTTCAGCCCCATTGTGACTCCTCAAATGTTGAAGCAGTTCATGTCCAATTGCAGTATGATCTGGACAATATCCAGGCTTGGGCTTATAAGTGGCAAGTAATATTCACACCTCTCATGCCAGGCAATGACCATTTCCAACAAGAGAGAATCTAATAACTATCATCCCTTGACATTCAATAGCATTGCCATCGCTGAATCCCACACAGTCAACATCCTGGGTGTTACCATTGACCAAAAACTGAACTGGACTACCCATGTAAATACTGTAAACGACCAGACCAGGTCAAAGGCTAGGAACCCTGGCTATCTCCAGACTTGACAACTCTAATGCATGCCTGGCCAGTTGCCCACATTGTACCCTCTAAGGCCATCTAAAACTCTGCTGCCTACATCCAGACTCCATTGTCCCTTCCACCAATCACTCCTATGCTCCGTGACCTATCTTGGTTTCCAGTTAAGCAACGTCTCAATTTTGAAATTTACATCCTTGTTTACAAACTGCTCCATGACTGTGCCCCTCCCTAACTCTTATCACCTCCAGGTCTACGTTTTTCCAATATATCTGTGCTTCTCTAATTCTTGGATTTTAACTGCTCCACTATTTGTGGCTGCACCTTCAATTGTAAAGGCTCCAAGCTCTGGAATGCTAACCCTACACATCTCTGTCTCTCGAATACATTTTCCCACTTGTTCGACACTCCTTAAAACATAACTCTCTAAATGAGTCTCCAGACTCCTCCAACGAAGCCTGTCCACCATCGACAAGGCAGGAATGTGATGGAATACTCTCCACTTGCTGGGATGAGTGCAGTTCCAACAGCATTCAAGAAGTTTGACACCATCCTGAACAAAGCAGCCTGCTTGATTGAAACCCCATCCACAAACATTCAATCCTTCCACCACCGATGAACAGTGGCAGTGTGTACCATCTACAAGATGCGCTGCAGGAATTCAAAAGTTACTAACTATAATGCCTTTCCTTCACTATCTCTGGATCAAAATTCTGGAACGTGGAAAATTTCCACAGGTGGGAGAACCTTCTTTTCAGAAGACAATTACACTTTAGGGTGAACAGGATAACTCTACTTCTAACAGAGTCAATTTGCACATATATTTGGTTATTTGGAGAGAGAAGGAAATGCAAGGGAAAGAAAGAAGAGTTGTATTTGCTGGTTGCCCTTTTATGTTCGCTGGCAGCATGCATTCCCAGTTATAACATATTGAGTTCTCTCAGGACAGCCAAAAGGCTCCAAGGGCACGTGCTGACCAGTTCGGTGGATGTATCCTAAGTGACCCTGTTTTCTACAAGAAAAATTACAACAATGTTTAATTTTAAAATCCTAAATGTTTAATGAGCACGATGTATACATATTAGAATTACTGCCCATAGGCAGGTTATGGTTCAAACCAATTAAGTTATGGTTTGTGGGAATTCTGTAATTGAGGGTTGCTACTAGGTAAGTGATTATTGTTGCTTCCAGGTAATTGTATAAGTCCAACTTTAACCAGAGCTGGAGTGGAAGAATATCACTTTAATTCCATTTCGATACATAAGTTCTCTTAGGCAGTATCTTCGTCCTTTGGACCAATGCCACATAGATATTTGGTATGTAGATGGTACACACTGCCACAACTTCAATTTATCTGGCACCTTTATCAAAATAAAACATCCCAAGGCCCTTCACAAAGACATTATAAACAAAATATACTGAGCCAGGATATTTTAGGGCATATAATCAAACATGACCAAAGAGGTATGTTTTAAGGAGTGCCTTATAAGTGGGAAAATGTGTTCGAGAGGCAGAAATGTGTAGGGTTAGCATTCCAGAGCTTGGAGCCTTTACAATTGAGGCGCAACCACAAATAGTGGAGCAGTTAAAATCCAAGAATTAGAGGACCACAGATATATTGGAAAAACGTAGACCTGGAGGTGATGAGAGTTAGGGAGGAGCACAGTCATGGAGCAGTTTGTAAACAAGGATGTAAATTTCAAAATTGAGACGTTGCTCAAGTGGAAACCAAGATACGTCACTGAGCATAGGAATGATTGGTGAAAGGGACAATGGAATAAGAATGTAGGCAGCAGAGTTTTAGATGGCTTTAGAGGGTAGAATGTGGGCAGTTGGCCAGGCATGCATTAGAGTAGTCAAGTCTGGAGATAGCAATGGCATGGATAAGGGTTTAATAAAAACAGAAAATGCTGAAAATAGTGAGCAGGTCAGACAACATCAGTGGAGAGAGACGCAGTTAATTTTTAGGTCAGAACAATCTTCCTTCAGAGTTTTGCCTCTGTATTCCAGGTTGCATACTAGATAAAGAGGAACAGCTGCCTTCTGCACACTCCCATCAATGTTTATCTTCTGACGATCATGGTTTGCTGTTTTTGGTGACCAATCTGGGCTTCATAAGTTTTTTGTGCCATTCCTTCTAACATTAAGGGGGGTTTGAGTTTAAGAGCCGTGGGGTAATGCTGCAACTGTGCAGGACTTTGGTGAGACCACATTTGGAATATTGTGTGCAGTTCTGGTCACCTCACTATAAGAAGGATGTGGAAGCATTGGAGAGAGTGCAGAGGAGATTTACCAGGATGCTGCCTGGTTTGGAGAGTAGATCTTGTAAGGAAAAGTTGAGGGAGCTAGGGCTTTTCTCTTTAGAGCGGAGGAGGATGAGAAGTGACTTAATAGAGGTTTATAAGATGATAAGGGGATAGATAGAGTGGACGTTCAGAGACTATTTCCTCAGGTGAATGTAGCTGTTACTAGGGGGCATAACTATAAGGTTCATGGTGGGAGATGTAGGAGGGATGTCCGAGGTAGGTTCTTTACTCAGAGTGGTTGGGGTGTGGAATGGACTGCCTGCTGTGATAGTGGAGTCAGACACTTTAGGAACTTTCAAGCGGTTATTGGATAGGCACATGGAACACACCAGAATGATAGGGAGTGGGATAGCTTGATCTTGGTTTCGGACAAAGCTCCGCACAACATCGAGGGCCGAAGTGCCTGTACTGTGCTGTACTGTTCTTTGTTCTATAACTTGCTTTAGATTCCAATAAGGCAAGTGTTCCCCCCTCTCTTGAAGCACGCTGCTTTGGAGAATAGCCTGTAAGTGGCAGAGGAAGACGAGGTAGGTAACTCAACATGCACCTCATGACTGCGTGTCTTTCAGTCACATATGGATTTGAACCATTCTTTCTTCCTTGAATTTAAAAAAGAATCCTTGCAGGTAAAGCAAGTTCTCACTTGAAATTGTACTCGTGTTCCTGAGAATTGCAACTTTAAGTGAAACAACTTGCAAGTGTTGAACTTGCAGGGGCCCTGGCAGACATATTTAAAATGTCAGTATTCACGGGGGAGCTGCCGGATGATTGGAGGGTGGTTCACATTGTTCCGTTGTTTAAAAAAGGTTCCAAAAGAAATCTGGGAAATTATAGGCCAGTAAGTTTGACGTCGGTGGTGGGCAAGTTATTGAAAGATGTGGTAAGGGATAGGATCTACAAATATTTGGATAGACAGGGACTTATTAGGGAGAGTCAACATGGCTTTGTGCGTGGTAGGTCATGTTTGACCAATCTATTAGAGTTTTTTGAGGAGGTTACCAGGGAAGGCGGTGGATGTTGTCTACCTGGATTTCAGCAAGGCCTTTGACAAGGTCCCTCATAGGAGGTTAGTTAGGAAGGTTCAGTCGCTAGGTATACATGGGGAGGTAGTAAATTGGATTAGACACTGGCTCAATGGAAGAAGCCAGAGAGTGGTTGTGGAGGATTGCTTCTCTGAGTGGAGGCCTGTGACTAGTGGTGTGCCGCAGGGATCAGTGTTGGGTCCATTGTTGTTTGTCATCTATATCAATGATCTGGATGATAATGTGGTAAATTGGATCTGCGAGTTTGCTGATGATACTAAGATTGGAGGTGTAGTGGACAGTGAGGAAGGTTTTCAAAGCTTGCAGAGGGATTTGGACCAGCTAGGAAAATGGGCTGAAAAATGGCAAATGCAATTTAACGCAGACAAGTGTGAGGTATTGAACTTTGGAAGGACAAACCAAAGAAGAACGTACAGGGTAAATGGTAGGACTCTGAAGAGTGCAGTTGAACAGAGGGATCTGGGAATACAGGTACAGAATTCCCTAAAAGTGACGTCACAGGTGGATAGGGTCGTAAAGAGCACCTTTGGTACATTGGCCTTTATAAATCGGAGTATCGATATAAAAGTTGGAGTGTTATGGTAATGTTATATAAGGTAAGAAATCTCACAACACCAGGTTAAAGTCCAACAGGTTTATTTGGTAGCAAATACCATAAGCTTTCAGAGTACTGCACCTTTGTCAGATGGAGTGGAAATGTGCTCTCAAACAGTGCAAACAGACAATATCAAGTTGCAGAATACTGATTAGAATGCGAATCCTACAGCCAGCCAGGTCTTAAAGGTACAGACAATGTGGGTCATTGTCTGTACCTTTAAGACCTGGCTGGCTGTAGGATTCGCATTCTAATCAGTATTCTGCAACTTGATATTGTCTGTTTGCACTGTTTGAGAGCACATTTCCACTCCATCTGACGAAGGAGCAGTGCTCCGAAAGCTTATGGTATTTGCTACCAAATAAACCTGTTGGACTTTAACCTGGTGTTGTGAGACTTCTTACCGTGTTCACCCCAGTCCAACGCCGGCATCTCCACATCAAGGTTATATAAGGCATTGGTGAGGCCGAATTTAGAGTATTGTGTACAGTTTTGGTCACCTAGTTACAGGAAGGATGTAAATAAGGTTGAAAGAGTGCAGAGAAGGTTCACAAGGATGTTGCCGGGACTTGAGAAGCTGAGTCACAGAGAGAGATTGAATAGGTTGGGACTTTATTCCCTGGAGCGTAGAAGAATGAGGGGAGATTTGATAGAGGTGTACAAGATTTTGATGGGTATAGATAGTGAATGCAAGCAGGCTTTTTCCACTGAGGCTAGGGGAGAAAAAAAACCAGAGTGCATGGGTTAAGGGTGAAAGGAGAAAAGTTTAAAGGGGGGGCTTCTTCACGCAGAGTGGTGGCAGTGTGCAATGAGCTACCGGATAAAGTGGTCACTTTTAACATTTAAGAAAAACTTGGACGGGTTCATGGATGAGAGGGGTGTGGAAGGATATGGTCCAAGTGCAGGTCAGTGGGACTAGGCAAAAAATGGTTTGGCACAGACAAGAAGGACCAAAAGGCCTGTTCCTGAGCTGTAATTTTCTCTGGTTCTATTAATGGAATTGATCTAGCCCTTGCCTTCTGTAGGTGGGAACAGGGGCTGGGTTTTTAGTTCCCACTGAGTACAGGAATGAAAGCAGGTATGGAGGCATGGAATTTTACAGAGCCGGTCTGCATGCTGGTTCACTGGCCAGAATTCTTCAGCCTCGCCTGCAGCTGGGATTCTCTGGTCCCACTATGGTGAATGAAGATTTGGCTGAGCTCCAAGTTCTCTATTCTCAGTGGCAGTGGTGGCGGGGCATACGGCATCAGAGGATCCCAGCCGCTGATGCTATCTCGCCACTAGGCCATCTCTCTGGCGGTGAAATAGGATGGGGGTTGGGGGGTGGTGGTGGGCAGCAAGGCTATATCTCCTTGCAAGCAGTCAATTGACCCACATTAAAGGATTTTCGAGTTGGTCTCCACCTCTAATTTTCCAATCAGCTTCCAAAGCCTGACCACCATCATTATTTGGAAGGCAAGTCTCCCCTCTCGCCATTAATTGGCTACTCAAGGGAAAATCATAATTGAGTGATTGTCTCCGACATGGCATTTGAACCTTACAGCAGAGTCTGGAAGCTTGCAGAGAAAATGCTATCCCAGGAGTTGCTACCTACAAGGTGCAATGATCAATTGCTTCAATCAGCAAGGCTTGGGTAGGAGTGATGTAAAAGAGAGGCAGGGAGTTGGAACATTGCTCTTGGATGAGAGTGCTCCACTGTGAACTAGGGAGTCGGGTTGAAATAGTGCCATCGTGAATTGTTTTGCAGGATGGTAGGGAAGAAGAGCAGCAAAATGAATGGAACAGGGAGAAAAAGACCAGACTGAATTACTTAAGATTCAGTAGTATGTGTGGAGAGGGTGGTAGAAAGTTGTTAACACAAGTTAGGAATGTTAAAATAGAATGTACAAATAGATGAGATTTAGATGAATTAAAGTGCCTTCATGAACTTTTCTGCAGTGTTGAATGTGGGCAAATGGCAGTCAAGGTGGCTTAAGGCAAGGAAAAATCTGGTTGGTCTACTGAAAAATCCAAATGAAATTGTATTTAAAAAGTCAAATATGAATTGAAACCTGAGCTCAGTGATTAATAATCCAGTGAAGCATGTCCTGTACCTCTCGCCGCTGTTCTATCTTGATATATATGAAGCTTAAAAATGGTGTTTGGCTACTGATAAGTTTAGCTCAACATAGGGGGACAAATTTGATGAAATAGGATAAATGCTGGGGGGTTGCAAAAGAAAACCCCAAACTCTTCATGTGGAGACTGTGGACCAAAAATGTCTTGCTTTTTGTTGTAAATGTAGTGTGCAATTTAGCTTTTGACTCATGCCAACTTAAAGTTTTCTCATGGCATGAAAGGAGGCCATTTCAGTGTTACTCCCTTGTGGTCTAATTTTTTTTGTGATTCCATAGGTATTATAATTAGTCAGACTTTGGACTTTGTGTAAATGATTTTGAAATTTGAGCACTTCTCCTTTTATACAGAAACCCAACCTGAAATGGGGAACTTTAACACTTACCTCTTTAGAATGGGAAAATCATTTTGGAACTACTTTATGCTGATATGTTTTGGGAAATGTTTCCACATCCACCAATTATAAAAATCTTGATCCAAAGAAAGATTCTAAATTTCACTTTTAACTGATTGCTCTATTTCTAGATTGTAGACGATAAGGAAAGACAAATTTGCATGTATATAGTGTTTTTCATGATCACTGGCTGTCTCAAAGTGCTTTACTGCCAATGATGTACTTTTTGGAAGTGTAGTAACATTCTAATGTAGGACATGTGCAGCCAATTTGTGCTCAGCCATTTCCTACCAACAACTATGTGATTATGAAAAGAGAATCTGTTTTTTGTGAAGTTGATTTGAGGGATAAGTTCTCTAGGACACTGGGGATAACTCGTTTGCTATTCTTTGAAATAATGCCATGTGATCTTGTACGTTCACTGGAGTAGGCAGCTGGAGCCTTGGTTTAACGTCTCATCCAAAGAACCGCACCTATCACGGTGGAGTGCTTCCTTGTTTTTCTGTTCAAACCTTCAAGTACTACCTAAAATTTTTTAATGTGTACAGAGTAAGCTGTTTCAGAAAATTTTGAAAATGTCTTCTTGCTGCAAGATGTTAAATGGAAGTGCGAGAAAGGAATGTTCAAGCTCGGTACTATAGAATTGGCAATCTCCAGTCTGTTTCCCTTTGCGCCTGCATACGTGAGTTAACTGATTAAATTGTTCACATCAAATTAATCTGATTTTTTTTTTTCTTTCCCTGCTTAAGAAGCAAATTAATATTGTGGGGGAGTTGTTATTTAGTTTGGGAGAGAACATTGGTCTGGCAAAGCATTTGGTGCATAGTTCAAATCCTTGGATGCAAAGTGGTCAGAAGAAGTTGTGAATTTGAGAGATTGGAACTTTTTTTTGGTTCCTTGCTGAAATGATGCTTGTTTTATTGATATAAATTGCCATGGGTGGGATGATACCTATCCTCTGAGATAATATACCAATGTGCAGTCCCATGATCCAGTTGGAGAATACCACAACGCTTTGGGGAAAAGAAAGCAAGCGCTTAGCACTTGAAGTTGGGTCGAAAGTGAAGTATTTCACTAACCTGCCATCTTGGAATACAATTAATTAGATTCTGAGATCGTGCTGTGATGTGGAGGATTATGTTCTCTCTTCATGACTGGACAATGCATAGATATCTCTTGGATCAGTTTGATCAAATTTCCACTGATGCATTCAATTTTCTTTCTATGAGCCAGTAAAATATGCTTATTTTCCCTCAAGTTTGGAAAAGGTCTGAAATTCTAATTTGGTTGCCATATTCAGGGTCATAGGTGCACATCACATCTGGAAAAGATCAGATTTCAGCTAGAAAAACAAAGAGACTGCAATTGAACTTTCTTCAGAAAGACTTGAATCATCTTGGGTATTGCTGTAAGGACAATATTCTTACTGTAGCAAATCTTAGTCTTTTGTTCCATCGTTAGGTTAGGTATGGGGTAAGGACAGCTTTCTGTTGCGTTCCCATTGCAAAGATTAAAGTCCATCAAAAACTGATTTAGGTTTACATGTGAAGAGTGTAAACATGTAAACATGTGTTTACCTGGGAAGAGTCCATTTGATCTATTCTGTGTCTCTGAATAGGCAACCCACCTATTTCCATTCGTCTAACTCCTGTAAGCCTGCATAGTCTTTCATTTCAAATACCAACCTAACCTTTTAATGTTTGAATTGAACCTGCCTCCACCACACACTCAGGCCGTGCATTCAGGATCCTAATCACTCACTGTGTGAAAATGTTTTCCTCCTATCACTATTGCTTTTGTACTAATTATTTTAAATCTCTGTCCTCTTGTTCTCAATCCTTTCATGAATGGAAACAGTTTCTCCCTAACTACTCTGTCCAGGTCCCCCAAATCAAATCTCCTTTTGACCTTTTCTCTAAAGAAAGCAGTCCTAACTTCAATCTATCTTTATAACTCAAGTTCCTCAGCCCAGGAACCTGTCTTGTGAATCTCTTCTGCACTCCAATGCTTTCACATTCTTCCTAAAAGTACAGTACCCAGAACTGGATGCAATACTCCAGCAGAGGCTGAACTTGTGACTTGTACAAGTTCAACATAATCTCTTTGCTCTTGTACTCAATTCCTCTATTAATAAAGCTCAAAATACTGTTTGCCTTATTAATTGCTGTCTCAACCTATCCTTTCCTGTTTGAGAACAGAGACCACTCCATCTGACGAAGGAGCAGCACGCTCCGAAAGCTTATGGTATTTGCTACCAAATAAACCTGTTGGACTTTAACCTGGTGTTGTGAGACTTCTTACTGTGCTTACCCCAGTCCAACGCCGGCATCTCCACATCATGTCAACCTATCCTGCCAACTTCAATGATTTGTGCACATTAAAAACCATATCCACCTGTCTGCTCCTGCACCCCCTATTTGTCTCTCCATGGTCTGGAATGGGGGGGTGGGGGTGAGTTAATAGGTTGTAATGAACAAAGCATCGTAGCTGTGAGGGACAGCTCGGTGGATAGGATATTGGTATGTAGATAGGCTGGAAAATTGGGCGGGGATCCTGGATTCAGGATTCAATCCTGGACCGGGGAGCGGCGCGGGCTTGGAGGGCCGAAGGGCCTGTTCCTGTGCTGTATTGTTCTTTGTTGTTCTCTTTGTTCGTTCTACCAAAATAAATCACTTCACATTTCTGTGCATTGGACCTCATCTGCAACCTGTCTACCCATTCCACCAACTTGTCTATGTGCTTTTTGAAGTTCTACACTGTCCTCACAGTTCACAATACTTAGTTTTGTATTATATTCAAACTTTGAATTTGTGCCTTGTACACCATCTATCTGGAAAAGCAAGGGCCCCAACACAGACCCCCGAGAAACTCCACTGCAAACCTTCCTCCAGCCTGAAAAGCATGAATTTTCGTGTTTTCTACCACTCAGCCAATTCCGTATTTCGCCAACATTTCGAGTTTAATAACTCTTCGTCAGAGCAGAGAGAATCAACAGAGGTTTAAACTATTGAGGTGGAGGGGGGGCTGGAACTAGACAAAGGGAATGTAAACGATGATACAGAAGCTGAGAAGGTGCTGAGAGTGTCCATTAAGTGATCAGAATGTGAGAATGGCAGAACAGAGGTACAGATTGTGAAAGAACTGCCTGAGGAATGTGGCAGTTGCACTGAGGGTGGGAGGGTGGCTGTGAACAGAAAGCAGGCTGGAATGGAGAAGTGGAAAAATAGAAGTGAGAAAGAAGGATGATAAAATGGATGGATGAAATGAAATGGAAATGGGGTGAAGGTGGAGGAGAGAGTTCATCCTCTGAAGTTGTTGAACTCAGTGTTCAGTCCAGAAGGCTGTAATGTGCCCAATCGGAAGACGAGGTGCTGTTCCTCCAGTTTGCGTTGGGGTTCGCTAGCACACTGCGAAAGGCCAAGGATGGACATGTGGATAGGAGAGCAGGATGGTGTGTTGAAGTGGCAAGTGACAGGAAGGTCTGGGTCCTGCTTGTGGACAGATTGAAGGTGTTCAGCAAAGCAGTCACCCAAGCCACTTTACAGCATTGGGAGCAGCGAATGCAATAGACCAGATTGAAGGAGGTGCATGTGAAGTGTTACTTCACCTGAAAGGGGTGTTAGGACCTGGGATGGTGAACAGGAAGAAGGTAAAGGGGTAGGTGTTGCACCTTCTACGATTGTATGGGAAGGTGCCGTGGGCAGAGGGTGAGGTGTTGTGTGTGATGGAGAAGTGGACCAGGGTGTCCCAGAGAGAGAGCGGACCCTGTGGAGTGCTGACTGGGGTGGGGCGATAAGGGGAGGATGTATTGGGTAGTGGCATTATGTTGGAGTTGGTGGAAATGATGGAGGATGATCCTTTGAATGTGGAGACTGGTGGGGTGAAAAGTGAGGACAAAGAAGACCCTATCCTGGTTCTGGGAGGGAGGGGTGTACTGAGAGCAGTGGTCCGGGGTGGGTTTGGACGCGGTTGAGAGCCCTGTCAACCACAGTGGGTGGAACACCACAATTGAGGAAGAAGGAAGACATATTAGCAGCGCTATTTTGGAAAAAGGCATAATCAGAACTGATGTGGCAGAGAGGAAGGAACTGAGAGAATAGAATGGAGTCCTTGCAGGATGTGGAGTGTGAAGAGCTGTCGTCAAGGTAGTGTGGGAGTCGTTGGGCTTGTAATGGATACTAGTAAACAGTTTATCACCAGAAATGGAGACTGAGGGGTCAAGGAAGGGAAGAGTGTCAGAAATGGACCATGTGAAGGTGATAGAGGAAATTGGAAGCAAAATTGATAAAATTTTTCCAGGTGCAGACAAGAGTATGAAGTGGCACTGAAATAGTCATTGATGTACTGATGAAGAAGTTGTGGGAGGGGGACGGAGTCGGACTGGAACAGAGAATGCTCCACATAACCCATAAAGAGACAGGCGCAAATGGGACCCATGTGGGTGCCCATAGCCTCCCCTTTTATTTGGAAGAAGTGAGATGAGTTGAAGGAGAAATTGTTGAGTGAGAGAACCAGTTCAACCAGACGGAGGAGAGTGGTGGTGGATGGGGATTGTTCAGATTATTTAGCTATACTCTTAATGCAAAAACAACTATTTAAGGGTTAACTGAATGTGATGATGAGTCAGATCAGTGATGCTCATGATCTCCAAGTAATTATGGATTATCCTTCAATTTTTAAAAAAAAAATTGCTGTTTTCTTTCCCTTTCTGAATTTATCTTAGTTTTTAGAGACCCAATTTTCTTCCCACCCCACTTCAAAAATAAGACCCAAGCAACGCAACTTGGCAAAATGTTGCTTTAATTATTCATAGTAAGAAGTCTCACAACACCAGGTTAAAGTCCAACAGGTTTATTTGGTAGCAAATACCATAAGCTTTCGGAGCAATGCATTGCTCCGAAAGCTTATGGTATTTGCTACCAAATAAACCTGTTGGACTTTAACCTGGTGTTGTGAGACTTCTTACTGTGCTTAACCCAGTCCAACGCCGGCATCTCCACATCTTAATTATTCATAGCAGTATACTAACTTAGGCCATTACTCTAGTTCTTATTTTGGAATACCATTTTTGGTCAATAAACATTTCTGTACTTATTAATGCCTGAGCTTATGTGTTGTGGTGGAAAAGGAGGATGTCTGTGTGACATCCATGGGCAGGAAAATGTTGTGAAGGATAGGAAAGGTCTGTACTCAAGGTTGAGTATGATGTAATGCTTTCAATATGATTGTGGCATTGTTTTAGGATTTTATCAGAATAGCACAGCACTTCCGAAAGGACGGAGAAGTTTTAATTCAGGAAATATGCTGTGACCTGTTCGATTGTAATTTAAATACTTTTAAAATTTAAGAATTGATTTCCATTTGACAGTTATGGGAAATATTTGAATTTACAATTAGACTTTGTGCTGAATACTCACCAAGCACAGTTTTATTGTGGGGAAAACAGCATGAGCATTTATCTCTCTCTCTCTCTCTCTCTCAAAATACATATTCCAAAAGCTCACTATTATAGCCTCTTTAGTGTATGGCAGCTGTGCCATGGAGTAAAGTGAGTTGAGTTAATTTCCAGCATAGTATTTTATTACCTTGACCATACTGTGGTAGAGGGTGGCAATGTTTCTTCTTTGAGATAGCAAGGTTCATCGTGCGGGACCTTAACTGAAAAGAGATATAAATTGGGAAGCATTGAATGTGATGCCAAGCTTATGTTTTAAAAGTTTGAAGATAGAGGAAAAAATATCAAAGGAATTCTATGGAATAGTTTGGGAATCCTGGGAACATGCAAGTTGAAGCTAGAGACTCTGCAACCACTCTTATTTTCAACTCGGCTGGGGTCAAGGGAGGTGTGCTGGATAATGTATTTCATGTGTATCAAGGTCAAAGGAGGAGGGGGTGGAGCAGTGATTATAGTAATTGACAAGAAAGACTGTGATGGTAGTGGCCAGGGAAGGAAGATTAGAAGCAACAGGTGAGAGGAAAGTTGTTTCTCAGATGGCAAACCGTTTCTAATAACTTGTTCAGGAATTTGAGAATTGCTTGAAGAGCCTCTCCAGATATAGGACTAGTACTGATGGTTTTTATTAGTCTTGAGAATGGAGTTTTGCTGGCTGCCTGTTTCCATTTAAGGCCTAAGGTGAGAGGGAGACGAGGAATGTCGACGTCTAAAGGACCATGTGTGAAGCCATCAAAAGTAAGAGCAATTAGCTGAACTTGAAAAATCATTAGTAATTTTTTTATTTTATTGGCTCATTTAAGGCTGTAGGGCAGCTCAAGATGTTGTCCTTCTCTGCCTGTTTGTAGCCTTTGATGTGGTTGACCCAGACCATCATCCTCCAACATCTCTCCATTGTTGTCCAGCTGGGTGGGGTTGTTCTTAGCTGGTTCTATTCTTACCTATCTGATCATAGACAGAGAATCACTTGCAATGGCTTTTCTTCCTGCTTCTGCACTGCTACCTCTGATGACCCCAAGAAACTATCCCTGGCCCATTCCTATTTTCCATCTGCACGCTGCCTTTGGCACCACCCTCCGAAAGAACAGTTTTTATGTATGCTGACGACATCCAATTCTACCTCATCACCTCTTTCCCCCATTATTGCTGCATTATCAGATTGAGATGAACAGAAATTTCCTCCATTTAAATAAGATTGAAACCATTTGTTTTTGGACCCACTCCAACCTCCATTCCCTTGCTACTAACTCCACCCCTCTCCCCGGTTTAAAAAAAATTAGATTGAACCAGTCTGAGTTCTGTGTTCAGTTCTGAGATGAGCTCCTAAACTCACTTTTGCCATGACCTAAGATCGTTTAATTCCACCTCTGTAATATCACCTGACTTGGCTCCTGGCTCAGTTCATCTACTGCCTAACCCTTCAGTTGTGCCTTTTGTTATCTTCAGGTTTGACTATTGGTCTTCTACATTCGACCCTCTAAGTTTGAGGTAATCCAAAACTCTGCAACCCATGTCTTAACTTTCAGTAAGTCCTGTGCCCTTGTCATCCCTGTGTTTGCTGCTCTATGTAAGCTCCTGGTCAAGCAATGTGTTGATTTTAAAATTCTCATCCTTGTTTTCAAATCCCTCCGTGCCCTCACCCCTCACTATCTCTGAAATTTGCTCCAGCACCACAACTCTCCGAGGTAACTGAGTTCATCTAATTATGATCTCTTGAACATCTCCAATTTTAATTGCTGTAACATCGGCCGTGCCTTCGGTTGCCAAAGCCCCAAGATCTGGAATACCGTTCCTAACCTTGCTTTCCTCCTTTAAGACTCTCCTTTAAAATCAATCTCATTGAGTAAGCTTTTAGTCATCTGTCATAACATCTTCTTGGGTGACTTGGACATTTTATTATATTAGAAGTGTTATCTAAATATAAGCTGTTGTTGCAGTACACTGTGGGAAGTGAAGATGGTTGAGGGTTAGAAAAAATACCCCTAATGTGTTCTTTCAAATATTATATCCAGTGGTCAAATAATAAAGGGTTGGCAGCTGACTCCCTTGTCTACCTTTTTTGAGGCATAGTGGATTGGTGTGTTAGTCACAACCCAGTGAAATCATGAGAAAAGCTCCCCACCCCTGGCAGGGCTGGGGAGGGGATCATTGCCAGGCCATACTGATATTTCGATCATCTTCCAAGTTAAAATATGGAAAATAAGACATATCCACAAATTGATTTCAGGCAATCGCTGGAGAGATCAAGAGGTGGTGGAGAGGTAGAGTTGGGTGTCATCTCTGTACGAGTAGATACTGGCCCCCGTGTCAGTCGGAGAAGTTGCTGAGGGCAGCATGCAGGTGAGGAGGTTGGGGGGGGGGGGAAACAAAGGATGGATCCTTGGGGTCTTGGGAGAGAACTTTTTAGGTGGGAAGAGAAGCCATAGCTGAAGGTGGTCTTCCATATTCAGATTTACAGAGAGAGTAGTGCCATGAAGGTGGACAGTGGATGAGAAATACTCTTGAGTGTATATAATTAACCGTGTCCAATGTTGCATTGAAGTGAAGGGGGAATGAAACAGCATTGTTATCATCACCTTATGTCTGCAGTTTGATTAGCGCCATTCCAGTGCTATCATACAAGCAGAAGCCAGATTGGAATGATCAGAAAGGAATTTTGGAAGAGATAGTTGCCCAGTTGGGAGGAACAACCTTGTAAAAGGAAGGGAGGATGCAGGTGGGACTTAAATTGATGAAAATATTTGAGGAAAGTGTGATAATTCTTTGTAGTTTTGAAGGAAAAAAGAACAGAGCATGTGAAGGAACCATTGATCATATTGATTGGCAGGAAGTGAGGTTGAGTGACTGGAGGAAGGGGGAAATCAAGAATTAGAAAAACATCCTAACAATTTGGAGTAGGCAAGAGGGCAGCTGGAGGTGGATGGTGAAATTGCAGAGATGGAAATTCGGGGCTAGAGTGGGTGGAAAACTGGAGGCTGGTGGGCAATTGCTAAGCAATGTAGAGGAAGCAGCCAATACATAGACAGTCTCGAACTTAGTGATAAAGAAATCCATGAGGCCCACTAACCCAAAGGATAAAGTTATTAATTTTCTATCCTATTCTAAACCCAGCAATCTTTATGAAGAGGAAATTGTTTGCTGCCAGCGCTAATCGGTCCAATTGTTATTTGCTTTTTCTACCAATTCTCCCCGATAGTATGAATGATAAATTGCTTGTAGTTTTCTAATGCATTTTTCTATTCCAGTAAATTTAGGAGTTGTTGATGAATTACAGGCTGAGGGGAGAGAGATAGATACCAAAAGCATTTTAGTCTTGTAATTGAGGGAGAAGTGGCGTGTATTTTCAGGACAACTTCTGGAATTAAGCCATTTTGTCCACCTTCTCCAAAACCTAAAATAGATCTGTAGCCCTTATTCTTTTATTCTCTTCCCCTTTGTGCATCACCACTTGTGTGTATTCCAAAAGTAGTTAATTGACTGTGAGGCTACCTTGGGACATTCTGACTAGTTAAACCTACAATGTAAATTCAAGTTTTTATCTAGGTTGGTGTCTGGATATGTGATTCTTGCCTGGTTCACTGGATGCTTTAAAAAAACAACTAAATATAAGAGCACTGAAGATTTTGTTAAATCTATATGTCCCACTCCAGGAGAAACTAAATCATAAGTTATTTGAGTAGGAGACTATGTTGTGGCCTTTCCTCTTGGCTTTTGCCATTTCTTTGTTCTTTGACATGTTCCATCTAATTGATAAAACAGTTTCACCAACAGGTGGGAAAACTCTGAATGCTCATGGATGTTTTTCAGCAAGGATATGCTGCCTGAACTTAGCACTTCTAACTCCTTTATTGTTGGATGATACTATCTGTTCCTGTACCGATTTTGGTGATGGTAAATCAAGACTGTTGCAGTGATAATTATGGGCATAAAAATGCTGGATCAGAATGAATGAAAATATATGTGCTAGAATCTCTGTATATCTAAGGCTTAACTTCTAAGCTGTTTCACAGAGTGGAAATCCTGCTCTTTTTACTTAAATATACGTGCAACCCTTTTTGACCCTGCTAAAAAAAATCAAGTCTTAACATGGTAGGAGTTGAAACGACAGTTTGTATTTTAGGCTGGCTCATTGATTTGAAGCAGAAAAATCAAGTTTTCCAAATGTTTCTATTTGAGGTGATCCTTTAAAACTGCTCTTTTTCCAATAAGTGTTACATGTGTATTGTGACTTTTTTCTGTAGTACCTCTACCCTCTTGGGAAAAGTTCTTGTGAAAGAAAAGATCATGTTTATTGAGCTGATATAGCTTTTAAAGAAATGTCCAAAGCAGGTCTTATCTTGTATGCCTTGCAACTCTATATAAGGTATTTTTGCTGTTGAACTGAATTCCTGAGCACTTCACTGTCCTTGAAAGGAGGTTTGATTTCTTCAATTATACAGACTAAGAACATGGTGCACATGTGAACTGCAGCCTGGGAGTTAGAAAATCTGAATGTAGTATGGAGAAAATACTTAACTAAAGCAAAGTGGTTCAGATCCCATATTTGATTCAAATACATAGTAAAAGCTTTATACATGTGTACTTAAAATAGAGCTTTATGTTTAATTCTTTTTTGATCTTTTTTTAAGAGTGTGCTTGGTAACTCTTGATGAAACCATACTTTTATTTTTTTTTTAAAGTCAAAAATTCTGGGAATGCTTTGTTTTCTAGCAAGGTCAGTTTGCTGTTGCATGCTTTGAATGCATGCCTCTAGGCATCCCTATTGCACAACGGGCTTAATTGTGTCAGTTCCCAGCAGGAAGCATGGCAAGAAATCACCCCTATTTCATCTCTTTACTGTTATGGCCACTGTTAGCAGCTAGGTATCATTTGTGGTAGGATTGCCCTATTCCAGTGAACCAAGCAAGCAGCTTTACTAATAGGCAGCATTTGACTAATTAGAGGTTACAATGTAAGGTGTGGTCTCCTGGAGTTCTAGTTTGGGAACTGCACTGTTGAGAAGAATTTAGAGCTGGGATCGGGGAGAGGGAAGATATTTAAATTCTTGAATTACAAATAGGGTGCATTCAGGGGTGCACTTTATGTAGCTCACTTGCTGTAATATGTCACAGAATTGTATGTGGGAAATTGCAGTTCCCAGCTCAATAATGAATATCTGTTTTGAGTGCTGAAGGCTTTAAAAATGGAATTATGAAAATGTTCATTGGGGATATATTTCTGATCTTATTACAAATTTTAGAAGTTTTGGTCATGGGGAGAGGGGGTGTGGTTGGGTGGAGGAATTTGGAAATGAATTCGAGCAAATATTCAAGAATTGATTTATTTATACACTGTTGCCAGATTATCTTCAAGTTAGGTTAATACATTTTAAAAAATGTATTTACAGGATATGGGTATCACTGGCTAGGCCAACATTTTTTATGGTACATCACTAATTGCCTTCAGAAGGTGGTGGTGGTGAACTGCTGCCTTGAACCACTGCAGTTCATGTGGTGTAGGTATACACACAGTGCTGTTAGGGAGGGAGTGCCAGGATTTTGACCCAGCAATGGTAAAGGAACAATGCTAAAAATCCCAAGTCTGGATGGTGTGGGGCTTGGAAGAGTGGTTGTAAGTGGTTCCCATTCATCTGTTGCCCTTCTAGCTGGTCGAGGTTATGTGTTTAGAAGCTTCAGTGCCTAGGAAAGCAGTTCATTTGCTCTTCATAACCTTCCTTAAATTAAAGAGTATTTTCCTTGTTTCCTTATGCAATTTTCTTCTGTTTCCCTTTTGAAAGCCGTAGCTTGTGCTAGGGTTATGTTCCATGGATGATGACAGTGGGCAAGTACCACCACAGAAGTAAGCATTCTTTAACATGTTGATCTAGATAATGAATAGCTATTCAACTTGGGAGGACGGGTTATCAAAGTAGAGTTAAATCTTAAGTCTGTTACATTCTGCAGCAATCTGCCTTGAATTTCTCTCTACATATACCTTCCCTTATTCATTGTCAGCCGTGTGATATCCTCTTGTCCTCTCCCACCCTCTTATCACAGACACTGCCATCTCCTTGTGTCTCAGCATTCACATCTTCCTACTTCCTCCCAACCCTAATACCTTCTGTGTCTGCTCTCGGAATAAACTCTGCAAGTTTCCTTAAATCTTTTCTTTTACACCACTGCTGCCTAGCCTTTGGTCTTCGATTCATCATATTTACCTCGGACGTTTCTTGGTACCTCATAACTGATCTTTTCAATGAGAAATTCATGCTAGCAAGTTGTTTTTTTAAAGTTTACATTTCCTTGCTGTTGCAATAAGGGGTCTTTCAGATAGAAAAATGGCAATCTGTTTGGACTCAATAGTGTGTAGCATGCAGCTTTCATTCAGAGCTGACTTTTATTCCTTTACTCTGCAGATTGATGGGCTGTTATAAAATGCTTAACAGTTAAGAGTTTCCATATATGTTTGAAATGATGTGCTTCTTTCACAATCAAGTAGATTGTGAAATGTTGCACTTTCTTTCATTACTTTCTTGCTTGCAAAAGTTAAAGTATATAATTTATTTTATCTACCTTATGCTTTTCACTAATTCAATGCAAAAGTAGCATCCTGTTACAATGTATTTTCTCCTCCTTCCAAACCAGGATAAAAAAACATGCAATATTTACTGTGTTTTCTTCTGACTTTGATATTATCTTTATCCCTAACTTGAAGACCGATGTAAACTGTGTACATTCTTGCACCTTTCAATGTGTGCAAAATTTGGTTAATGTGTAAACCTGATTGCTGAGAATTTGGCAGTGGCACTTTTATGTTTGTCATTGGTGCAGTTCCATCCTCTTGCCATTGGTATCCAAAATTAAAAATCCCTTTTGTCAGACATGCAGACAACATTAAAAATTTAGTTATTTTAATATGGTGCTAAAACCACTGGGATTTTCAGCTTTGGTGTTACCGCTGTACTTAGCAAGCATGTGAATGGTTTATGGATATTTGTGAGTTTTAGCATAGTTGGAAGTGCAACAGACAGTTGCTGTCTGCTAATATCTTTGTAGGCAGATGCAAAAGCAAGAGTGCAGGAACTTGATTGTATCTGAAATGACTAATGTGGTAATTCACCTGCATTCTAAATATGTGCTGGTGTTAGGAGCAGTGGTTAGGTGCGACCTTTTGCAAACTACTTCAAAGACACCTCTTGTGACACTTTGCTACTTTCCAACCGCTGCAAATTGCACCAGGCACGCACGTAATATGGCCAGATGAAGTTTGGAATTTTAAAGCTATTATTTAATAATGATGCCTATTATGCAGTTATCCAACTATCGTGGAGTTAATAAGTTTATTTTGGCCATAGCGAGATTCAAAGTTTGATGTGGAATCCTTTTGGAAGTGTCCTTTCCATTCCTATCCCTGTTCACACTTTCCTGGCTGCTTTATCTAAAGATGGTGTAATTCCAGACTTCATTGGGATCTCTCTGCCTCTTTTGCCTCACCTACCAACAAGAAATAAACAACCTATTACTTGACTGCTGGTAGAAGCTACATTTTGCCTTCCTAAGAATCAAAGGTGACCAGAAATAGCCTTTTCTCTCTTGCTGCTTTTCTCCACTCCCCTCTTACCACTTTGGAAGACATTGATCCTTTGCTGAAGAACTGTTCTGCAGTTGCCTTTGCCTAAACAGCCAATGGGTATTGACAAGTTACCTGTGATAGGTATTACAGCACTCCTGCTATCATCCAGCATCTACACAAATGTACTTCCAACAGCCGTTACTAAATAATGACTGAGTGCAGTAATCTGGCAAACGTTCCTGGTCTCTAACCCAACCCTCTTATTTTAATTTTTGTACCTGAGGTGAGAGGGTGTAAGAGGTGGAATAAAATAGTAGTTGGTTTTGATGTAACTCATCATTACTTGGCTACTCGGGTTACATCAGGCAAGGGTATACATTTTTCAAGCATTGAATGTAAAATATTTGGTCCCAGTTTGGAAGTATCACCATAGATTCATCTTGGCTAGTGTAAAATGGCAGAAAACCACTGAATGCTAAAACATTTTGTTTTACTTGGGTACTGAAATAAATGTCATTTTGAATAATTTCCTTGCATATTTTATTCATTCTCAGAAAAGATATGAATATAAATTTAAAAACTTGGTGTCCTTTTTCTATTTTTTCAGTATAAATTGCCTTGCCAAATGTGAAAGGTACCTAAACTCTCAAGACTGGTCAGGTACCAGTTGAGCACCAATTCTAAAAGTAGTTCAGTTTGAGCAAAATATCCTGTGAGAATGACATTTACCTGCTATTGACACCCTCTGGCCACACTTCCTGTTGACCTTTTGCAAGTAGCTAGACAAATCATCTGGACAGAATTCACATCCAAAGAAGATCTTCAAACAATGTCACTTTAGTAACCCTATCAATCACCATGTTTACCTATTGCCCTTCATCAAGGAATTATCTAACCACATGTCTGTGCAAACCCTTGAAACAGAATTTGCCAGTGGCAGCGATCCAGCATTTTTGAAATCTCTAGGCATTTTATAATTGGATGTTCCTTTTGAAAAAGCAGATCCAGAAGAACGTTGCTGTATCTTTTGTCCTTATAGTGATTAATGTAAAAGTTTGTTGCATTGTGGTATATCATCTTTGCTTTAAAATGAACTGTGGTTTAGCAAAGCTGTAACTCATTTTGTGTGAATGGTTGGCATTAAAACATTTTTTTTTGTAGGTCTCGTACATTATGACCCTTGATGTATGGTGTATTTTTGGCTTCATTATTGTATTTTTCCAATACATTAAATACTGTTGTAGCCAGCGCGAGGTATTAATCTGGAAACAGACATGTTTGTCTCCTTAATAGCAAAGCATGGGCACAGTGAGGACAATCAAGTCAAAACAGAGTCAGGCATATTTATTGAAGGTGTTGAAAAGAATTAATAGTTGTGAAATGGTTTGAGTGCACTGTGGACGAACATATTTTCTGGTCTAGGTAGCACACATTACGGGGTCTAAAAGATGGTACAGATAAAATTTGCAGGATGTAGACTGTAAATGTGTGTGAGCCATTGAAACTGATGAAATTAATGAGATATAGAAATAATCAAATCCAGTGTCAGATAGCTATAGACCTAACCTAAGTCAGTAGTAGATAAATAACTGGAAACTCAAGTAAATGGAGAAGAACCTATACAACAGTAACTTATGAAAAGGTCATAACAAATTTAGCGGGTAGCTTGTCTGCTTCCTCAACCTATGGGAATATAGATTGATAAATGTAAAGAAAGAAACACAAGCTTGAAGTTTTTTTTAAAGAAAAGAACTAACTTGCTTGAGTCAGTCTATGGACTTTGCATCATACTCTGTTTTGAATGAACATTTACATAGGTCTTCCTCATATAAATTTGTCGGTCAAATTTTAACTGATCAAAATTTCCTTTACGAAGTCTAGTATGGCTGTGGTATTGGTTACACAGTGCAGTGGAACAGTTACTTATAGCCATATCATATAATTCTGATTAAACAACCTTTACATTTTAAAAATCCCTTTAATCCTAACTTAGCCCTATTGTCAACATCCTGGAGCCCAAATATTTTCCTTGCAAAACCAATAAGTACTTGGTACCCATGTGCTGTCATTGCAAATGAATTGGCAGATCACCAAAGTGATGCGGATAATAGCGTTGTGATATATTTTCCCTATTTGCTGCTCTCTCTCTTGGGAAGTTCAATAATGGCTGCTGCAGTTGGCATATGTTAGTCTTACTCTGTGCAATACAGAATAAAGATAGTGGCAATGCTGGGATGGAATTATTTTTAACACTTCATTTGAAAAATTAAGGATTGAAGAACATGACACTGCTTGGAAATTCTGAAGTTGATTTTGAGGAAGTTTGAGCAATTTGAAATTTGTTTTATGTGCACATGGTATTCAGGTACACAGTGAGTTAGCATGGTATGTAAATGAAAGGAAAGAAAGAAAAGCAGTACAAGGACGATGAGGGTTTTAGGGTTGAAGATAAAATTCCAGTGCATAAAGTCAAAATGAAAACCTGAGATTCACAACTGATTTGAATTGTTGATGGAGCTGGAGCCCTGTCTGTTAATTCAGAAGGAGTGAAAGCGGTCCCAAGTTATATTCCTATACATATAATTAGTGTGTAACTGACTAGTTATTCCAAGAACAGTATCTCTGTTATAGGTGAAGTTAGTGTTGGGATTCTATTACTTGCCGTTATCGTAGTAAGAGGGAAGGAATTGGCTTAAGAAAATTTGGTTAAACTGGGCAGAGTTATTTACAGTAGAGATCAGTAAGAGTATATCTGACACTGAGCAAAGAGGACTAAATTTATAAAATTGGCCACCAGTACAGTATTATCGTAAGTCAGTGGATCATGCTAATGTGGGCATTCTTTTAAAATTCTCCATGAATTGTGAATCTCTTTACGTCACAATTGACAGTGCCAGTGTCTGGCATAGATAAGGTGAACATTTGGAAGCTTTTCCCCAGCGCAGAAATGACAATTACAAGGGGGCACAAGTTCAAGGTAAAGGGGGAAATATTCAGTAGAGATGTGTGGGGGAAGCTTTTTATGATATGGAGATGCCGGCGTTGGACTGGGGTAAATACAGTAAGAGTTTTAACAACACCAGGTTAAAGTCCAACAGGTTTATTTGGTAGCAAATGCCATTAGCTTTCGGAGTGCTGCTCCTTCGTCAGATGGAGTGGATATCTGCTCACAAATAAGGCAAATACTCTTACGGAAGCTTTTTACACAGTGGATGATGGGGTCTGAAATGCACTGCCAAGTGAGGTGGCTGAGGCAGACACATTAGTGACATTTAAGACTTATCTAGATAGACAAATGAACAGGTGGGGAATAGAGGGATATAGGCAGTTGGTGTAGATAGGACGTGATCAGGGCAGGCTTGGTGGGCCAAAGGGCCTGTTCTGTGCTGTACTGTTCTTTGCTTGTTGTCATTGAATTTAGTGAAGAAACTCGCAAGCGCATGTTGCTCAATAGAGTGCTCAATTATGCCATGAATGGGGTGACCTAAAGAGTGATGGGAAATTGCAGGGGTATTTCACATGTAGGATTGAACTGACTAGATGAAATCTGACTTCTGTGGGGTTTAAGAGTCGTTGTTTTGCCAAGGTGTAGAGAGAGATGGTTAGAGGAACTTCATTAAAAGCACACAGGGATAATCCATATGAAAGCAATAGCAAAAATCTATTTTTGGTATCCAAAGGTAGATAGTTTACAACTTTTCACCAACTATTCACTATCTGTGTTTCAAAGTCTATTCATTTGACTTAATTGAGATTTCTAGGAGTTTGAATGAAATTGATAAGGTAAATAGGAAGTATTGGGCAAGAGGCTGTAACTGTAAAATCTGAGTTAAGTTTTTCAAGGGGAGAAACCTTGGAAATGTTACAACACAAAAAGATCATTCAGCCCATCATGTCTGTTCAGTCTAAAAAAACTAGCCACCCATTCTAACCCCTTCCACCATCAGTCTATAGTTGTGCAAGTTACAGCACTTCAGATGTAGATCCGGGTACCTTTCAAATTAGCTCAGGGTTTCTGTCTCAATCCCTAATCTGGGCTGCTGTCAGACTTTTGAATGGTCTTACCTTGCATTAAGTTGATCTTTCTCTACACCCTAACTATAACTGTAACACTACATTCTGCACTCTCTCGTTTCCTTCTCTATGTACGGTAAGCTTTGTCTGTATAGCGCGCAAGAAACAATACTTTTCACTGTTATTACATGAGACAATAATAAATCCAATTACTGCAGTGTGACCTGGACTCCATTGCATCCTCTGGATTCATTGTTGAACAAATGCTAGTGTTCTTCTTGAAGCCAGTGCCACAAGGATTCAGGCAAAACTCCTGCAAAATCAACTTCAACAGACTGGACACAATCCAGATGATTGAAAGGCATCTCCCCTGGTCCAGGTTTGTTTTCTGAACTCTCAAATGGCCAATATTCCAGTGCAGGCCAAGGAAAGTGCTTCAAAGACACACTGAAGCTCTCCTTGAAGTGTGCCAGCATTGAAATTAATTAATGGGGGGAGTGGCAAAGAGGAAAAGAAAAAGGAGCAAATCTTACACGCAGGATCTCATTGCCACGTGACATCCTTCCACACGTGCTCAAAGATCTGTGGGTCAGGAATCGACCTGTTCAGTTAAATTAAGACCCATGGCAGAAACCTGCAATCTTGAATAGGCATCACCCTCAGACATCTACCCATGTCTGGGTGAAAAAGCTTTTTCTAATATCTGCTCTAATCCTTCGACCAGTCACCTTAAATCTATGCCTCTTGGTAATTAACCTCTCCAGTAGGGGAAACAAATCTTCTATCTGGGCCCTTCATAATTTTGTACATTTCAATCAAGTCATTACTCATCCTCTTCTGTTCTAAGGAGAACAACCCCAACCTACCTAATCTCTCCTCCTAGCAACAGTTTTTCAGCCCTGGCAGCATCCTTGTAAATCTCTTTTGAACTTTCTCCAGAGCAATTATGCTTCTATGATGTGGTGACCAGAACTGTATATAAAACTCAAGCTATGGCCTAATCAATAGCTTTATTCAGTTGCAGCATTATATCCCTGCTTTTCATGCTATACCTCATGCAATAAAGCAAAGCATTCCATATGTCTTCTTTACTACCTGTTATAGAATCCCTACAGTGAATTGGCTCATTGAGTCTGAACCAATTCTGTCTGACAGAGTACCTTACCCAGGCCCTTTTCCCCCCATTGTATCTCCATAACCCCACAAATTTTACCATGGCTAATCCATCTAACTTGCACATCTTTGGTCTGTGGGAGAAATGATGTGGAGATGCCGGCGTTGGACTGGGGTAAAACACAGTAAGAAGTTTAACAACACCAGGTTAAAGTCCAAATAAACCTGTTGGACTTTAACCTGGTGTTGTTAAACTTCTTGCTGTGGGAAAAAACCAGAGCACCCAGAGGAAACGCATGCAGACCAGGGGAGAATGTGCAAACTCCACACAGTCACCAAAGGTCCGAATTAAACCAGGTTCCTGGCACTGTGAGACAGCAGTGCTAACTGCTGTGCCAGCATGCCGCACCACAGTTCTACCACCTTCAGGGACCTATGGACATGCACTCCAAGGTCTCTCACTTCCTCTACCCTTCCAACGCCTTCCTGTTTATTGTGTATTGCTTTGCTTTGTTTGCCCCCCCAAAATGCATATCTCACGTTTCTTGATTTAATTCCATTTGCCACTTTTCCACCCACACAACCAAACCATTGATATAAATCTGGAGACAACCACTATCCTCTTCACTATCAACTATGTAACTCGGTTTTGATTTATGACAGTCCCTGCATTTTTATCATCCACATTGATCACCTTTTCTTGCAGTTTTAAAGTTGCTCTGTGGAGAGAGCAGAATGGGTAAGAGTAGGTAAGTTGATGGGAACTGGTCTGCCAAACATGAGCTCTGCTGATGGTGGAATAGTTGCACTTGAAGGTGTGGTGCTCAGACGTAACATTGAATGTGTAGATCTTGTTTGGTCTGTGGACTCGTGTCTCTGAGAATTTGCTGGGAGAGTATGTTGACACTTGTCCCATGTCAATCTTGGCCAATCATGAGTAGTTACCAACTTTCTAAGGCAGATAATGCGAATCTTGGTAACACTTCAGACGGTGAGATGGACGGAATCAAATGTGTTCACCACTCTGCCTTGTGTGCACATTGTCATTTTCTGGTTTAACAGTTACTTCATGCATATGTTTCTGGTGGGATAGTGGATAGTCATTCTTATTACTTGAAGGTAACTATTGAGTACAGTCTGTTTGGATCAGTGCATGGCTCTTTGTAGTTGCATTAGCCTTTGTACTATGCACTGTCACTGCCAATGACCTCTTCTGCACATGCATTGGAGAATTACTGGAAAGCTGGGCATTTCCTTGGTGCATGCAGAAGGCCAGATCTTCCAAATGTTTTGCTAGGTTTAGTGTGCGAGTAACTGCGTCAACTACTGGTGTTGTGCTTAGATTGAAGAAAAGAGGAGTTACTGTTGGAACAGGATACTGTTTGTTGAAGTTGACATGGAACATGGGAAGAGCAGAGCAGATGAGATTGTCCAGAGAAAAGTCACATGTCTGAAGCGTGTTTATTTCCAATCTTTGAAACAGTAGTATTCTGGGGACTGAGTACTTGAGAGTTTGGATGAAAGATTAGATGCATGTGGCAATTCAAGAGAAAGGAACACAAAGGAGAGCTGGAAGACTTTGGGGTGATCCCTTGCTAAAACAGCTGCGAGAAAGCATTGTTTGAGAGAATATTTTAAAGCATGTCATTCTGATGGGAGTTTGTAAACACTTGTGTGTGAGTCATTTGAGGGGAATTTGTGGAAAAATCTGTAAATTATCAATTGAGTGCCATGGGTTTCAAAGTGGGGTGTTGGCTGATCACGGTTAGCTTGTTGGGCTACAGGGACTGTGTATTTACCAAGAACGTGAAAGCATAAGACATATTGTTTAACCTGTGTTACCCTAGAAATCTGTGTACACTTGTGAAGATAAGCGGTGGGGGGAAGGTTGATGGAGTATTGTATTATCGTCAAATTTTTCATGACTAATGTTTTTCTTGTTAAAAGCTAATTGGCAGTCCTGTGATTCCTACCGTCTTTTTTTTTTTAAAAAGTGAAACATTACGGTTTTCTGAGCCAGGGTTCCATTCTGGGGCCTTCCTGCCCAGTAGAAACGCCAACTGGGTTCGTAACATTGTGCAAACTCCAGCTTAATGCAAATATATTTGAAACATTGTGGCAATTAATATACCTGTCTTGCCTGTAAAATAAAAAATGTCCGAAAATCAAGCAACAATTTTTTGCTATTGTTGGCATGTCTGGATCACCAAACAATTTATTTTTTATTCATTCTCGGGATGAGAGTGTCGCTGTGAAGGGCAGCATTTATTTCCCATCCTTTAACCAGATAGTGGTGAACCGCCTACCTGAACTACTGCAGTCCATGTGGTGTAGGTAATCCCACAGTGGTGTTAGGGATAGACTTCCAGGATTTTGGCCTTTTGTCAGTGAAAGAAATAGCTGATATAATTCCAAGTCAGGACGGTGTGTGACTTGGAGGGGACAATGCAGGTGCTGGTGTTCCCATGTTCTTGCTGCCTTTATTCTTCTAGGTAGAGGTCGCAGGTATGGAAGGTCCTTTGAAAGGAAGCTTGCTGAGTTGCTGCAATGCTTCTTGTATATGGTACACATGGCTGCCACTCGCTGTGCACTGGTGGTTAATGGAGCACATGTTTTTTTAAGTTTGGGGATAGGATGCTAATTTAGTAGATTGTTTTTTCTTGAATACTGCCAATCTTTTTAGCTGTACTCATCCAATGAAGTAAAAAGTATACTATCACACTCCTGTTAGGAAATAGATATAATTTCTGGTAATTTTGTATTTGTATGATTTGGGTGTAAGCTATATTTTATGGCTTAAGCTTTAAGTTTAAGCTTAATCTTTATTTCTGCAGTTGTGTTAAAGAGACGAGTTTTAGTTTCACTTCAAAAGATGCCTGCATTTTAAAGAGGGTTTTACAATGCATGAAGACGGGGAAAAATATGATGTTGCCTAGAAACCAGGGGCTCACAGATACAGAAAAGGCAGTTTAAGGTCAGTAGCATAAAGGTGACCCAATTGGAAGCAGTTTTTCACAGAAAATGCTGGAACAGATATGACATGAAGGGAGTCTGCAGGTGGAGGGTCCAAACTGAAAAACAGAATGATTCCAAAACCATGGAGAGGGACAGAAGGAAGACCAAGATGACCTTCTGGTCAAAGGGAAAGAACAAGAATTTGGGGGGAAAAAAGCCCTGTTAAGTGAGGTGAAGTGTGAGGAGCAGAAGGTCCAAGACAGGGCTGCAAGGTGTAGACCTGAATAATGTGGGCTTGTGAGAACCAGGGATCCAAGGAAACTCAAAGGTTGGTGACACCTTACTATGCGCTTGTGAAGCAGTGGTGTTCTGTTGGCATGGCTGGGTATCTAACAGATTGCGTGGAAGGCGAAACTTGAATGCACTCCAGGGAAGAGAAACATCTTTGAAGAATACATCACGGGAGAAGATTTCAAGATGTGTTCTTCGAGAGCGGAGATCAGAAGCCCTTTTGTAAAACACAGAATTCCAGTGAGACTAGTTGGCTCACAATGTGATGAGCATCTGGTGGGAATTGCTGAGAAATTCGTAGAAGTTGTTTTGGATAGCATCTGTCACTTGGTTTCAGAATGTGGGGTGTCTGATCACAGTTTACCTATTCGTTTACATGGACTATATACTTACTGTGAACATTAGGGTATAGGATGGATTTTGTATCCTGTTATTACAAATCTGTGTATATCTATAAAAGTATAGTTGGAGTGAATGAGTAGCGTATTATAGTTCATCTTGTTTAATAAATGTTTTATTATTTTGTTAAAAGTTCATCAGCTGACTCTTCAGTAGCTGCCCTCCATGTTTCTAAACAAAAATAAAAGTTAGGATCTATCCAGCTGGATTCCACCCTGGGATCTGACTTGTCCAATATTAACGTCAGCTGGATTATGACACTCTTTATTAGTTCCTCATAGATAATGCTTAGGTTTTGGAAAGTTGGGAAGAGTTACTTGCTGCAAAATTCCCAGCTTCTGATCTGTTCTTAAAACGACAGTATTAATGTGCCTAGCCTAGTTAAATTTCTCATCAATGGTCACCTGCAGGAGGGTGGGGATGGGACTTCGGCAAAAAAGATAATATTAAACAAATATACTTAATCTCTCCTACCTTCCACCCTATCACAAAACTTCCATTTGTCTGTCCTTGCTTTCCTGTCTTACCCTGCATCCATATTTACTTTAATCCTGTCACATTTCTAACTTCATCCAGTTCATTTTTCCTCTCGCACATTTTCCCTTTTTAGTGAATAGTGGGGAGTTGAGAATTGCATCAAAAACACTCCTTCCATGGCCAACAAGCCCTTGCGTGGGACTTGAACACAGAGCTTCTAGCCCAGAGGTGGGGATGCTGCCACTGCTCTACAAAAGCTCCAGTTCTAATAAAAAAATCCTCAACCTGAAACGTGGGATGGGATTTTTCGCTCCCCTGTGCCATGTTTCGTGGCAGCAGGGGCAGCCTGCCATTGGCAGAGGGATCCTCTGGTCCCACTCCTGTTAATGTGGGTTCCCGTTCTAAGCCCCTTTCACTGCCAGGAAACCCGTGGCAGGAGTTTGCCAGCGGTGGGATTAGAAGACTGGCAGAGAGAGCAGCCTGAAATATTTGTCCTTGGACTCTGTGTTTATCTTTCTACAGATGCTGCCAAACCTGCTGAGCATTTCTAGATTTTTCTTTAAGAATTTCTACTATCTGCAGTATTTTGCTTTTGTGCAGTAAGTATTGAGTTGGCTGGATTGGACCTGGAAAGGAGTTTAGCAGGAAAGACAGTTGATCAATAATGGCAAAACTTTCTGAAAATAGTTCATGACTCACCACAAAAATATATCCCAGTGAGGAAGAAGAATTGTAGGAAGGGAATAAATCAACCAAGGTTAACCATGGAAATTGAAGGTGGTATTTGAATGAAAGAAAAAACATATAATGTGGCAAAGATTAGTGGTAAACCAGAGGATTGGGAAAGTTTTAAAAACCAACAAAAGATGACCAGAAAATGGAGAGAGAAGATAAATTATGAGTGCAAGCTAGCACATAATATAAAATGGACAGCAAGAGCTGCTTTAAATATATAAAAAAGGAAAGGAATGACCACCTTAGAGAATGAGACTGGGGAAATAATGGGGAATCTGGAAATGGCAGAGGAGTTAAACAAATACTTTTTCTTTTTGTTAGACATCACAGTGGAAAACACTATAACATTCCAAAAAATACTAAATCAAGGGGTGGGGGAGAAAAAAATGCAATAAGAATCATGAGAGAAAAAGTACTAGCGAAGTGGGCAGTGGGCAAAAACCTGGCAGATAGAATATGATGTCAGAAAATGTGAAGTTATGCACTTTAGTAGGAAGAAAAATGGAGCTGAATGTTGTTTAAATGGAGAAAGATTGGAGAAAGCTGCAGTACAGAGGGATTAAGGGGTCCTCGTGCAAAAATCACACAAAGCTGGCATGCAAGTTAGCAGGTAATTGGGAAGGCAAATGGAATGTTAGCCTTTATTTCAAAGGGAATGGAGTATAAAAATAGGAAAGTCTTGCTAAAGCTATGATAAAAGTAAAATACTGCAGAAGCTGGAATCTAAAACAAAAACACAAAATGCTGGAAAATCTCAGCAGGTCTGACAGCATCTATGGCTCTATTCTCTCCCCAATGTTTAGATGTCCCTTCATCAAAACCCCGTGTCTGTGTGGGTTTCCTCTGGCTGCTCCAGTTTCCTCGCACATGCCGAAGACGTGCAGGTTATGTTGACTGGCCATGCTAAATTGACTCTTAATGTCAGGGGGATTAGTGAGGCAAATATGTGAGGTTATGGGGATGGGGTTTAGTGAAATTGTTGCTGGTGCAGGCTCAATGGGCCGAATGGCCTTCTCCTGCACTGTTGGGAATCTATGAAAAAGTCAGATAAGGTACCTATAACTTGATTGGAGTTTTTATACAAAATTCTGAAGGGGCTTGATGCTGAGGTTGTTTCTTCTGGCTAGGAACTTAGAACCTAAGGGTACAGTCTCTCAAAATCATTTTGGATTGAGATGAGGCTAAATTTCTTTGCTCAAAGGGTTGTGAATCTTTGGAATTCTGTACCCCAAAAGGATGTGGATGCTCCATTGCTGAATATACTTAAGGCTAAGATGGACAGATATTTGGGTTCTCAAGGGATTTGGGCATAGGGAAAAGTAATTGAAGCTGAATATCAGCCATTATGATATTGAATGAATCGGGCTTGATGGTCTACTCCTGTTCCTATTTCTTATGCTCTTTTATGTTATTATGAAGAATTCGAATGTTCAGTGCTGAGACAGCAGCATCCATAAAAGTGAAAGTAAAAGTAGTTTAAACTGACCTCTTTCATAAAGATGAGCATACTGAATATTGTCCAACAATTTCATTTTAAATTGGCAGGTGAAAGGCATTGAGGATTGCCAAATGAACGTAGTTGAACAATCCTTAACTGCTTCACACCCAGATAAGGAATCCCCAATTGTTTCTTAGAAGTACATGAGACTTGTGTGTTTTTTTAAAATCCAAAATTACTCTGCTGGATTGTTGCACTTTAAATTTCTTGAAAACCAAGCTTGGAACTCTTAACCTTTTTTCACTGTTGATTGGGGAAAGTTTTAACGTTTGGTTATGATGCTTTATGGTTTCACAAGACCAGAATTCACCACTTTAGAACTTAAGACAACTACATTACACAACCTCTTAGATGGGCTTGCGGTGGATCAGAAAAGAGGTCTCTTTTAGTTTTGTTAAGCTTGTATCAGATAAGATTGCACGACTTTAAAAGACTGCTGAAGCAATGTACTCCATTCAGAGGACCAGACATAACAAAGCTGTGAGCTAAACTGTTTTGTGTTTCTGGAAGAAAGCACTGTAAGGCAAAAACTGACATCACTGCTTTCATCTTGTGCAGATTTCCATCGGGCCTGTCGTCTACGCCTGAAACTTTGATGCTCCTACACTATCTCTTTACTTGCTTTCTGGCTCCAACCAGCTGTTAAGAATGAATAAACAAAACTTAACTGTCACAGGAGACATGCTAGGAGATAGTATGTATTACCTGCCACAATTTCATTTTTAGGAAAACCAATGAAATGGAACTGAGACCCATTTTAAATGATTTTTCATCTTCAAATTCTGTGATCTTTCTGATTTGAACAGCTTTGTAGTCTATTTGTTGCTCTTTGCAGTTGGGTAGTCAGTTTAGTAGCTGTGTATTCTACTGTGTAATGCAGGTTGGAAAGTTGTGCAGGTTTTTAGCAATGAGCACTGAATGAGTAACTCATTGCAGATGTGTTAGCACTACACTGAATCACTAGTGTGGAACTTGTAGTCATGGATTTATTCTGCTTACATGTTACTGATAGTTTTTTTTTTGTTGGCTTGAACATTAACTAAAATGTGAATTATTGCTGCGTAAGGGTTTTAAACATTGACATCCTTCATTCACTGGGATTGAAGAGAGAGAATGGTTATGTGTTATTTAGCCTTTGTCTTTTAATCAGCCCTTTAACATGATTCATCTGGCCTAATGTGGTTTTTGTTGAGTAATGCATAAGAAGAAATATTTCAGAGTCCAGACATATATTCATGGTGGTTAGCTGGCTTATCTTGTATAAAGGGTCAGATTTAGAATATTTAACTTTTCTTGAAGATAGATACTTTTGTTCTTGCAACATTAGACACATGGTAAAGTTTTGGCTTGCTTTCATGTGGAAAGCTGAAGATAAGTGGTAATTTTGATCGGTGTTTTCAATGGTATGATCTCCCCCCACCTATCTTCAACCTTCTCCTGTATGCTCCCAACTGGGAAGTTCGTCTTCTGCAGTGCAACATTTTGCTTTTCTTGGTTAATGTTCCATGCATCTCTTCTTTTCCCCCTTCTCGTATCTTCCCCTCCTTTCCTCTCTCCACTTCCATCATAAAATGTTTGGATGAGAACAGTTAGCAGCATTGCCCCACAAGCTTCTTTACTTGATAAATTTTAAGCCTTTGTGATGTGCAAATAAACATGTTGCATATATAAGGTGCCTGCAACTTGGATTTATATCTGTATCACTTAAAGTACATATTGTTTAACTGAGATATGGGGAAAGGGTTAGGGTTGACATACCCCAGCCAAAAGATAATTTAGGAAGGGTCATGAGTTTGAAGAGGAAGGTTTGAAGGAGATGTCTGTGTAGGAAATTGCAGAATGTAGAACTCTGCTTGAAGGTGTGGCCAACAATAGTAAGATGAAGGGCGAGGCTTGCATGAGACCAAATCAGAGCTTGAGTTTGTGTCAGGCATACAGGTTGCAGAGTTGGGATAAGTTTTAAAAGTGAGAGTCCAGAAGGATTTGAGCACAATTTTGAGTTGGACCAAAAGCCATTGAGGAAGGGAGTGCTGGGTGAGTGAGCCTTGGCATGAGATATGTAGCGAACAGTGACCACATGTGGAGGAACATGTGGTGAACAGTGACCACAATTCTGTAAGTTTTTGCATACACATGGAAAAAAGGACAAATGTTATCCTACGGTTAAGGTGCTAAATTGGAGCAAGGCTAACTACAACTGGATTAGGCAGGATTTGGAGGCTGTTGTTTGGGAGAGGCTGTTTGAGGCTAAAATCACATCTGGCATGTTGAAGGCTTTTAAGGAACAGTTTATTGCTGTGCAGGATAGGCATGTGCCTGTGAAAACTAAGTACAGGAAAGGCAGGATTCAGGAACTGTGGATGACCTGGGAAATTGCAAGTCTAGTCAAAAAGAAAAAGGATGCATACATAAGGTCTAGGCAACTAAAACAGATGAAGCACTTGAAGAACATAAGGAAAGTAGAAGGAACTCAAAAATGGAGTTAGGAGAGCAAAAAGGGGTCACGAAATGTCCTTGGCAGGCAGGATTAGGGAGAATCCCAAGGCATTTTATACATATATTAGGAACAAGAGGGTTGCTAGAGGAAGATTTGGTCCACTCGAGGACAAAGGAGGGAAATTATGTGTAGAACCAAAGGAAGTGCGTGAGATCCTTAATGAGTACTTCATAATGAGTATTCACAAAGGAGGGAGACACATTAATTGGTGGTGTCTTAGAGGGATATGTAAACCCTCTAGAGCAAGTCATGATTACGAGGGAGGAAGTGTTAGGTGTATTAAAAAGCATTAAGGTAGACAAATCCCCAGGGCCAGATGGCATCTATCCCAGATTACTGAGGGAGACAAGAGAGGAAATTGCTGGGCCTCTTAACAGAAATCTTTGTTTCCTCTTTGGCTACAGGTGAGATCCCAGAGGATTGGAGGATAGCCAATGTCCCGTTATTTAAGAAGGATAGTAGCAAAGATAACCTGTGGACTTGACATCAGTGATAGTAAAATTGTTGGAGAAGATTCTTAGGGACAGGATCTATACACATTTGGAACTGCATGGTCTTATTAATGACAGAGAGCATGGTTTTGTACAAGGGAGGTCATGTCTCACTAATTTGATTGAGTTTTTTTGAGGAGATGACAAAAATGATTGACGAGGAAAGGGCCATGGATGTTGTCTACATGGACTTTAGTAAAACATTTGACAGGGTTCCCCCATGGCAGGCTTGTGCAAAAGGTTAAATCACACGGGATCAGGGGTGAACTAGCTAGATAGATTCAGAACTAGCTTGGCCATAGAAGACACAGGGTAGCAGTGGAAGGGTGTTTTTCTGAATGGAGGTCTGTAGCTAGTAGTGTTCCACAGGGATCCGTACTGGGACCTCTGTTATTTGTAATATATATAAATAACTTGGAAGAAAATGTAGCTGGTCTGATTAGCAAGTTTGCAGATGATACTAAGATTGTTGGAGTCGCGGATAGTGATGATGATTGTCCGAGACTGCAGCAGGATATAGGCTGGAATTTGGGCGGAGAAATGGCAGATGAAATTTAATCCAGACAAATGCGAGGTTGATGCATTTTGGTAGATCCAATTCAGGTGGGAGCTATAAGATAAATGGCAGAACCACGAGGGGCATAGATACACAGATCTGGGAGTACAGGTCCACAGATCCTTAAAAGTGGCAGCACAGGTGGAAAAGGTGGTGAAGAAAGCATATGGCATGCTTGCCATCATAAGTCGGGCCATCGAGTATAAAAATTGGCAGATTATGTTACAGTTGTATATAAAACATTGGTTCGGCCACATTTGAAACACTGTGTGCAATACTGGTTGCCACAATACCAGAAGGACGTGGCGGCTTTGGAGGGAGTACTGAAAAGGTTTATCAGGATGTTGCCTGGTATGGAGGGTATTAGCTATGAGGAGAGTTTGAATAAACTGGGATTGTTCTCCCTGAAAAGATGGAGGCTGAGGGGCGACCTTCATAAAATTATGAGGAGCATAAATAAGGTGAACTGTTGGAAGCTTTTTCTTGGGGCATAAATGACAATTACAAGGGGGCACAAGTTCAAGGTAAGGGGGGAAAGATTCAGTAGAGATGTGTGGGGGAAGTTTTTTTGCACAGAGCGTGATGGGAGCCTGGAGTGCACTGCCAAGTGAGGTGGTTGAGGCAGACACGTGAGCAACAATGGAGACTTATCTGGATAGTCACATGAATAGGCAGGGAATAGGGGGATACAGGCGGTTGGTCTAGATAGGATAACGTGATTGGTGCAGGCTTGGTGGGCCGCAGGCCTGTTCCTGTGCTGTATTGTTCTTTGGGATAAGGAATGAGCCTGAATGTTGGAGTGATTGAAATCTGTGGAGGGTGGGAAACCAGCCACGAACACACTGAAGCAAATTCAGAAATATTACAAGATGAATACAAATTTCAGCAGCATATCTGCTGTGGCAGGAGCATATGAGTTGGAATTTTGTTGGTTTAGTGGTAGATTGCAAGCTTTCTTTGAGGTCAGATAGATAGGTTATTAAGTGTCAGCAGTATTCTTGTTCAATCTTAGGAAGTGGCTGAAGATGCGGCTGGAAATGATGGCAAGGATACAGAGCTTGTGGCAGGGTACAAAGATGATGGCATCAGTTTTTCCAATGTTCAGCCAGAGCAATTTGCAGTTCATCTCAGACTGTATGTTGGACAAGTAAAATATTTTGCTTCCTTTAAATGTCCTCTTAAGTGTTGTTACTTATCTTTGATTAATAAGAGACACATTTTCTTCTTGTATATGGTCTATGTTAGATGCAGTGTTACAAGAACTCTTACTTGGGAGAATCCCACCTTTTAGACTAGTTTTAATTCAAACTTGAAAGACCATTATATCACAGGTGTAATTTTAATAATAGGTTCAAAGGGGAATATGTGGTAACATTAGTGTACTACAAGGTACAGCTTTGTACGACAAGATTAGCTTGGCAAGAGGCCTGCTGTTGTTCAGGCTGGCTTATTAAAAATCTGCAGTAAGATCAGCTGGGTAAGTGGGCAGTACTTGGCTTGTTAGTTGGATTGTTTCCAAAATTGTCCTTTTGCCTGCATATGGATTTGTTCCTGTTGCCAAATTTAGAAGTCAGTTACAGGCAATATCTTCTTTCTCCTACAGTTCTTAAGATTTGCATAGTATAAAAGATTGCACACACCACTGAATGTTTTAACAAAGCTGACAAATCATAGAATCCCTACATTGCAGAAGGAGGCCATTCGGCCTGTTGAGTCTGCACCGACTCTCTGAAAGAGCATCTTGTCCAGGCCCAACCATCTGCCTTATCCCTGTAACCCCATGTATTTACCATGGCTAATCCCCCTAACCTACACATCTTTGGATACTAAGGGGCAATTTAACATGGGAGAGCGGTGTAACTCCTCTGTCAGGGTGCTTCTACTGGAGTGCTTTCTGCAGAAACCACTTTACCACGCATCTTCTCTGGTATTGGCAACCCTGCTTCATCTGCTGACAGCGTAGTTTCAGGTGGCAGTGCTGGCTGCTGGAACAACTCTCATCCTCTTAAATGGTCTACATGCTTCCAGACAATTCTCCTTGTATGTTCACTTCATAAGCAAAGGTCCTATTTTTGGTACAACAATTCCTGGAACCTAACTTGAGCCTCTTCCAAAATTTCTGACATGTCCATCTTCCTCCACTGAAAATTATCTTGTTGATTTGCCTGAATCATAGTTTTTCTTCTGACTGGCCTTTACCCTCCCCGGCAAATTTAGAAACACCAGCTTTAGTCTGGTCCTAAGACGCTGGCTATTCAGCAACTCTATTGGCGGCATTTCCGTTGGAGAGTGTGGAGTGGTTCTAATGCCCAGAAGGAGTCATGAACCTCTGATCTCCAGGGTCACCTGACTGTTTCTCAAGGCAAATCTTGAAGTTTTGGATTGCTCATTCAGCCAGTCCATTGGATGCTGGGTGGTAAGGTGGAGACCTGATGTGCTGAATACCATTTAAGGAGGTAAAATTTTGAAATTCAGCACTCGTGAAGGCTGTTGCCGACACTAACTTAAAAGTTTAAATTTATTTCTTAGTGTCACAAGTAGGCTTACTTTAACATTGCAATGAAGTTACTGTAAAAATCCCCTAGTTGCTGCACAAAACATGCATTTTCCTATCACTGTGGCAGAGGCTCCCATATCAACTTCCATCTTTAACGGCCTAATGTTTACCAAAAGCATCACAGTGATGTTGGTGGGGTGGGGGGACTTCCTTTCCCGCTTTCACACTGAACAATGAATAAATTAAATCCTTAATGCTGGACTCTTCCACATTATGCATTTGCGATGTATCACTAACTCTGTTACTAGGTAGACTTGACTTGCTTTTACATCAGTGCCTTAAGTCATGTGTCAAAAAATGTTCAGCCTCTTTATACCAGCAGTCTTCAGGAGAGTGATTACCCCCAACATCTGTAACACTCTAATTCGATCCTTGGTGATAGATTGGCTCTTTAAATATTTTCACTCTATTCGTGGCTGCATTTGCTGGGGGATGGTGCCATTTTGCACGTTCTGAAGCTCCTGTGAGCCCATCTCAGCGCTTTCCATCGTCAATGCTATCTCCAGTACATCTTAAAATGTACATCTACCTCTGCTAATAGCTTCCTTTGGATGGCTTCATTATTTACCTGAAAGGTGGTCATGGCTCAAAACATGATATTGCATTGACTTCTAGTAAGAAATAAAGAATCACATTATTTCTGTTATTTAAAATTTTTATTGAGAATTGTACTAAGGGAAAGTTTGTGACATCAAAACCATTTTTAATTTTAACTCCTTTTTTTCCTACTAGAAAAGTCAAACCCATTTGTCTTGAACTGAAAATTATGTATCCAGCACATTGGTTCCACAAAATGAATATACATAACATGAGGCACCTTATTTTAATAAATTATACTTTAATTTGTATTAAGTCTGCTGGTTCTCTGGGAAAGCTGTCCATTTAGGTCCTTTCATTTTGTTCTTTCCTCATGCCTTATTTATTGTTTTTTTTCATCTTCAGATCAAGTCTCTTCGCTTGATTTTCTTCTCAAGTCCCTCCCTTTGATATTTAAGACTGTGAACAATGATATGATTTTATACATTACAGCAATCTTTAAGACCTTCACCCAGTTGTTCTTGTATCAGTTTTCACAGTGGCATTTTGAGAAGGTTTTTGGGTCATTCTATTTGAGCTCAAGAAAAAAGGGTTAAAGTTTGCTGCCAGAACAAGAGCCAAAAATTGAAATACATGTGTAATATGCCCTCAAAATCCAAACTGAAGTGGCACTAATTATAGAAGTGTTACTTAGCACAGGCAAGAGATTGAATCTGGGGTTAATTGTGGCAGAATATAGGGCCACAACTTCCCAGCATCAGATTTGGGTGCTATCCCAAAGATGTGCTTGAGAACCCTTCTTGGAAGTTCCCATGTAAGGGTTTACCTAGTAATTGTCCGGAAGGACTACCTTGCTCTGGACAGTTGTGCCAGGATGGCAACCATCCAACACTAACTTTGGATGGTGCTGCCAGTTTTACCCTCATAGTTACTCTGAAAGAGTTGGAAGGAAAAGAAGCACTTCGACTTAGAGTAACTATTTTAAACACCCAGACCGAGCCAGGGGAGGCAATGGCCGAGTGGTATTATCACTAGACTATTAATCCAGAAACTCAGCTAATGTTCTGAGGACCTGGGTTTGAATCCCACCATGGCAGATGGTGGAATTTGAATTCAATACAAAAATAAAATCTGGAATTAAGAATCCACTGATGACCATGAAGCTATTGTCGATTGTCGGAAAAACCCATCTGGCATTGGACTGTAAATGGAGCATGTTGCACACATTTTGTAAATTTTGTGGGGAGAATAGGGATTGAATTTCTGTTAATGGCAAAGAATAGATATTATCATCACTGAATAGCTCTGAAATTAGTTGACACAACATTTTTAATCTATATTCACTGAAATTATATATCCAGCAAAACCATTACAGATATGGTCCTTTGAAATTCAGGTTGTGCATGGATGGTGTTTTGAGCTGTAGGCTGATGGAAAAGGCAATTATTGGTTTGTCCTTGATGATAGATATAATGGATTGACAACATATCAATAGATGTTGATTTTTATATACTTAATTTAGTTCTTTCATTGCTCCATGTGAAAGAGCAAAAGTATTTTTGGTTCAGTGTTGAAGCTTGCTTTATGTACTGGTACAATGTTTATCAATATGCGCACACTCTGTGGAAAGCAGTTGAAGTGGAAATCCTTCAGGATATCACCATCGTCTCGAACTACAGTTTGTGTTAATAAATCACCTGTGATTTAGTAAATGCCAAGTTAAAAATTGGTGCTAATTGATGCAGTTTGTGATTGTGTAAGTGAGACAGGAAGTTACAAATTAAACAAACCAATTTATTAAAGAGAATATAGTTGAATATAACCATTTCATTGGGCAATTCACCTCTATAGGGCACTATTCATTAAGAATATGTGGTGACAAATGACTCCAGGAAAAGGCTATATGTATAGCATACCAAGCAAGCCAAGCCTGATTTAAAATTGCCTTAACAGGCCAGTGTTGTCTAGAGCTATTTCCACTTCTTGCCATATAAGCATAGGTATTGAAGTCATTGGCACCTATTGTTTGAGAGGGGAAATTTCTGCTTTCAGATGTATTTAGCTGTTTGAGAACTTCTGAATGTTTCTCTCCACAGTTTAATTTTACAGTCTGTTCCATGTTTGTCTCCTGCGTGATGCTGTTGATTTCTGTCTGTTATTACCAAAGGAGGAATACTCACTTGGGTCATTGTGCCCCTCGACATGAATCTATTTACAAAAAAATCCAAATGATACTTACAAACGTCCCACCCCTTCTTTTCCTATTCCAAAAGGAGAACTTTAAATCTAGTATTAAATAAAAGTTGTCTGGTTTCCTACTTCATTTCCTTCAGAATGAATTAATGGGTGCCAGTAAGTTGGAATGAGCAACAGATCATAGAGTTAAAATGACACAAGACCATTTGGCCCATCAGGGTTCACTGTCTGCTCATTTTATTTTTCCTGTATTTTTATTCTCTGGTCCTTTTGAGCCTTCCTGTTTGATCACCTCCCATCTCCACTACTGTCCTCCTCTGCACTCAACTTGTCCCTCATACCTACTTGCTGTTCTCAACACCCATTCCGAGTAAATCTTTTACCACCAACTTCTCGCCATGCTCCCAAACTGCCGATGTTCCCTCTTGGATACTATGACATCTCTTTCAAAATCACTTTGCCTGGCCCTATACTTAAATGACTCTAACTCAAGATGATATCCTCAGAGTCGGTGACTTGGGTGCATTATCCCTCCTTAACCTTGCTGTACCCTGACAGTCAACCCCATTATTCACCTCCAATGTTTCTATTCCATTGTTCAGCTCTGGGTGGAGTAACTTGAGATTTTACTTGCATCTATCTGATTGTAAGTGCAATGTCTCTAGCAATAGCTTCTCTTCCTGCAGCATATCATTTCTTTCAGTATTTCTCCAAACATTTCTCAACTTTTCAACTGTAGTCCTTGATAAGCTGCAATTGCTTCTAGTTAAGTACTGATAAGACTGAAACACCAACATCTCTGGGTCCCTCTACTATACCCATCAATTCTGTCTCCCTTCTTGGCCATTTTCTTGGGCAGAATCAGACTGTTCACAACCATGGCCACTGATTCAATACCCCTTCCCCTGTTTCAGGTTGAACCAGACTGATCATGGCCTCTGTTCTATTGAAAATCTGCCATGAACCTCTGACATTATCTTCTCCATCACAAACCTTCCCACTTCCCTAACATCACTTGCTTTCAGCAAGCCTCAGCCTGTCTGCTGCTGAAATGCTTATCCATATATTTGCCATCACCAGACTCGACTATTCCAGTGCAGTCCTATTGGACCTCCCATCCTCTATCTTTCACTGTCCACGATCTTCAGTTCTTACAAAACTCAGCCACCTGTGCCCTTTTCTGCTAATAGTCACTCCTCTACTTTCTGACCCATGTTGAATTGATGCTCCCATTGACTCATTTAAAAAAAAGTCATCCTTGTGTTTAAGTCATTTTGTAGTATTGCCCATTTATTTATATTTCTGTAACATTCTTAAGTTTTGCCCAAGGCTAGGCATGCATTTTTCTTTTATGCCTCTGTCAACTGTATTTTTCCCTGAGATTATGGTAATGAACCTTCAGAAGCAGCTAAGGGCTGGCGGTTCACTGCCTCTCCACCACACTCCTGGATGCAGATGGTAGGACAGGGCAGTTTAAAGACCTTATTGAGTTCTCTGGGGCAAGATCCAATTGTAGTGTTAAATATTAGTCCCTTTAGCCCTCACCCATCACCCTGTCCACTCACTGTTTAAGTTTATTTATTAGTGCCACAAGTAGGCTTACATTAACATTGCAATGAAGTTATTGTGAAAATCCCCAAGTCACCACACTCCGGTGCCTGTTCGCATACACTGAGGGAGAATTTACATTGGCCAATGCACCTAACCACCATATCTTTCGGACTGTGGGAGGAAACCAGAGCACCCAGAGGAAACCCACGCAGACACGGAGAGAACGTGCAGACTCCACACAGACAGTGGCCCAAGCCGGGAATTGAATCCAGGTCCCTGTGAGGAAGCAGTGCTAACCACTGCGCCACCCCATTGCCCCTGCCCCCAATGGTCCTTCATACCCTCCATGCAAATCTCATATTTTCCATGCTAACCCATAGCCCTCACACACCCCAGTAGCCCCATATATCCTCCATGCTGGCACATGACCTCTTCCATCCACCACCTCTCTCTTTACGTGCTCCAGTATCTATCACAGGCCGACCTGAAGAGTCACATTGAGATGAAACAAAATGAACATCTAAATATCCATTAATCTTTTCCCTAGTAAATAAAGCCATTCAAAATATTTAGATTGCATGTATTTACTTAATCCCTTAGAAAAACAGCATTGTAATCATAGCCCCTACATCAAAAACAGCTAATTCTTTAATTAATCTATCAATCAAACTGAGTTTAGGAGCCCCTGCTGGTATAATGATGGGTTGTGGAAAACAACCACAATTTAATAATGATAATCCTTGGGGTAATGTCAACAGCTATTGCACCTGACAGAACAGATTTTTTTCAACTCTCCACAATCAACAATTTTTAACATTTTAAAGGGTTGGGCCTTTAATATCTTGATTATTCCACATACTTTATCCACCCTTCAAGAGCATTTAGAATTATTCTAAAAGTTTGTAACTCCCACACTGCTGATTTAAGATTGTTGCTGCAAAAATGGTGTGTATTTGAATTCAGCAATTAGTTCAAAAGGCCCTGCTTAGTTTGGGTTTCTGGTGTGAGTCACACAGCTCCCCCATTTCCATTGGTTCATCGAAAATGGGATGCGACTTCAGGATCTGGGTTAAATCGGCTAGATCAGGTATGGACAGCAGGTCTGCTTCCCTCAAAGAGAAGTGAGTAAATGAGTTGGTTTTTTTGCAACGTTCTAACAGCTTAATTTTTCACTTTTACTGATGACACATTATTTCTAGTTTTTTCAACTTTATTTAACTTCTCAAACTGTCATTGTAGATTTGAGCTCCAAATCATTGGCCCAGCAAGACTCCCAAAGCCACCTTTACCCTACATTTATCTCGCAGCATCACTAAAACAGATTTTATGGGACCTTGCTGTGTGCAAATTTGCTGTGACGCTTCCTATATTGCTACATTTAAAAAATAAGTACTTAATGGTTGTAGAACACTTTGGAATGTCCTAATGTCAAGAAAGATGCTGTATAAATGTAAGTCTCACACACGTTTGTTTACTTAGCTGATATTTTCACTTTTATCTTCCTCTTTCCTCACTGGTACAGGAATGATTAGAAGACTTTTAGGCCACTTTTGTTGTCCTAAATCTAATCTAATAATTGAAGGAAACACACCAGAGACCTTACTAGTCTGTGTGACTTTTTTAGATAAATAGGATGTGTGGAAGCAACTTTGAGGGTTGTGACAAGTTGACTATTTTGGCATAGTACTGAGAGGTGGACCATGAAAAACGTACAGAAGCTGGATGTTTTTACAGTGCATTTGAGAAATATGTTGGTTATGAACTGGTAACCCTGAGTGCACTAGTGTTGAAGCAGTTCTGAAGTGTTGTGTGCCCATATGCAGCAAGAGCCAGACAGCATTAAGGCTTGGGCCGAGAAATAGCAAGTGATATTTGTGCCACACAAGTGCCAGGCAATGACTACCTGCAGCAAGCGAGGTAGTCTTCCCATGACATTCAAAGGCATCAGCATAGCTCAAACCCCACCATCAACATCCTGGAGGTTACTAGCTGCCAAATGTTTAACTGGACCAGCCACACAGTTTACTGTGGCTACAAGAGCAGGTTAGAGGCTGAGAATTCTACAGCGAGTAACTTATCTCCTGAAAACTTGCTTGCCATTTAAGGAACATGTCAGAAGTGTGATGAAATACTCCCTGCATGCATGCTGCTTTAACACTCGAAGCTTTACATCATCCAGGACTAAACAGCCCATTTGCTTGGCACCCATTGACCACTTTAAACATTCATTCCCTCTACCATTGATGCACAGTGGCAGCAGTGTGTACCATAGAAAAAATGCACTGCAGTAGCTTGCCAAGCCTTCCTCAACAGTCTCAAGACTTGGACCACTTAGATGGGAACACCACCATCTGGAACGTCTCTTCCAAGCTTGGAAGAGAACCACCATCCTAACTTGGAAAGGTATCACTCTTCCATCACTATCACTGGGTCAAAGTCCTGAAGCTCCTTTTCTAACAGCACTGTGAGTATACCTACACTACATGGATTATAGTGATTCAAGAAGGCTTCTCACCAGCACCATATCGAGGGTAATTAACAATGGGAAAGAAATGTTGGCCTTGTCAGTGATACTCGTATCCCATGAATGAATAAAAGAAATAGTTGAGAGACCGAGAGCACATTACAGTGAAGGATGCAAAACAAAATGTTTGATGGGTTGGGCACCAAAATCATACAACTGAAGGTCAGTACCTTTTTATAATTAGCTTTCGGCTCATTCAAGGGTTGCAACTGTTAAGCTTCTGCTCCGATCTAAAAAATTTTTTTTCCTCGGGTGCAAAATCACTAATTCTGAGGAAAAATGTATTTTGGTACAATCCAGATTACGTATGTCTAGAATCTAAATCTAGTTTATTTTTTAAATATAGGAGCCTCCTTATTTTTATGAATGACCATTACAGATCCGTTACCCAATTGTTGATCCTGGCTAGGAATGGTTACCATTTGATTCACACCAATAAGTGTCATTTTAATGGCAGCAGATGGGCAAACCTATGAAAGACTACTTCAGAAGGACAACAAGCAAACAGCTGTGAATGTGATGGCAGCTCTGGGCAGTCCAGTGAGGAATGACTTGTAATCTGATTAATTTAATTAAAATCTAGCATCAGATATTACCATTGAAGAGGTGAGATCATATTCTCCTCGTAATTTTGATCTGATGTCCTAACATTGAAGCATATGTTGCAATAAATGACCACTTTGATCATAAATTGTGTTGTTAGAATTCAATGTCTTTTTTTCTGGTTAATAAGAGGGAGATATAGAAAATCTTTAAAACAATAGTATTTTAACAATTTTAAGTGACTACAACGATGAAAGGAGCAGCTGTACTGAGTTTCCAGTAATAGTCCTGTGACCAGCTGAGGGATATTTGTGTATGGGTCAGCCAGCACAGGGCAAGATCTTGGGCTGATTGAGCCTCGTTCAAGTGTTGAGGCAGCTGTTGAGCTTCTGCTTTTTTCTACTAAATTATTTATTCTTGGGTGTAAAGTCCCTTTTAATTGCAAGGAAAAATGTATTTTAGCACTGTAGATTACTTGTTTCACACTTATTTATTTTGGTTTGTAATTTTTTTAAATATGGAAACCTCCCTCAGGTTTTTTTTATTAATGACCATTGCATATTTGTCACTTAGTCTTTCATTCCAGCTAGAAATGATTATCACATGAGCCACACAATTGGACGTCATCATCATTGTCACTGCTTTTAATGCAGCTAAAGGCACAAATAAAGTTGGACAAGGTGCTTGTTTTTGTGACAAAATATCTGCCTTCTGTATATCATTTGAGATATTGCCTGTTGACTGATTTGCCCTAGGGCTTACACTTGTAAACCTCTGACTGGGAATTTAGAGCTTTCACCAAAGCAGTAATGAGCTGGCCTTTACACCACAGCAATGGCAAGTTAATCAGTGGTTTGATGCTGTATCATTTCATGTAACTTACACTCATGTCTGCATGACAAATAGGGAGTGGATTATTTTGGTACATGTAATTTATGGATGTGCTCATGTAGTAGATGTGAGCTGTCTTGTGAAATATAATATCAAGTGACTGCTTTAAATTTTAAAAGGTTCATTTTGGAAATTCCTTGCATAGGGTTTCTAAGACTGAGCTGTGGAGAGCAACTACAGCAACTACTTGTGCTTCTTCACTGCCTTCTAATGCAGGAGGAGCTACTGCACAGAGGAGAAAAATAAATATACAAAGCATCATTGCAAAGTTAGAAATGGTGAACAAAGATTTAGATAAGGTAGGCTATTGAGGAATTTCAAAAGCTGGAGAAAGTGAGTCAGTGGGAATTTAATGAGTTGTGGAGATTAGGACAGAGACAACTGAAAGCTCTGCCATTAACGGTTACGTGGTTAGCTGAGGAGTAGAGAATGCACTGGGCGACCACTGTGAATTTTAGGGCCAAAAGATCAAGGTGAGGCTGGAGGAAATCTGAAAGTTGGGGAGGGTGGCAGTTGAGCCATGCTATGATGTGTAGATGAGGACAAGAAATTTGAGATGGAAGCACTGGGGACATAGGGAGCTAGTGCAGATGAACAAGAGGGTCAGGGTAGGGGTAGATTTTTGGGTTAGTTGAAATGTGTCAAGTATAAAAATGGCCCATTTATCTTGTACTCTAAATTGAATTGGGCTGCTTATGGCAGTCTAGAATTTTTGTACTTCATTCTCTATCCATAACCTAAGCTATTTGCAACTTAACAGGAAAATGGAGGGTCTTTCTCATTATTGTAGTAAAATGACCATAATTACCAATGTACTTGGTTTTTACAGCTGTAAGGCTGTATTTTAAAGTACCCCTTCTCCAGGTACCTTTATGGATTTGCTAAAAATTGCCTAATGTTTTTCAAGTTGTACCACAACCATTATTGATGGGACTAATATTTTTAATTCAGTAATGCAATTTTTGAATTCTAGTTGTTTGTAAACCTTACATGTACTCACTAAATAACACTTGGTTCCATCTCTGGTATTTTTGTGCTCATTAATGTAAAGTGGGAAAATGGAGTTTTTCACTTTTGGCACTAACTCGAGATAAAGTTTCTCTGTGCTTTATTAGTTCAAAAATGTACTCTGCGTTGTATTGTGTTTTCCAATTTGCACATTTGCTTAAGGGAAAAATTGTGCCAAGATTGTGACCTATTCTGTTAGACCTGTGCTTTGTTGCTGATGTGGAGATGCCGGCGTTGGACTGGGGTAAACACAGTAAGAAGTTTAACAACACCAGGTTAAAGTCCAACAGGTTTATTTGGTAGCAAAAGTCACACAAGCTTTTGGAGCTCTTAGCCCCTTCTTCAGGTGAGTGGGAATTCTGTTCACAAACAGAGCTTATAAAGACACAGACTCAATTTACATGAATAATGGTTGGAATGCAAATACTTACAACTAATCAAGTCTTTAAGAGACGAAACAATGTGAGTGGAGAGAGCATCAAGACAGGCTAAAAAGATGTGTATTGTCTCCAGACAAGACAGCCAGTGAAACTCTGCAGGTCCACGAAACTGTGGGAGTTACAAATAGTGTGACATGAACCCAATATCCCGGTTGAGGCCGTCCTCGTGTGTGCGGAACTTGGCTATCAGTTTCTGCTCAGCGACTCTGCGCTGTCGTGTGTCGCGAAGGCCGCCTTGGAGAACGCTTACCCGAATATCAGAGGCCGAATGCCCGTGACCGCTGAAGTGCTCCCCAACAGGAAGAGAACAGTCTTGCCTGGTGATTGTCGAGCGGTGTTCATTCATCCGTTGTCGCAGCGTCTGCATAGTTTCCCCAATGTACCATGCCTCGGGACATGGTACATTGGGGAAACTATGCAGACGCTGCGACAACGGATGAATGAACACCGCTCGACAATCACCAGGCAAGACTGTTCTCTTCCTGTTGGGGAGCACTTCAGCGGTCACGGGCATTCGGCCTCTGATATTCGGGTAAGCGTTCTCCAAGGCGGCCTTCGCGACACACGACAGCGCAGAGTCGCTGAGCAGAAACTGATAGCCAAGTTCCGCACACACGAGGACGGCCTCAACCGGGATATTGGGTTCATGTCACACTATTTGTAACTCCCACAGTTGCGTGGACCTGCAGAGTTTCACTGGCTGTCTTGTCTGGAGACAATACACATCTTTTTAGCCTGTCTTGATGCTCTCTCCACTCTCATTGTTTCGTCTCTTAAAGACTTGATTAGTTGTAAGTATTTGCATTCCAACCATTATTCATGTAAGTTGAGTCTGTGTCTTTATAAGCTCTGTTTGTGAACAGAATTCCCACTCACCTGAAGAAGGGGCTAAGAGCTCCGAAAGCTTGTGTGGCTTTTGCTACCAAATAAACCTGTTGGACTTTAACCTGGTGTTGTTAAACTTCTTACTTTGTTGCTGACCCAGTAAACAAACTGTTGGAAAGGCTGACACCAAAATACTACAGATTACTTTTTACAAATGGTGGTTCATGTGATAAGGTATTAGAGAATGATGTGGAACAATTCTTTAAAGTAATTGTTTTGAAGAAGTTAGCCAACTCATCATGATTTTTGATACTGCAAATATGCAATTAGTGCTGTGTAGTAGAAAGTAATGAATGCTTAATTTTGGTGAAGGGATGGATAGATAAATCTTGTAAATCTGTCAGTTATGGACAAATAAGCAAAGGTCATAGCATGGATTGATAAAACATTTAATGTGTGTACACAGACAATGGGAAAGACACTGAAGGGTTTAGATAAAGACTTTGGCGTTCAAATATATTATTTCTATGTCCTTTGGTCTTAACTGAAGCCTCATGAAATTCTTTAGTGACATTATCACGGAAAAGTTGCTGAGATTACCCTGTTTAGGGTTTTTATTTTCAGAGCACCCTCTCCTAGACTTTTAAAAGTAATTTTATGGGATGTGAGTGTCGCTGGCAAGACCGCAAGAAACTACCAAGGGTTGTGAACGTAGCCCAGTCCATCATGCAAATCAACCTTCTAACCATGACTCGATCTACACTTCCCGCTGCTTTAGGAAAGCAGCCAACATAATCCAGGACCCCTCTCACCCCGGACATCTTCCACCTTCTTCCATTGGGGGGATAAAGATACAAAAGTCTGAGATCACATACCAACCGATTCAAGAACAGGTTCTTCCCTGCTACCATCAGACTTTTGAAGGGGTCTACCTTGTATTAAGTTGATCTTTCCCCACGCCTTAGCTATGATTGGAACGCTACATTCTGCACCTTCTCTTTTCCTTTCCCCCATGCACTGTATGAACAGTATGCTTTGTATAGCACATAAGAAACAATACTTTTCATTATGTAATACATGCGACAAATCAAATCAGCTTTTCTTACCTATCCTGAGTTGTCCTTGAGAAGGTTGTGGTAAATTGTCATCTTGAACTGCTGCAGTCTCTGAGGTGTAGGTATATCCACAGTGCTGTTAGGGAGGGAGTTCCAGGATTTTGACTCATCATCGTTCCTTCACTATCGCTATATTTCCAAGACCGGATGGTAAGCGACTTAGATGGGAACCTCCAGGTGGTGGTGTTACAAGGTGTCTGCTGTTCTCATCTTTCTATATGGTAGTGGTCATGGGTTTGGAAGGTGCTGCCTAAGGAACTTTGGTGAGTTGTTGCAGTGCATCTTGTAGATGGTAAACACTGCTGCCACTGTTCATCAATGATGGAGGGATTGAATGTTTGTGGAAGTGGTAAGTCATATGGACTGCTTTGCCCTGGATGTTGGCAAGCTTCTTGAGTGTTCTTGGAGCAGCACTCAACCAGGCAGGTGGAGCATATTCCATTACACTCCTGACTTGTGCCTTGTAGATGGTGGGCAGGCTTTGGGGAGTCATGAGGTGAGTTACTCACTGCAAGATTCCAAGCCTTTGACTTGTAGCTACAGTATTTATATGGCTAGTCCAGTTCAGTTTCCGGTCAATGGTAACCCCCAGGATGTTGAAAGTGGGGGAATGCATTAATGGTATGTCGAGGGGTGATGGTTCGATCCTCTCTTATTTGAGGTGGACATTGTCTCATACTTGTGTGGCACGAATGTTCGTTGCCACTTGTCAGTCCAAACCTGGATATTGTCCAGGTCTTCCTGCTTTTGGACATGAACTGTTTCAGTATCTGTGAAGTCCCGAATGATACTGAACATTATGCGATCATCAGTGAATATCCCCACTTCTGATCTTATGATGGATGGAAGATCATTGATGAAGCAGCTGAAGATGGCTGGGCCTGGGCATATCCTGGGCATATCCTGAGGAACTGTTACAGTGATGTCCTGGAGCTGAGATGATTAACCTCCAACAACCACGACTGTATACCACTACTGCTCTCTCTGCTGGGTCTGTGCTGCTAGTGACACAGGATGTACCAGGAATGATTTTGATTTCATTTATTACTGTCACATGTAAACAATGAGAAGTATTGTTTCTTGCATGCTATACAGACAAAGCATACCATTCATAAAGAAGGAAAGTAGAGGGTGCACTAAATGTGAATCCATTATCAGGACTCTGGCTTAATCTCAACCCTTCTATTGGCTCATTCCTTGAAGTGTGGGTGGAAGCAGATAATGCCATAAAAGTGGCCATTTTTGGCTTTTATATCTTTCTTCAGACGTGGAATACTTTGTGAAAGGACTTGTTGAATCAGAGACCAGTGCATCTTTTAAAAATATAAACATTTGAAGCAGAGACAGATGGAAGCTAATGAGAGTAAAGGACAGTGGGATTATTTTTACATTGTTCTAAACATGAAAACAGCATTGAATGATTGAGTGGTATCATTCTGTGCAATAAACTGTGTTTCTAACACTGCTTCAGCAAATCAACTCTAAAAGGCTGAGTTGATAACTGTATAAACATTGTTATTGCAAATGATCCATTTCCTCCCTCTTCCTTTTCTTCCCATATTCTCTTGCTCTGGTGTCTGTTACTCTCCCGCCCCATCACCCACCACCACCACCTCCATTGCCAGTCCCCCTCTGCTTTCCCTGAGAGTAGTTTTGCGGTAGAATTTCGTTGGATCAGAGTTTATTTTCTGTTTAAATATGGATATTTTGAATCTTACTGATCTTTGGAACTGTCCACACACAGTACAGGCAAGCAAGTGCCTGTCCTCTGGGGAAATGTGTGAGGAAATGGGAGTAAATTCCATCCCTCTTCCTCGCACTACCCCACCCATCACCACCACCACTCCCCAGAAACCTGAGTTGTCCTTTAATGCTAATTCTAAAAAAAAGATTGAGAAAGATTAGTTTGGGTTTTCATTTGATCCTTTGTGACATATCAGCATCTTATTTTAGCATAGTTATATGAATGGGGTCCAGCTGTCTGGATTATTCTAAATGGGGCAGTAGCTGTTCCAGTATAGTTTATTCTGCTTTGTTATGCAAATCCATAGGCGTACAGTGACTGTTGCAGCAATAATGTCTGAGCATTTTAAGGATGATTAGATCAGATTAACTCCTTTGTTTCCCAGACAAACACTTAAATTTGTTAAAGTCCTAGCGGAAGTCTAGCAGTGTGTTGTGACACTCTTTGCTGTAGGTCAATTGTGAGGTGTTGTAGCTTATTCACAAACTTCTTTGGACTTTTGGCACTTGCATATTATTACTGTCTTCTGTGATGAGTCAAACTTCTCTTCGTGCTGACCATTTGAATGAGCAGGGCCAGTATTCATTCACTCCATGTAGTTCCACAGGTGTCCTTTAGTTTTTCCTTTCATACCCTGTGGTTAGTTCACATGGGGTACATTTTGGTTCATTTTCACAAGCGCAGCCGTGCTATTTTTCTAGTTTATATTCCCTGAAGTTATTTTTGAGGTTTCAGTCTTTGGGATGTACATCAAAACAAATGTAATTCATTTATTTCAGTGCCCATCTTAATTAAAAACAGGGAGCTGAAGAAATAGTGAAGAGTGGAATACCACTTACCCCTCCACAAAATATAAATCTTCTGATATTCAGCTTGTCTGAGGTTGGAGGTGATGTGCGTTGGGACCATGTGGAAGTCCCAATGAGCTGGGAATTGCCTGGGACTTTGAACTGATGGACAATTCACCTGCTACTGGGACCTTCCGAAAAAGTTTCCAGCTGTAAGTTAGAGTGCTAAACTTAAGATGAGTTCCGACTTATCTGGATAGTTACCTAGGTAATGTTAGTTAGTAAAATCCCCATGTAATTCCGGGGTAACGATACAACAGGCACCCCTAAAGTCACCACCCAACTCTGCTTGACCTCCTTCCCCTCCCGACTGCACCACCTGACACTCCCTTTTGAACCCCCCCCACCCCCGCCTTCGGTTTATCCTAACCATCTACCACTTTCCTGCTTATCTCACACAAACCTACCCACTTGCGTCAACCACTTAACCTGCCTACTTGCTACATATTCATGCAGTATTAAAAATCCCAGCTTCTCAGTGTGTTACTGAACACTTATCTGGATACAACAACAGCTCATGGTGTTAAAAGGGGGTGAGTGGCTTGTCTTTCCCCTAAAAATCCATCACTGTGCGAAAACAGTTTGATTTCAGGTATGCTCTGTACTTGTGGAGAAATCAGAATTGGAACTCCCAGCCACAAATGTGGAGCTCCCGCAGGACACCGAAAAATAGGAGCAGGGTTGCTATCCAATGGTGATTGCCACTTCTCGAAAGATTTGGGCTAAAGTGGATTGAGAGTGAATGTTGGCCAGATGAATTGATTTCTGTTGGTTTATCGTGTCCTCCCCCTCTTCCATGAAAAAATAATAATGTGCTCAAAGAGGAATCTGGTTAGAACTGGCAAATTGATTTGCAATTTTATATTTATTTATTTTATGGATAAAAGGTCAATTCTTATCATTTCTCCAGTGATTTAGTGTTAAGCCCTTTCTTGTGCAGTTGATTTTTCTGCAAAGCCTCTGCTCATGCTAATGTATGATCAAATTCAGGACCCCTGCCTTGCATGCATAGTTGGTCACATTATATAGCGCTAACTGTCATTTCTGAACTAGCATGGAGTACCTTTACTTAATTTTCTTAATGGCACCATTGCTGGTGTGAAATGGGCCATAACTAATGGTGATTTGTGTTCCTGGATAATCATTGGGAGGGCAGAGCAAGTTACTAGACTTAACACAGTTGTACCTACAGAAGTGACCAACCATTTGGTTGCAGATTCTTCCTGTTTTGGTAGTAATAGTAACACTACAAAGTCTGGGGGGAAAAAGTGTACACACCAACCATGAAATAAAACCAGAAATGGCTGAAAATATTTAGCATGTGCAGAGAGTAAGAGAGCTAACTTTTGCGTCAAATATAGGTCCTCTTCAGTACTGTTTTGGCACACAATTGTTATTTGTGGTGAGCATAAATTTATCAACGTTTAATTATAATTTTCACAATTAACATAGCAGTACTTGTTCTGAAGTCTAACATGCACTTTTTGAGTGAAGCAAAATGGAAAATGGAACCTGTTCTGCAGACATTCTGTGCCATTAATCAGAGAAAATTTGAGGTGTTAAGATATTTAGTTACTAAGTGATTTACACTTGATAATTATACTTGTGATGCTGCTTTGCTGCACTCTTGTCTTGTCCCTTTGAGTTTCTTTTTCTGCTGTTGTAGAAGCACTATCGGCATGATGCAGGGCCCATGTATTTTTCTCTCGGTAGGATGTTTTTTTTTCACAACTGAGTTTTATTTTCATGAAGCAGAACTGTGCAACATGTTCCCTCTGTTAATACTTCAAAAACTATTTTTCCCCAAGCGATGAGACTCATGATCTATACTACATTCTGTGTACGATACTTGCTGAATATTTTTTATAATTAAGGTATGATTTCATAGTTTTAACATCGTGCTTCTTTCTAACCCAGCTATACACTTTTTTAGTCATCTGTGAACTGCTTAATAAGAGTGTTTTTGAAATTAACTGCAATTCCTTGTAGCATCGTGGTGATCAAGAATCCTGAGGATTAAATCTACACTGGAGTGTACTACTCCAACCAGATTTCTCTGCTGGCTCTACAAACAGCATTTACTGAGTTTATTTTGTTAGGATGGAGGAGCTTGGGATTGTTATGCCCATTTCAGTGAGGATTTGAGTTGAAAATGGTGAAATGGCTTGTTGCCTTCAGTATATTATAAATTATATTGGGATAAAACATTTCACTTGCCGTACTTTATGGGACCATTTTCATCCACTGTACTGGTTGTATAAAGGTAGTAATTGATAAATCAATTTGTTGCAAGAGTTATTCCATAATGGTCAAAAAAGATCCTGGGTGGAAATAGTTTTTTTAAAGAACATGTCCATATTGCTGTTTGGGTTCCATTGTTTTCTGGTTCCCATTGTCTTGGCAGTTGCTAAACCCATTAAAAAAAATCTGCCCTTTTAAGAGCTGTTGAGAAAGAATTAAAATGTGATAAGCATATAGAGCAAGCATATTTGTTCTATGTTTAGGCAATGCTGTTTACTTTAAGATTAAACTTTTACATTTTTGTGAGACTAGTTCAGTTGAAGGTTGAATAGTGACTTGATTAGCAATATGTGGAAAATCATTTTGATGTGATCCAGAAAGATTTCTTTTCAGATATTTCCATTAGAAGCCACTCTACCCCATTTTTGGGTTTCAGTTTTAATTCCTGCCTTGTTTTTTGACTCACTAAAGTGAAAATGCGTTTTCTTTGGTTATATGCATAGAAAGAGTTTCTATTAAAAAAATCAAAGCTTGATAGAAGGTCAGTGGCTGTTTAGTTACATAGCTTATTAGCACACAGATCATTATGGAGAAAGCTCACTTCATATTTAATTGGTGTCACTAAAATTTAGTCCATAGGCCATCAGTGATGGTGCCCTTAGTATAATTCCATAAACCATGAGATATATACAGTGAACACAACATTTTTCACAGCTCTGCAGTGGAACACTGCCTGGTTTTTGCTGAAAGGATCTTCAATTGAATAGTAAAAGCTCCAATAACTTTCACACAGCAAGTAGTATGTGTGGGTCCCAAGCTCAATGTGAATTAATTATGTTTTCTTAATGGACAGTCTGCAAATTTCTGGAATGTTAATCTGATCTAAAAATCATCTTTTAAAGAGAAAGCTGTTGATTTTTCCTGGATACTTTTATAGCATGACTTGAAGGCATTCTTGAGGATATGTTTGAATTTTCATCAGTAGTGACAAAAATCTAAATAGTCAAACCATCACCCCACCTCTCTGGTTTTGATCTTGTCAAAAGGTGGCAATCTCTGGGTGAAGGAGGAGTCTATTAATTGACCTGAACAGGAATTTCAATTATTTTCATTAAAATGGCTTGAACGGGTGGTTAAAATCCCTTTTTTTTAGGGAAAAGTTTTCCCTAATCTACATGTCCGGCATAGTTGTCATTTTCCTGGAACATCTGTTTTCATTTGGCTATCTCATGGGTGGCACAGTGGTTAGCATGGCTGCCTCACAGTGCCAGGGACCCGGGTTCAATTCCTGCCTCAGGTCACTGTCTGTGTGGAGTTTGCACGTGTCTGTGTGGATTTCTTTTGGGTGCTCCAGTTTCTTCCCACAGTCACAAAGATGTGCAGGTTAGGTGGATTGATCATGCTAAATTGCCCCTTAGTGTCAGGGGAATTAGTGGGGTGAGTGTGTGAGGCTTGGGGATAGGACCTGGGTGGGATTGTTGTCAGTGCAGACTTGATGGGCTAAATGGCCTCCTTCTGCACTGCAGGGATTCTATGATTTTTATCTCCAGTCCAGTGCTGAATCTGTACATAATAAAGTTGATTAGAAGTGTTGCTTTAAACCACTTAATTTTGCCCCCTAAAGATGGCCACAACTGATATGGGAGGATGTAACCAGTTTCTTTTTTGGATATTCATTCTTGCTGTGATTATCCCTTGCTGCTTTAGTGGCATATAAAAGCAGCGTAACTCATGGCAGAAAGCCTGAATATTTAAGTGGTTTAGGCTAGCCACCAAAATTTAGTCCATTGACCATCAGTGATGGTGCTTTTGGTATAATTCCATGAACAATGACAAATGCCCAGTGAGCACAACATTTATGACAGTCATATTTTTGATCTTGTTAAATTGTCATATTTACAGTTCTCCTTTGACTTCTCCGTTACCTCATGCCTTAATTTAGATCCATTGCAGGTGGCTCTTTATGCATAGCAGATTAACGGGTAATCCAGATGAAGTGTTTAAGTTGAAAGAGGATTTAATCAGATGTACGTGGGCCATAACCTTAAAGTTAGAGCAGAACTGTTAACATAGAAACATAGAAAATAGAAGCCGGAGTAGGCAATTCAGCCCTTTGTGTTTGTTCCGATTCATTATGATCAGCCCTGATCAAATTCAATATCTTGATCCCACCTTCTCCATATCCCTTGATCTCTTTAGCCCAAAGATCTATGTCTAATTCCTTGAAATCACACAGCATTTTGCCCTCAAATATTTTCTGTTGTAATGAATTCCACAGATTCACCACTCTCTGGGTGAAGAAATTTCTCCTCACCTCAGTCCTAAAAGGTTTACACATCCTCAAACTATGACCCCTAGCTCTGGACTCCTTAGGAGGATGAAATCGGGAAGGAGTTCTTCACAGAACAGTTGAGATTCAACAAAATCAAAAATTTCAAAGCAAGATTGATGGATTTTGTTATACAAGGGTATTAGAGGCTACAAAATCAGCAGTGATTTGAAAAGTGAAGCAAGTTTGAGGGGCTGAATAGTCTACTCCTGTCCCTATGTTCTTTTTGATATCTACCCGGCCAAGTATTTTGAGGAAAATAGCTTAGCACAGTGTTGCCTGTTTTAGTGCAATTGGTACTGGGCTGGTGAATCACAGATTTTTTTTTCCCCACTGATCTTGTCTAGATTTGTCCAACAGAATAGGTTTTGGTCTGGGCTTTTATTGAGTTATATGGTTCGATGTCATGGCAGAGTTTATCTATTAATACTGTCATTAGGGAATTTAATTCAGACTTCGCTTATTCTGTTTTATAATGCCTCATATTAAATTTGGAAATTGGTTTAATGTGATCGCTCTGAAAAGGCTGGCTTGCTATCAAGAGTTCCTGCAAAATTTGATTTGGGAGCATCAGGCTTCTAATAAAGTTCAATAAATTTCAGTAACTGTACTCGAGTTGGGGCAGAGTCCAGGGGCTTTGTTCTAGAATGTTTTGCTGCAGGTTTTTCTGTTATATGTTAATGGTAAATTGTTTGGGGTCAATTCTTGATGCGTTACATGAATAAATCAGTCCCAGTGCCATCAATAACCATAATTTTTAATAGAGAAAATGATTAGGAAAAATACTGTACAGCTTTCTAGAGACTATTCTTGGAGAACTGAACAAGTTTGTTAATTTTGGTTCTGTAACCAGATCTTGGTTTTGGTCCTGTTGCTTCAGGGATTTGCTATATTGTACAGTTGTACCAGTTACAACTTCTGAGTGTAGTCGGTTGCACTCATTGATCATTTTGTCCTGATTGCAAAGTTTAAGAAGAAATGGGTCATTTTTAAATAAACATTAACTGTGATTATATTCTGAGGAGCTGTGGCTTCCTTTATCCAACTCAAATGGAGTGTAATTCCTTATTTTGTTTTCTGCTGAATCATAATTAGACCTCCAATGTTTGATTTAATTTAAACAAACCTGGACTCCATCTTGATTTAAATGGATAGGTTCAAAGTAATCTGCCAAAGTTTTCTGTGACTTTGTAATGAAATTTCATGGGTCAGGGCTGGGTCACATTGTACAAAGAGTACTGTGACTTCCTCTTCTGGTAGGTTGCTGCATACAGTGCTTGGGTCCACTGCAATTTTCCCATCACAATGGGTTCGCAATTTATATGAAAATGTAATATCATTATGGTATAACCTGTAGCTTAGATTGTTAAAAGTATTTTGCAGATCACTGTTTATGTACAGTAATTGAAAAGCCTCTCCTCAGTTTCCAGTATTCTTTTAAAATGCCCATATAAATTTGGAACTGCTTTATCTGAAAAAAAATTAGCTGCATTTTGTGATGCAGGTTCTTGTATTCATGACAAACAAACCTCCTTTTTTATTTAAATATGCACACTTTAATACACTTAATACATAAAAGATGATTGGTTGGAAGATTCCAGATATTAAGGCTATGTCATCGGTAGGCAATTAAATTCCCAGAAGAAGGTAGCAGAGTAAAGATTAGCAACCAATCCATACTGCAAGACATAGATACAGTAAGATCAACTTAAAATAGCTCTAGTTCATTTTTGAGGAGAGCTAAAGTGTTTTGCTCATATTACATAGGAACATGGGAATTAGCAAAAATCATTTCTTCTTTGTGCAAAAACTAAGTTGGCAACACGCACTTTCCCCTTTTGAACTACTGTTGAATTCAAACACTTTTGTTAGGTTAGCTTGGTGGTGGTTAGACTAACAACGAAACTATTTATTCAGAGTTGCTTGAACAGAATTTTTTTCCTTGGGATGGCTCTGCAGGCAGTTTAAACTTGATTACATATTCTGTAGTTTCCACGGCTCCTTAGAAGCCAGTGCATTACAGTTAGCTCAGGACCTCCTGCCACTGAAAGGGCTTGCTCAGCTTCCAACTTCAAGGTGAGCAATCTTGATATGATCAGATGTTCTGATCAGGAAATGGCTGTATAGTGTACTGTGTCAACTGATTGTAGAATGAAGTTTATTTTCCTACCCATAGAAGCTCGTTCAGTGTTTGAATTGCCTTAGTTTCATGCCAGATATTATGAAATTAACATGTCTTTGGGATTCAACAATGAACCAAGGTGCTTTTAGCACTTGTGCAATATATTTTATGTTAACTCTATTTAATTTATCCCTCAAACTTTTATTTATAGGTCTTTGAGTATAAATTGAGCAATAATGAGGACTTGTAAGAAAAATATTGTAATAGTTGTGAGCAATTTTAATCTTGATGTAGATTGGAAAAGCCAAATTGGCAAATATAGCCTGAAGGATGAGGTCATATAATGTATTTAGGACAGTTTCTTAGAACAATACATTCTGGAACCAACCAGGGAATAGACTATTTTAAATGTGGTACTGTATAACGAGAGAGGAAAAATTAGTCTCTTTTTTTATTCATGAGATGTGGGTGTCTCTATTTGAGTCCTCCCTGACGGCATTTAAAAGTTAACCATTGTGGATCTGGACTCACGTGTAGGCCAGACCAAGTAAGGATGATCGATATTGTTCCCTAAAGGACATAATGAAGCAGATGGGTTTTTACAACAATCAACAGCGGTTTCGTAGTCATCTTCAGACTTTTAATTCCAGATTTTTTAAAAATTGAATTCAAGCTTTACCATCTGTCATGGTGGGGTTTGAAACTGGGTCCCTAGAGCATTACCCTGGGTTTCTAGATTATTATACAGTAGTAATATCTTGTAAAAGTTTCTCGAGCATAATCATAACATGATATCATTTCACATTTAGTCTAAGGGTGAGAAACGTGGACCTGAAACTAGTGTCCTAAATTTAAAGGCACTAACTAAGGTATTGGGTGGGATTTTGCAGCCTTGCTCATCCCAAAACTGTAAGATCCTGCCCAAGTACAGTGGATCTTTCCATGTTCTGTCCCTTTCTGATTCCTGTAGCGGGTTGGGCGGTAAAATTACAGGCATTGTCAGTTGGCCACAGTGCACTGGGACAATAGATTAAAAGGGAAGATGCTGAGGAAACTGTGGCAAGAAATTTAAGGAATATTTTGTTAGTCAACAAGGACATATTCCATTGTGAAATAATCTACAAAAAGGGTCATCCTTGGTTAACTGAGGAAGTGAGGATTGTTTCAAATTGGAAGAAAAGGCATACAGTGCTGCAGATTTTAGTGGCTGGCCAGAAGACTGGGAAAATTTTAGAAATGAGCAAAGGATGACTAGAAATGTAACAAAAGATAGAAATTAGAATGTGAAAGTAAACCATTAAGAAATATAAACATAGAGTTTCTACAAACGTAATAAAAGGAAGAGGATAGTTAAAGTGGGCATTGGGCTCTTGTACGATGAGGTTGGGGAATAAAAGGGAACAAGGAAATGGAAGAGACATTGAGGAAGCATTTTTGATCTGTTCACAGTAGAAGACACCAAAAAGTATCCCAAGAAGGATAGGAGCAAACCAAGGGAAGGGAAGAACTTCAAACAAAAAAAGTACTAGGAAAACTAATGGGACTAAAGGCTGACAAGTCTCCTGGGACATGAGGCATCGAAAAGAACTGGTCGGAGAGATAGTGAATGCATTGTTTGTAATCTTTCAAAATTTGCTAGATTTTGGAAATATCCCAGCAGATTGGAAAACTACAAATGTGACACCTCTTCGCGAGACCGAAAGCTGGAAAACAGAGACCAGTTAGACACCGGGGGCAAAGTAGTTAACACTGCTGCCTCACAGCACCAGGAATCGGGGTCTGATTCCTAGCTTGGGTCACTGTCTGTGTGGAGCCTGCACATTCTCCCCATCTCCCGATGGGTTTCCTCCGAGTGCTCCGGTTTCCTCCCACAGTCTGAAAGACGTGCTGGTTAGGTGCATTGGCCATGCTAAATTCTTCTTAACTGTACCCGAACAGGCGCTGCAGTGTGGCGACTAAGGGATTTTCACAATAACCTCATTGCAGTGTTAATGTCAGCCTACTTGTGACACCAATAAATGAAAAAAAAATGTCTGTCATTGGAGGAAATGCTGGGATCCATTATTTGGGAAGCAGCAGCAGGACATTTAGAAAATCATATAATAAGCAGAGTCAACATGGATTTATGAAAAGGAATTAATGTTTGGCAGATTAATTAGCGTTCTTTGAGAATGTAGTAATCAGGACAGATAAAGGGGACCCATAGATGTAGTGTGCTTGAATTTTCAAAAGGAGTGCTGCAAATGAAATTTTGGCCTTTGTTACAAGGGGGAATGGAGCAGAAGTAGGGATAAATGCAAAATACTGTGGATGCTGGAATCTGAAAGGTCTTGCTATAACTGTACTGGGCATTGGTGAGACCACACCAAGAGTTGGTCTCCTTACTTTAAGAGCAATAAATGCGCATTGAAGGCAATTCCGCGAAGGTTCAATAGGCTGATTCCTGGGATAAAGGGGCTGTCTTAAGAGTCACCATTAAATAAAGTGATGACTAAACTAACTACCTCTGTGAGAGGAAATATTTCCTCATCTGAAATGGGAGGCACCTTATTTTTAAATTGAACCCCCTAGATTCCCTCATGAAGGGAAAAATTATATCCACCCTGTCAAGCTCTCTCAGTATTTTATGCTTTTCAATAAGACCATCCTTCATTCTTCTAAACACCAATGGGTATTGTTATGTCCCAACATCTCGCTGGCGATTGAGTTCTTTTGAGTTTAAGGGAGCTAAATACATTAAAGGTATCAACTCAACATATTCAACTTTTCCTCGTAAAACAATCCCTTCATTCCAGAAATCAATCACATGAGCTTTCTCTGAACTGCTTCATCGGAATTTTTAGTATTTTATTCCTCACCTATGTGTAAACGGACTCTGTTTATGAAATGGTATCTTGCACGGTGATGGATGGGACAGACTTGCTCACATTCCGGCCACTGAAGGTGGAACCAGGAATTGCATTTCCAATTTTAAAATGACATTTGAGACATAGACATGTTGGATTTTAAAAACAATGCAGCAAAGCTGTTCATTTGGAGGCCACGATGGCTGCTGAATGAAATTAGATGCAAGTACACATCAAGTAGCACTTGTGATAGTGCTAATGGCAATATGCAATTTTTTTTTATTTTAAAAGACTACATGTGAATGAACTCCAGTCCTACTGGGTATGCATTTCAAAGCTGTGCAAGCTATTAAGGTAATAAATGTTTGTGTATATGGTATTTTGTTAAAACTTGTTCCCTTTTGTAGAACATATTCAGCTGTACATCTTGGACACACACGAGTATCATTGTTTCAACTTTCGCACAGAATCTTAGTTTACAGTAGGTTGGACTAAATTCATGCAAGAGGAATCATTGCATTTTGTTGCAGCTATTAGCTGGATTGTTACAACTAGTTAAAGAAATGTGGATATTTTGGTGGTTATGAACTAGTTAAACAGGAAGCGCAATGCATTTGTTTCACAACTGTGATGAACTAGATAACCAACTAGATCATACATGAATTGAATTGGAAATCTTATGGATTGTATGATCCCGCGATAGTCAGACGAGTATCTTTATCCACTAAGCTATTGGGGAGCTGTATGCACATAACTTTTCAAGGGGCTGGAAAAACTTTGGGCACTGGCTTTCATGAATTCATGTTGGATAATTTTACAGTTGCAGCCAGTTTTATGAGACACGTAATGGAAGCTAATGTTTTCCTCAGGTGTCTTAATCTTTAGGAGCAAAAGAAAGCCAATAAGCCCCTTTGCCCCCCCCCCCCCCCCATAAACCCACGACACTGATGTCTATTTAATTCAGCCTTTAATAAATTCAATGATTCAACCTCTGCTACTCTGAGGGGGAGGATGATTCAAAAGCCTAATTTCCATTGTCATGTATCCTGGCTGATGTTGTTTGTGAGGGTGTCCCAAATTGAAAACACTGGTGCTGGTGTCTAATTTTGCCTACAGGAATGGTTAAGGGGGCCGTGTGCGATACCCAGTGAGAATAGTAACCAGCCCAGTCATAGTATAATACTTACTAAAGATTATTTCTTACAATAAAGAAAAGACACATGTACACAAACAGAACTATAATGATCTAAGACAGTTACAAACAAGAGATTACTACATAGACCCACACAATTTAAGTAGGAATTACGTTTTTAATCCTATGTACATTTACAAGATCTGAACTCTTTCTTGGACTTCCCACTTCCCAAATAAATTCCAATCCAATAGTTCTATAAGTAAAGGTCAGCTTCTAGTTACACGTGTCTCTTCTTGGTTCAGCAAAGATATGGTTTTAAGCTTCCATGAAGGTTTCTGCATTCTTGCTTCTGGGCTGTTCAACCTTTTTTCAAAAGATAAGCCTTTCATCCTTGGAATGAGTTGAGTGAACCTTCTTTGAATTACTAATGCAATTATATCCTTCCTTAAATAAGGACTGTACAGAGTATTCCAGATGTGGTCTTACCAAGGTCCTGTAAAGTTGCAGTAAAACTGTCCACTTTTATATTCATTCTCTTTGCAATTAACGCCAATATTCCATTTTCTGTCCTATTCAGTACCTATGTACTAATATTTTGTCGTTCATGTACCAGGGCACCCAGATCTCTCTGTACCAAATGCTGCAGTCTCTCATTGTTTAATTAGTATACTAATGTTCTATTATTTCTGCCAAAGTTTTAAAAAATAAATCCAAAAATTAAACTGGGAATTTCTCTTAACGTGTGAGTGGGTTACAATAATGGGTGAGTTGTTGATATTAGACTTGACTTTCAGCGGCGCCAATCCATTCTGCAGGATGGTTTATGCACGCACATCCATTACTAAAAGTCATGACATAAGCTTTGACCAGTCAGCCATAACTTCATCTATATCTAGTTTTAATCTTGTTTGATAACTGGACTCCATTTAATGGAATAGCAAAATTTTCTTTTGCAAGTACCTTAATGAACTATATTTGCTTTCAGGACTACAGTTGAGTGGCTTACTTTTAATAGTCGGTATTCATTTAACAATGGCTTTGGAAGGCGGATAATCTATTTTGTTCTAACAAATGTAGTCTGTTTTTTCCCCTACTTTGTTATTTCAGGGACTAGGGCAAAGTTATATGGACTTGGAACGGAGGAGCCCTGTGAGATGCACTGCATCTTGCTTGTTATTTTTCAATAAACTAATTATAACCAATGTCAATAAAATCTGAACAGAAAACCCTTAATTTCATACTGCTGTTGTAGTTCGAGATAATGATGTTGAATTTCAATCACCAACCACAGAATTGGAATTAATGTGACTGTATTTCTGTGTGAAATCCACAGTAACTTCATTAAGGTTTTGCAAAAGACGCTCAATAGTTAGATGCCGTGGATTGCACAATAATAAAGTATTGCTGAAAAGAGAGATATCGTCAAAGGTTTTTGTCTCGTACTCGGTGGGACAAACACAATGCCAATTTCAAATAATTGCAGCCATTTATTCTACAGGAGGAAAGGGTGCTGATTGGTTGGCAAGTTAACCCTAATTCAAGGTATTGCCACGAAGAAACAATAGATTAATGTTTGTTTTTAGTTTCTTCTTCCCACCTATGAGGAGCTTTTTGCAATTTATTTGCTTTACATTCAATGATATTTTGGTTCGGTTAGAAGTTCTCTTGGTTCCTGTCCCAACTGTGCTTGAGTACATAATCCATGCTTACACTTCATTGCACGAGTATTTTCAGAGGTACTGTCTTTTGGATGAGGGCCAATCTTCCTATTAGTCTGAAAGTTCAGGTTCGTTCTTATTTATAAATTGGCAATTGTTCTCTTTTTGCAAATTGTTACAAGCTCAGGGAATCTGAGGCAAATTGGTATCTGAACACTATTAGCATAAAAGCATACTTCTATCCGATTTACAATGAAACATGCATGCTGAGGCACAGGGCCCTGAGTGACGGGGAGGAGGGGTGGGGTACAAAATGCAGGATAGTCCCTGAACACTGCTGGCCTGACCAAAATTTAAAGCTGTTCATTCAACCAAAGGCTGATTCCTCCCTACATTTGCTATTGATAGGCTCAAACTAATGAACCCCTCAGTAGCAAATGCAGGGAGGAATCAGCCTGTGATTAAAAGAGAAGCAAAGAGTTGGAGGGAATATAAGTTATAGTTAGCAAGAAGGAAATTCAAATGACTGCACCCCAACAGCAGGCGAGGCCCAAAGGGAGAGACGGTGAGCATCAGGTGTGGGTGAGGCAGAAGGCGAGGCACTGTTGTGACAGTACGTGTGCATTTTGTAACAATTAGAAAATTCAAAGACATTATAGATGGAACATTTTATGGTTTAGAAGACATTCTGATGAAATCAACACACCAAAGAATGATATTTAAAATGTGCTATATAGTGACTCTTCTGTTTTTTTTTTTCTCCCCCCATAATATGTACCGTACTCTCCTTATCTCTTTAAGGCATAAACTTTTGAAGGTGAGACTACTACTCTATCACTTTTTGGATCACTTATGTTGTAAGCTCTAATGTTTAGTCTGGGTGTTATCATTGGGGTTAATGTTGCATGCATCTACAAGAACAGCACAACAGTTTATAATGAAGTTATATTCTTCATTTTCTTTTAGGTGGAATTAGTTGTGTAAGTACGATTACAATATTTCTCAACAAAACCTACTGTTCATAATATAAAATCATGTAACATTGTAAAGTATCTCTTTGTTAATGAAACAGGCAGTGCTGGAAAAAATTAAATCACTGCTGTAACACCATTTTCAGTAATGGAAGATTTTAAATTTTGTTCGATCCAAATAAGAAGAGACTTCTAAAAGTTAATTGCAGTATACTTATAAATTGAAAATATACTTGTGTAAAACTACCACTGGAGTAGCATTGGCAAAGCTATGTTGGGGAGAGGTGATGGTAGGGTTGGGATCAGCCATGACCTTATTGAATGGCGGGGCAGGCTCGAGGGGCTAGATGGCCTACTCCTGCTCCTATTTCTTATGTTCTTATGTTCTTATGGGATTAGCTCTGTGCCTACTTAATGGATTTGGGAAATGAAATAGGGAAAATGGGAGGAAACAAAAGAGATGTTATTCTCCTCTATTCAGATTAAAGTCTCACTTGCATTTTCCTTAATCCATGTACTGTAATTATTTTAACCATCTAAGCTAAAATAATGATTCTGCCACTCATACATGAGATGGGTATAATCATTAGAAAATATATTGGATGCCATGAAACAACCTCTTGAATGTTTTTGCCAGAAACATGATCAGGATCTTTTAGTTGATCAAAAATAAGATGAAACACATTTGTATGGTTGAGATTAATCGGAACAACTGTCTGTCTGGGAAAAGCTGTGGTCGATGAGATAGTGTTAAGCAGACCACAAATCTGCCTTTGGTAGTGCAAGAAAGCTGCCAGTAGCAATTACTGGGTCATATTTGAAGTGGATGAAATCATTTCTAGTTGTTTTAAGCTTCTGAAGACCAAGAGTGACAAAAAAGTGTCCTTAGTTTTGGGATGTTTAGAATAGTATAAGTGTAATGTGCCTTCTGTTAGAGCTTTCTGAGAACAATGTAATTTGAAATCTAAGTACATGAAGAGGGAAGACAATGTCTGTCCCATATGTTTATAATTATTAATGCAGAAACCTATTGCTCCACATGCGTTTTCTGACTAGTTTTCAGTTGAATCTTTGGGGATGATCTCTAACTTGTGATAGATGAATGTTTCCTACTTTTTGGAGTTTTCCTGATTTAATTATTCCTGGTTTACTGCTGAAATCCATTGAGTTTAGGTGGATATTGATTCCATTTCTGTAGCGGTTTCTGAATTATAATTAGTTGCTGAACGCACAGATTGGAGTTGAGCCATAGATTGTTTTTGCAGCTGTCTACAGTCCACAAAAATGGGCATCTTGGATTCTTTTTAACATGATAACTATAAACCTCAAATTCTGACTTTGCTTTCCTTATCCCTTCTGTGTAACAGAATTGTGTATTTTATTGTTGAAGGTTTAATTTTGTTAATTTTGTTAATAGAATTATATTTTTATGCTGCAGTTTAGACAACATTTTGTAAATGGCAAATAAGCATTGTTTAAAGTCAAGTCAGATCTTTTAAATCTTGATTTAATGTTTTGTAAAACATCATTTTAGTGATCTTGTGTCCAAAAAATCTAGTTTGTATTTAGATGAAAATGCCAGTATTTGGAACAAAGCCTCTAACAAGCAAATTAAAATAACAGTGAAATTAGCAACTGACCAAGTGTCATCCTCTAGTAGTCTTAGCTATGCATGGGATAGATTTAAAAAGAATGAAGGGTGAAATCTGCTAAGTTTGTAAAAAAGACACAGCTTTGTTTTAGAATGAGTATGTCTGAGCTTTAGTGTATAGGTTGGAAATCGTGAGGTGGGGAAGCTGGATGAGAAGGGTAGAAGGATAACTAAGGCAAGTTGAATTCCATATCCGATTATAAATTGGATGATTAGGCTGTTACAGCATTGGGTTGTCAGACACGAAGGTCAGTCAGCGCCTTGTCTCCATTGTTACCAGTTACATGAATCTGCTAGCCACAGATAACCTATATTTATTGCATGAAGTGCCATGTCACGGGGAACTTATGATTCTCTATGATGGTAGTACCTATTTGTTATGAAGTAGCAGAAGTAGATCAAGCGGGAGACATAGAGGATTAGCAGATGCATTGTGGACTTAATTGTAGGAATTTTTAAGTCACGAATCCCTACAGTGAAGGAGGCCATTCGGCCCATCAAGTCTGCACCAACTCTGAGTATCCCACCCTCCCGCCCTATCCCTGTAACTCTGCACATTTACCATGGCCAATCCACCTAACCTGCACAACTTTGGACTGTGGAAGGAAACCAGAGCACCCAGAGGAAACCCATGCAGACATAGGGTGAATGTGCAAACTCCACACAGTCACCCAAGGCCGAAATTAAGGCAACAGTGCTCACCACTGTGCCACCGTACCACCTGTAAAGTATACCTTGAAGCCAACTTTATACTTGTACTTCAGCGAATCATGTGACTGGTCATATATGCATCCCTGAATTTCTCTTATCTTGAAATTCTAACCAACATATCTCCCTACCATTCCCTCTCCACAATTCCAAACATCAGTCTTGTGAATATATATCTGTCAACAATTCAGTTGAAAAGCAATGTATATTTTTAATCTAATAGTTCTATGCATTGACTCAAGCCATGAGAATTTCTGAAAGGTCATCAGCCTTAAATGTTAGCATTGTTGCTCTCTCCAGAGCATTTTCAGCATTTTTGCCATAATTCTACTAGAAGATTAGCTAGTTGCACATTTGTGTGATTTCAATTTTTTAACTGTGATTACTTAGTTATTAAAATAAGTGGTTCCTCCCCATTGACCTTGCATTCACCTGTTGTAATATTGAGTCAATAGTTAGGAATTAGCAAATGATGGTGTAAAACACTGAACAGAAAACATAAGCATTGGTAGTTTGGGAAATGTCTTGGCTTTTGCATTATTTATTTCACTTACTTTTAATCTACTGCTGCTATCAGAAGTTGAAAGCTACTTGGTATTTCAGTTGTATTCTGGATACCCACCATTTCACCTCTCTGCCTGACTTTTGCCTGCAAATTAGATTTTGGGCTGAAGGAAAAAAACTCAGGTCTGACATCATCTATAGAGAGAGAAACAGTGAGTGTTTTGAGTCCAATCAAAACTTCAGAGCTAAAACTTTGAAGAAGGGTCAAATAGGCTCAAAATGATAACTGTTTCTCTCTTTCTCCAACAGATACGCCAGACCTGCTGAGTTTTTCCAGCATTTTATGTTTTTATTTTATATTGGTAATCCAGAGTACCAGACTGAAGGTCTGGTGAGATGGGCTCAAATTTCACCATGGCAACTGGTGGAATTTAAATTCAGTTAATGAATATAGAGCTCGACATAGTCATATTGAACATGATAATTATCAGATTATTATCTGAATGGTGGCAGTATAGGAAAAGGGGAACAGTCGCTGAAGATTGGCATGCAGTGAGGAAAGCTAATGGTATGCTGGCCTTCATAGCAAGAGGATTTGTGAATAGGAGTAAGGATGTTTGCTGCAGTTATATAGGGCCTTGGTGAGGCCACACCCTTGAGTATTGTGTGCAGTTTTGGTCTCGTAGTTTTGAGGAAAGACATTCTTGCTGTCGAGGTAGTCCAGCGAAGGTTCACCAGACTGATTCCTGGAATGGCAGGACTGACATTTGAAGAGAGACTGGATCGACTGGGCTTGTACCCACTGGAATTTAGAAGAATGAGAGGGGATCTTGTAGAAACATATAAAATCCTGATGGGACAGGATAGGCTAGATGCGGGAAGAATGTTCCCGATGTTGGGGAAATTCTTCCTCAACTCAGTCCTGAATGGCTTATCCTTTATTCTTAGACTGTGCCCTTATGTGGACCTGGAATTGGCCTGTACATAACAAATTATAAAACGGCTGCCAGTTGTATTGAAGCAATTGACCCTGGTGCTAGAATTGAGCTGTTTCTTCCAATTTGTACTGTCTCATAGTTAACTTGGTCCTCTTATGTTATTAAATCAATATAATGGCTGTTTGTGGTAAGTTTTCTTTTAAAATGAGAAGACTCGATAATGTTTGCTAAACTACCTTGTGAAATGGAGTTAGAAGTTAATTAGTCAATGTAAGAGAGGGACTGTCGGTCCAATTAGTGCTGGTTAATTTGGAAAATGAACAGCCCAGCTTTAAGACAATTTTGTGCACAAGATGTTTTGTCTTTTGAGGTAACATGCTACAGAATAGAGTACTATTTTCTCAGATGGATTGACAGATAAATTGGCCAGTTTCTTTGTTCATAGTATGAGGAAAGCTTGAGGAAATTTGAAAAATGTGGGCTGCTGGATAGCAAACAGATTGTATCAACCACTTATCTTACCTGGTGGAGACTGCAATATTACTTGAACTCTTAATTTGCAATTTTGATCCAAAATATTCATTCTCCAGTAGGGAGGATGAAATGTTTGAACTAGAGTTTTCTGTGCAATAGATATTAACGCCAGTTTGGTTATGTTTAATCCTTAGCGTTTGCGACCATGATAGATTGGCACATTAGCCCATAGGGCCTGTGTGTAGTGGTCTTGACAAAATTCTTGGCTCCCAACTGTGGCCTGTCTGTCAGCGTTTCAATTAAAGGTCATATATTCTCACTTTTTGTTTTTCATGCAATATATTGTTTGTTTAAATGATTTTTATTTGTACTGTAAGTATTAAAACTGAGGTACAAGTTTAAGTTCAATTTGTGTGCTAAGAAAGGATTAGAACTTCAGTTAGCCTCATATTCAAGGTGCCTGCACACCTTCAGGTTTTAGTTTCGCTTTAAACTTTGCTTGCATTGTAATGAAGGGTTTACAATGTAAAAGCAATTGCAGGGCTAAAAAAGAACAAGCTGTTGTTTAGCAACCAAAGGCTCATGCTGAGCAGCAGGAACATTTTTGAGTTCAGTCTGCAACCAGGTCACCCAGAAGCAAGACACTTTTCAGAAAAACTGCCAGGACAGGCAAGATGATAAAGTAAGGGCTGAAAACAAGCCCCAAAAGCTATAGAACAGTGAAAAACCAGGGAATGAAAAGAGGAAAGCCCCAGGAAGTATGAGTCAAAGGAACAAAAAAAAAAACCAAAATCTGAACAAGGTACTGTTCGCTCAAGTTAAAGGAACAGGGAGAGGCTGCCGGTCAAAAACTGAGCTGTGAAGTGAAGACCTGGAGAAGTCAGCAGTGTGAAGCTAGACATCTGAAGTTGGTGACACCTTAATGCAACCTGTGAAGCAGCGGTGTTCTGTGGCACAGCTGGGTACCTGAGAGGCGCATGTGGTGATCTAAGGGAAGGGAACACTGAAAGGAGAGGTTGAAATCCTGGATGTGGTTCTTTGGTGAAGACATCTGAGAGCAAACGTGTGGGAGAAGATTTCAGTGTTTCCTTTGACAGTGGAGTTTGGACACCCTGGTGTGAAAGCCAGAGTTCCAGTGAGACTAGTTGGCTCACAGTGTAACATGCATCTGGGGGTTTTGATGAGAAATCTGCAGAATTTGCATTGGGTGACATATATATCACTTGGTTTCAGAGTGTGGTTTGTCTGACCACATCTTGCCTATTGGATTACGTGGACTGTGCATTTAACTGAGAACATTAGAATATAAGGTGTATTCTACAACTTGTGTTATCCTTGCAAACCTGTATATAGGTATACCTATAAAGGTGTAGCTGGGGTAGTGGAGTATTGTATTATAACTAATCTTTGTTTAATAAATGTTTTATTCTTTTGTTAAAAGTTAATTGGCATCCTGTAACTCTATTCATCCAGGTCTGTAAACAACAAATAAAAGTTACAATCTACCAAACTGGGATTGTAACGAATTAAACATTTATGTGGCCTTCCTTATTGTAGTATTTTAATACACATCGGAATTCTAATAGATTGGGGTGAGATCAGAGTAGGGTAAAATTTGAGTTATGTTACCATCTCGATAGAGAGTGATAACTTTTTTTAAAGAGTGATTTTAAACTTCCAGTCACTAGCTGAAAGAATGATACAAGATTTCACCTTTCTACTGTAACAAATGACGAAGAAAACACTTGAATAAACATTATTTTCTTTTTGCAGACAACTTGTACTTTAAACAATATGATGCACCATCAATTTACGAGGACTCAGCGAGTGAGTGAAATACAACAGGCTTTTAATTGCAAAGAACTGGAACACACCCTTGTAGTCAGCCTGGCCCAGACTGAGGCAGAGGGGAGGAACCGTCACCTTTATACCTCGATCAGGTGGAAAGGGAGGAGTCTCGGGTCCGGCGCAGCAGGGGTGTGTCCAGGCATACAACATGCAGTTACAGTGGGTCACCACACTATACTAAGTGACATTCCCCCTGTATTATCTCCCATTTCAGTCTACGTGGAATTAAGGTCCATTTAGCAAGCAAGTCACAGTTGCTCCCAGCTCCCCCTGGATTTCTGCATCCCTGTGTTCACCAAGTAGTAACTTCGAGTGACTGTTTCCAGGTGCTTTCCTCCAGTTTTTGGGGAGTTCTTCAAAACCATCACCAACAGTAAGCCTGTTCTAATTATGATTCTATCCCTGGCTTATGCCAGGACAAATCTTCCAGAATCCTTAAGGTGTGTCCCTTTGACAAAAGACATCTCCGTCTTGCATCTGGCTGTGGTAGCTTTCAGAGCCAAGCAGCCTCTTTCCTTTGCTGACTACACAGTACATTGCTGCCTGCTGTGATAGTTATTGATTTATTGGGAAACCTGATCTCAGAGGTGGCTTCCTTAGCTGCTGTCTTCATGGCAATATGAAACACAGCCTTGTATCTAGATAGAAATACTAATTGGTTACCCTTGCCCTCAAGTTTCTTTCACCTTCGAAGTAAATGGAATATGTATCCCATTGCCGTCAACACCTTTCTGGGACTTGGGAGACTCTTAGTCTACTCATTATAAACTAGGAGACTGCTGACATTGTCTCCCAAGTATAAATACCTTGCAATGAGTCTGGGACATTGCCCAAAAGATATGATTTGGTGAGTGCCATGTAAATATAAGTTCTTGATCATTGTTCCCCAGTAGGCATTGTTTATCTGACATGAACTTCATTTCAGTGTGGTCATGCAGTATAAGGGAGCATTGTCTGTCGCAAGAGGTTACAAGATGTGCACATCAGCTTGCAATTTTCTCTAGTGCAATTATTTTTCTATCTCAACTATGCTATTGTAGAGAGGCAATTACACGTAAGGAGGGAACATCCTGTGATATGTATGGTGCTGCTATAAATTATAGAGCAGCATTGGCAAGAGGCCTGGAAACAAGTTATCTGCCTGACTTGCACATGGATGGTTTGGGAGACAAAGTACGGGAAAAGAGGGCAGCACATCTGATGTGGAATGCTGACTTTGTTTGGATAGTTGTTAGCTGAAACACTTGGAAACGAATATAATGGTTGTAGGAAGATTATGGTTGCCATCTCTTCAATTTCCCTTTCCACCAAAGTGATGCAGATAGCAAAACCACTTGATGGAGTCATTTGCTCAGGTACTCAAACCACACTTTTGGACATATCATGAACCTAATTCTGTCATTGTGAACAAAAGTCTATTTTTAATTTCTTGATGGGATGTGACGATTATTGGCAAGGCCAGCATTTGTTTCCCATACCTAATTTCTCTTGGGAAAGTGATGATGAGCTGCCTTCTAGAACCCCTGTAGTCTTATCTGGCTTATGTATACCCACAGTGATTTTAGGAAGGGAGTTCCAGGTTTTTGATTAAGCAATAGTGAAGGAACAGCCAATCCTGCTTGGACACACTTGGTGATGGGTATTGAAATCCACCAATCAGCATATGTTCTGTGTCCTTGCTATCTTGGTGCTTCCTGTAGGTGGTGTTTAACATGGAGGAACACTGATTCATCACCTAAAGGAAGGTGGTAGGTGGCAATCAGCAAGAAATTTCCTTCTCCATTTTTAATCTGATGGCATGAGACTTCAATGGTGTTAAGGACTTCCAAAGCAGCTCTCCTGACTCTACCACTGTGCTGCCATCTCTGGAGGGTTTGTCCTACTGGTGGGACTGGACATAACCAAGGTTTGGTGATGAGTCTGGGACATTGCCCGAAAGATATGATTTGGTGAGTTTGATTAAATCAGGCTGTTCCTTGATTAATCTATATGGCAGCTTCCTCAAGTTTGGCACAAGTCTCCAGATCTTAGTAAGAAGGACTTGGTGTCACCTGGGCAGAGTGTACTGTTGTCATTTCTGGTGCTTAGGTCAAAGCTGAATGACCTATCTGGTTTTATTCCTTTTGGTGTTGTAGAACTGTTGAATGGTGTTGAATGGCTTGTTAGAACATTTCAGAGACAAGTTAAGAGTCAAGTCAACTATGTTGTTGCGTGCTTGAAGACGCATGTAGATCAGGTAAGTACCCAAGATTTTATTTTCTGAGGAACGTTGTTAAACCACATGAATTTTTAGGACAATCTAATAGTTTCTTGGTTATCATGACCAATGCTATCTTTACTATTTCCAGATTCACTTAATTGAATTTAAATTTTACCAGCTGCTATGGTAGGATTTGAATGTGTCCCCATATTATCCTGTGCTTCTACGTTACTAGTTCAGCAAAATGACCACAATGCCACCATCCCCAGTGCTCATAGCCTGACATTTTTTAAAAATAGATTTGCTTTTGATATATTTATGAAATAGTTGACCAATTAGTTATATTACAGTTTTGCATTACCTGAACTCCAATATCCAAGGGAGGGCTTTAAGAATTGATTTAATAAGGTAATGCCATTGAGATAGACTTGTGTTTGATTACTTGCACTGTCATAAATCATTCTAAAAGGAATATCAAAGAATTTATAAGCCCATTTGTGATGGTTTGAGGTACTTTTCTCCCCTCTCTCCCATCCTTGTCTTTTAGTTGTAGGTGTAATGTCTGTTTTGACATCCTCATTGGTGGTACACTGCTTAATGCCACTCAGTTGGAACAGTACAGAAACGTGTGTGTAGTTTCTTGTGTAGTATTCCTTTATATCAGTAGGATTGGTGACAGTGGGATACTTTTTTAAAAAGAGGTGGGCCAAAATGAAAAGGAAAATCTGCCCTGAGTGTGGTGTATCTCCCAATTGCTTGGTTTAGAAGTAGGCTCGTGACTAGTAAGGTTTTGTCTGCCTGTTCCGCACAACTGCATTGTTCTTTTAAGGGTTGGGCTAGATTGTAAAGTTTGAACAAGCGACTCCATTTTGTTTTGGATTGTTTGTGTGTTTAAAGAAATTTATTGTTGAACTACTTTCAGCTCTTTGCTCAGTGTTAAAATAAAGGGTTGGCTTTAGGCCTTATTATTAGAGTCTGGTCATTAGAGGTATTTGTCTTTGAAGTTCTTTGAGCTATCCTGAGTTATTGTATGTTATAACCAGTCAGGTAGACTTCAAAAGTGTAGCATTGTGAGCATTTCCGCCCTTTTGAAGTCCTCACTAGTGGTTGGCATGGGAATTGTTAACCCAGTAACTAAGTCCCTTGATCCCTGTGAACTCAACTGGCAATCAACAGCCAGATCCTTCCCTGACTGATAATGCACGTGACCTCTACTTGACCCTAGGCACTTGTACAACTGTAGACCTATAACAGCTATTTGAAATTAGATGTAAAATGTTATTGATTCATCTACACAGGTTCTCCCTTTACATGCTTTTCCCACCCAGTTACTGATATTTTGTCTTCAGTTGACTTTGCTAACCATGATGCTTACCTCTAAAATTGTTCCATTGAATTTCCACCATAATTTTTGTCCTTGCTTTTGGCCTCTTCTCCCAAAATGCTGGAATTTTGTTAATCTTCCTAGAACTGTAAACTTGCTGTTTTTGTAGTCTATGTGCCACAGTACAAAAAAAATCAGATAAAATGGGCAGTTTCAGTTAGCTATCCATTTGTAAACAGAATTTGCGTTTAAAGATATTCTTTTGGAATATTGCAGATGAAATCCAGGATAAGTGTGTTTAAATTAAAATCCTCATGTATCTACTGTATTTACCTATTGAACCAGGAATATAATTGTCTGAACCACTGTCAGCAACATGAACACCCATCATTCATATCACGATATAATAAAAAATGACATGAAGTTATAAAGTAGCCTCTGTTTAATTCTGCAAGTCTTTTGGGGAATGCCAGCTTGCTTGGACATTTCCACCATGTGAAAGATTAACTATTTGGGTATGCCAGATAAAGGAAACGGAAGGTCATCTGATAATGGCCTGTGTTTTGCATGCTCAGTTGGGTAGAGTCCTGGAAATTCTTGCAGTGTAACTGAAGAGAAATGTGTAACTGTAGTGTACACAACGAGTGCTGCATTCCACAGCTGCAGAAATATGCAAGGAGAGAAATGGAATGAATCTGGCAATGAAGGCCGTTTACATAAAAGATAAAATAATAACAGCTGAGTCATCTTTTTTGTAAATATCACATTTTTAGCAACTTCAGACTGCAATGCCACCTTTTATGGTGGTATACTGTGACATCCATGCTCTCTGCTATTTATATACTTACAATGCTAGTTGCCATGATACCTAATTTTACTGTTCTTTTGATTTTCCATAGAAGTACTATGGAAATAAATTGTTTTGTGATTAACTTGTATCCAGGGCATTAACTCTTGTAGTAGATTATAGGGTTGCCACCAGCAAAGATGAGAAATATTGGACGTGAGCCTCCGATCCTGGCCTGCCCACTCCTGTGCATGCATAGACACGCAAATGGGATGAGGCCTGGCTGGCTTGCTGATTATAATTAATTAAATCCACTTGACATATGCCCATGTCCACACAATGCTTTCTTCAAGAGATTTTTATTAAAGCTGCATCGGCACTTGTTCGTCCAGTAGATCCTCACAAATATTTTGTGAAAAGCCAGAAGGTAATCCATTTTCATTGGCTGATAATGGTAGAAGACAGATCTTCGCACGCTAACTCATTGTGCTATTTAAAACCGCTCACAAATCCAGGTTTTCCTCTCAAAAATATAACAAGTTTTCCTTTAGTGTGGATATGCAGTGTAAAGAGTTACAAACAAGGAGAACAAATTTACTTGGCATGGTGGAAGCATTAAAGGTTTTCACTAGCAATAAACTTCATAGTTTGAAAAAAAATCCACAATAACAAATCTGGGTGTTGCCTAACATCCATCCTAACCAAATTAACAGGGTTTTCATAAATCTCACCAATTTCTATTTTAAATTAATCAGAGTGAATAAGAAATTGAATGTATAATCAATCACTGAACACTTACATCAACAGTTGCACATGAAATGAAGTTGGCCTGTCGCACTTGCTCTGCAATTCAATACAATAATGGCTGATCTTGGGCTTCAACTCCATTTTCCTGCCTGCTCCCCATGCCCCTTTATTTCCTGAGAGACCAAAAATCTGTCTATCCTAGCATTAAATTTATTTAATGGTGAAACATTCTCAACCCTCCAGAGTAGAGAATTGCAAAGGTTCACAACCCTTTTGGGTGAAATGATTTCTCCTCATCTTCGTGCTAAATGATTGGCCCCTTATCATGAGACTGTGCCCCTGTGTTTTTGTTTCTCTGATAAGCGGAAATGATATCTCAATGTCCACCCGTCAGCATTTTACATATTCCAATGACATAACCTCACTTTTCTCAACGCTAGAGAAACTCTAGGCCTGATAGACTCAGCCTCATCATAGAATAACCACTGTAGTTTAATGGTGAAATTTGGTAACATTTTGGTCTCAATAGGGGAGGCGATAAGCCTAGTGAGTAGTAATACTGCTAGACTATTAATCCAGAAACTCAGCTAATATCCTGGGGACCTGGGTTCGAATCCTGCCATGGCAGATGGTGGAATTTGAATTCAATTTTTAAAAAAAATCTGGAATTAAGAATCTACTATGAAACCATTGATTGCCAGAAAAACCCATCTGGTTCACTAATGTCCTTTAGGGAAGGAAATCTGCTATCTTTACTCTTCTGGTCTACATGTGACTCCAGAGCCACAGCAATGTGGTTGACTCTCAACTGCCCTCAGGCAACTAGGGATGGGCAACAAATGCTAGCCAGCTAGCAATGCCCATGTCCTAGGAATTAATAAAAATTTTTTTTGAAATATTAGATGGAAGTCTGTCAAGTTACCAGAATCAGCCCTGACATGGGGAAATCCAGAATGACTGGTACTAAATTCTCAAAATTAGCCGTTGTCTGGTGATGTGAATCTTCATGAGATTATTGTGTTTGGTGCTGGGGGTGAACTTGGAGGGATGGCGAAGGGTACAGAAGAAAGAAAAAGGATATAAAAAAGAAAGACTTGTGACTATATAGCACCTTTCACATCACAGAATGTTTTAAAGTGCTTATAGCCAATGAAATATTTTTGAAATGTAGTCACTGTTGTAATGTAGAAAAAACAGCCAATTTGTGCTCAACATGTTCTTATAAACAACAATGGATGATGACCTGTAATGTGTTTGTGATGTTGATTGAGAGATAAATACTAGCCAGGGTCCTTGTTTAGCAACTCATCTAAAAGAAGGAACTTCTGAAAGTGCAGCACTTCCTCAGTATTGCATGCAAGTGTCAGCCTTGATTTTGTACTCAAGTCTTAGAGTGGGACTTGAACGCACAGCCTTCTGACTCAAGAGCTGAGAATGCTATTAACTAAGTTACAGCTGACATAAAAGTTTATAGACCGTAGTATATATTTGAGTGGACGATGACCATATCAGATACTGCAAACTAAATGGCTGTAAATTGTCTATTGCTTATAACGTCAGTGGGGTATCTTTGACAGTTGATTTAGTTTCATTATCCCATTTGGAATGTTGATGTGAATACCAATTTTGCAGCAGCCACATTGTGCCTGCTGCTGACCAGAAGCATTGGTCTTGTCTGATGGAGATATAATGATATAATGCCCTTTTGTTGCTGAGTCTGGAACTATTGAGCCACACACAATTCCTGAATTTTCAAACTTTTTGATGTTCAGGCTTATTATACTGCCTCCCCCACTTTATAAAATATTATTGTATGTAAACGGAGTGATCTTTAATAAATTGTGACAAATTCTGGAATGGAACCCCAAATTACTTACTTTTACTCTGTATCTGCATTTCTACATTCTGTTGCTTTATTGTGTATCAGTCAATTCAAGACATAGCCCAAACAGTTGTGTTGTGTGATAGGAGTGACATTTCAAAAGGTTACTAGAATTGTTTACCAAATGTAACAAAGCAATTACAGAATAGAGAAAATTAAGCACTTCCCAGATATCCTAAATGCAGCAGCAATAGAAAACTGAATTGTAGAAACCACATGTGTTGCCTCGAGATTATTTAAATTGCACTTTTCCTTTCCTGCTCTGATTTTCAAGTCTGCTTATTGGAAGGACATTATGCAAGTTTTAAAGTTTTATGAAAACCTATTGATGTCAGTTGAATTCCTACACCGCGTTTAAGTCAGTGCAATATGACCAGAGAGAATTAGTTTAGTGTTTGTTGTGTTTTAAGATATTTCAAATGGTCTCTGTGTTGGATCATGAGTGAAGGAGAATTCTATGATGGAGCATCAAATAAACAGCCTGTTTAAATAGATAAATGAGCTGTGGTGTGCTGTAGTTTCTCACCCCAGAATCACATGTGTGGTTAGTGGCTCTTCAGCAAAAGCCTGTAATGTTTGTAACACCATAATTCATGGTGTTACACCATGTAAGTGGCACCAATGTAAAATCCTAATAACACACCAGCTCAAACCATGGACATAAGATGATGACAGCTTTACATTTTAATTTTGACTGCTGTTAAAATTTTGAAAGATCAACAACTCTAGAGGCAAGCTTTTCCTTAATTGTATCATTATCCACATTATCAATCCAGAAAATGTATTGTCCATTAGACTAGCAGTTGACTAAAGCATGTTTTTGCATTCTGTTCATTACTAGGTAATTGTGGACATAACAAATGAAACAGCGGTTTGGAAAATTCCAACTGTCAAGCCTGTCCCACATTTGAGGTCCAGAGCATTCTTGATACATGACTGTAAGGTGGTAGGAAATAATCTCTTGGGAGAGGTGGAAAAAAAAACGTAGGCAAGCAATACCCACAGCCAGTAAGGGGAAAAGAATATCTGGCAAATCTGTTTTAGTGGTGATCTTTGCATTGTAAAAGATCTGGTTCAGCTCCCTCTTAAAGTGGGTAAATAGTCAGAACGTACTGTATTAATTTGAAACTGTGACCTATTGCGTTACCCATGCTATTTAATTAAAATAGAAACAAGGGTAGTTCATTCAGCCAGTCGAGGCTGCTTTGCCATTTAATATGATCATGGCTGATCATACTTCAATGCCTTTATACCCACTATCACTGCACTGCTCTAAATTTAAACAGTTCCAACGCGCCACAGCGAAAAACCGCACCGACCTCCTCAGAAGACAAACACGGGACACAGTGGACAGAGTACCCTTCGTTGTCCAGTACTTCCCCGGAGCGGAGAAGCTACGGCATCTCCTCCGGAGCCTTCAACATGTCATTGATGAAGACGAACATCTCGCCAAGGCCATCCCCACACCCCCACTTCTTGCCTTCAAACAACCGCACAACCTCAAACAGACCATTGTCCGCAGCAAACTACCCAGCCTTCAGGAGAACAGTGACCAAGACACCACACAACCCTGCCACAGCAACCTCTGCAAGACGTGCCGGATCATCGACACAGATGCCATCATCTCACGTGAGAACACCATCCACCAGGTACACGGTACATACTCTTGCAACTCGGCCAACGTTGTCTACCTGATACGCTGCAAGAAAGGATGTCCCGAGGCATGGTACATTGGGGAAACTATGCAGACGCTGCGACAACGGATGAATGAACACCGCTCGACAATCACCAGGCAAGACTGTTCTCTTCCTGTTGGGGAGCACTTCAGCGGTCACGGGCATTCGGCCTCTGATATTCGGGTAAGCGTTCTCCAAGGCGGCCTTCGCGACACACGACAGCGCAGAGTCGCGGAGCAGAAACTGATAGCCAGGTTCCGCACACACAAGGACGGCCTCAACCGGGATATTGGGTTTATGTCACACTATTTCACATAAATATTTCTGCTTTTTTCCTCCTGAGTCTTTATCATGCGATCCTAGAATCAGAATTTATGTCACACTATTTGTAACTCCCACAGTTGCGTGGACCTGCAGAGTTTCACTGGCTGTCTTGTCTGGAGACAATACACATCTTTTTAGCCTGTCTTGATGCTCTCTCCACTCCCATTGTTTTGTTTCTTAAAGACTGGATTAGTTGTAAGTATTCGCATTCCAACCATTATTCATGTAAATTGAGTCTGTGTCTTATAAGTTCTGTTTGTGAACAGAATTCCCACTCACCTGAAGAAGGGGCTCAGAGCCTCGAAAGCTTGTGTGGCTTTTGCTACCAAATAAACCTGTTGGACTTTAACCTGGTGTTGTTAAACTTCTTACTGTGTTTACCCCAGTCCAACGCCGGCATCTCCACATCATAAATTTAAATATCAGATCTGTCACCTCAATTCTCTTAACTATATATTATATACTTTACGAAGATAATTTCTCTTGCATCTCCCAAAAGCTAGGTGAAAAAACCCCAAGTTTTCCAGTCTTTGCTTGTAAGGTCGAGAGTGCAGCTTTTCAGCCTGTTTCCTCTGCTGAAAACTTTCTTGGCACTACGTGTGACATTTGCAATCTCTCCTCAGTGACTGTAGCCTGGCCTGTTATATTTCACCCATAGTGTACTTCCAAGGGATTTTGAGTGGGTCTGTATGTGATAGTCATTGTTTCAGTATCCAGTTCTTTGCATTTTAATATCTCTCCTTTAGACTATGACAAGATCTTTGAATTATAGGAAATGCCCCTCTCTTCACACTCCCCTGATGGTGCCTGGTTTGCTTTTTCACCTTCATCTTCAAAGGTGGCCTTATGTTTTAGGTAACTTGTCCTGTCGAATTTCAAATTACAAAATTTCCAGTCAGTTCGAAGTTGAAAAGTTATACTTTCAAAACTAAACAGGCATAGCTTTGTATTCATGGTCTAATTACTTTCTGGGTTAAAAATGTTTCCCCATGAATTCCCTCTTGGATTTATTAATAACTGCCTCTTGTTGATGGTCCCTAGTTTTGAACACCCTCAAGTCAGAGCATGTTCTCTGATCAAATCCTTCTGGAATTTTAAAATATCTCATCAGGCTATTCTTCCGCCACCTTTGAGCTGCAGAGAAGAGCCTCAGCCTATTCAGTGTCTTTTGATGCATAAAATGGCTCAGTTGTGTTATCAGTCCAGTACATTTATTTTTCGCCTTTTTATAATGTGATGACCAATGTTCTCTGAAAGCTGCACGGATGCATAGTGACTTCCAGAGATTCCCATGGCAGTCGAGCACAAATCGATCCCTTTAAATTTCTGTACATGGACGAATGTATAAAAGATCTAAAGGACCAAGCACTTAAATTATTAGGCCAAACGCAACAACAAAGAACAAATGGAATTTTGATGAAGAACAGAACTGTTCAAGGTATTCCAAGTGTAGTGTAACCAATATTATATTCAAGTTTAACATTACCCCTCTGATTTGAATTCTATCCCTCTAGAAATGAATCCCTAGTACTTTATTTGCACTTTATGGCTTTATTAACCTGGGTCTCTACTTTCTGTTGTTGCTAATTATTTTCTTTTGAAACTGAAACTTGCCTGCAGCTACGTAGTCCCACCCAAAGATCACAAGAGAAAACCTAGTGAGATGTGATGCATTTTACTTTATATTGTCCTTGAACACAAATGTACCTATTTTGTTGTGTAATGTAAATTCATACGCTGAGTACAAGCAGCACAGTTATGAGTTATCACTTTCAATTCTTCCATTAAAAAAGGATTGAAGGCGAAACATTGTTGATTATGCATAGCACCTTGTATAGCTGGAGCATTCAAAGCACTTCACGTTAATTATCCACACAGCAGGTGTTAGACAGGTAACTTAGCCCAATTATTGCTACAGTTTCTGGATCAACGTATCAAAACAAGAAAGTCAAATTGGGGATCTCCCCATATTTTGGGTATTATAAATGCTTCTTGCTTTAAGGTTCCTCTCATGCTGGCAAAAGAAGTGTTTAGCTGAAGGTTATGCACTTGCCCAATCGAGAGGGCCATTTAGTGAGGAACTTTTTGAGCCATGTTTTATTACTGAAGGCACGCTGTAACTGGAGTCAATTGGCAGGCACAGAGGGAACAGAGGTTCATGTCCCAGCAAAATATGTTACTCAACATTCCCTTTCACATCTCATCATTTTATTAACAGTGATAAAAGTGAAACAGTATTTTACATAGCACCTCACAAGAGTGTAATCACACAATCAAGCCACATAAGAGGTTAAGACAGATGACCAAAAGCTTGGTAAGAGAGTTAGAATTTAATGAAGATCATAGAGGAGAAGTACATTGATTTAGAGAGAGGGTTCCAGTGTACATGGTCAAATTGGGGGTGTGTAAGAGGCTAAAATTGTACATGTATGGTTATTTTGGAAGACCATAAGACCATAAGACCATAAGACATAGGAGCGGAAGTAAGGCCATTCGGCCCATCGAGTCCACTCCACCATTCAATCATGGTTGATTTCAACTCCATTTACCCGCTCTCTCCCCATAGCCCTTAATTCCTCGAGAAATCAAGAATTTATCAATTTCTGTCTTGAAGACGCTCAACGTCTCGGCCTCCACAGCCCTCTGTGGCAATGAATTCCACAGACCCACCACTCTCTGGCTGAAGAAATTTCTCCTCATCTCTGTTCTAAAGTGACTCCCTTTTATTCTAAGGCTGTGCCCCCGCGTCCTAGTCTCCCCTGTTAATGGAAACAACTTCCCTACGTCCATCCTATCTAAGCCGTTCATTATCTTGTAAGTTTCTATCAGATCTCCCCTCAACCTCCTAAACTCCAATGAATATAATCCCACGATCCTCAGACGTTCATCGTATGTCAGGCCTACCATTCCTGGGATCATCCGTGTGAATCTCCGCTGGACCCGCTCCAGTGCCAGTATGTCCTTCCTGAGGTGTGGGGCCCAAAATTGCTCACAGTACTCCAAATGGGGCCTAACCAGTGCTTTATAAAGCCTCAGAAGTACATCCCTGCTTTTGTATTCCAAGCCTCTTGAGATAAATGACAACATTACATTTGCTTTCTTAATTACGGACTCAACCTGCAAGTTTACCTTTAGAGAATCCTGGACTAGGACTCCCAAGTCCCTTTGCACTTTAGCATTATGAATTTTGTCACCGTTTAGAAAATAGTCCATGCCTCTATTCTTTTTTCCAAAGTGTACGACCTCGCACTTGCCCACGTTGAATTTCATCAGCCACTTCTTGGACCACTCTCCTAAACTGTCTAAATCTTTCTGCAGCCTCCCCACCTCCTCAATACTACCTGCCCCTCCACCTATCTTTGTATCATCGGCAAACTTGGCCAGAATGCTCCCAGTCCCGTCATCTAGATCGTTAATATATAAAGAGAACAGCTGTGGCCCCAACACTGAACCCTGCGGGACACCACTTGTCACCGGTTGCCATTCTGAGAAAGAACCTTTTATCCCAACTCTCTGCCTTCTGTCTGACAGCCAATCGTCAATCCATGTTAGTACCTTGCCTCGAATACCATGGGCCCTTATTTTACTCAGCAGTCTCCCGTGAGGCACCTTGTCAAAGGCCTTTTGGAAGTCAAGATAGATAACATCCATTGGCTCTCCTTGGTCTAACCTATTTGTTATCTCTTCAAAGAACTCTAACAGGTTTGTCAGGCACGACCTCCCCTTACTAAATCCATGCTGACTTGTCTTAATCCGACCCTGCACTTCCAAGAATTTAGAAATCTCATCCTTAACGATGGATTCTAGAATTTTGCCAACAACTGAGGTTAGGCTAATTGGCCTATAATTTTCCATCTTTTTTCTTGTTCCCTTCTTGAACAGTGGGGTTACAACAGCGATTTTCCAATCCTCTGGGACTTTCCCTGACTCCAGTGACTTTTGAAAGATCATAACTAACGCCTCCACTATTTGGAAGGTTGCGTGGCAGGTGGAGATGAATTGAAAGAAAATTAAAATCAAGGTGTTTTGAGACTAGAGCTAAGGTAGGTGGGTCAGTAAGCATAGGAATGAATAGGAGGACTTGGTGTGAGTTCGGATATGGACACAGGCCAGACTAAGAGAATATGCGTTACAGCAAAACTCTGGAAATTTATGCGTATGCGAAACGGGCATGAGGGGGAGGTTAGGGAAGACAGGTGACAAATTACTGTTGAAACAAGCCCAAATCACTTCAGAAAGATAGAAATACTGAGCTAAACTGGGTGGCACAGTGGTTAGCACTGCTGCTTCACAGTGCCAGGGACCCGAGTTTGATTCCCGGTTTGGGTCACTGTGCAGAATCTGCACCTTCTCCCCGTATCTGCGAGAGTTTCCTCTGGATGCTTCGGTTTCCTCCCACAGTCCAAAAGACGTGTTGCTTCGGTGCACTGGCCATGCTAAATTCTCCCTCCGTGCACTCGAACAGGCACCGGAGTGTGGAGACTAGGGGATTTTCAGTAACCTCATCGCAGTGTTAATGTAAGCCTACTTACATTATACCTAATAAATAATCTTTAAAAATACAAATTGCACACAATCAAACTGCTTCCACCCCAGTCAGTCATTTCAGTTGAATGTTTTCCTATGTGTCATTATGTTAGATATTTGGAATTCAATTCCCCATTCATATAAACAAATAAGCCTCTTGATACCACTTAGAGCATAAAAAGCACAAACCTTGCAGCAATTATTTAACCTACACAATGCTTTGTATTCATAATTGCATTTACAGTATAGCTTTTTTTCTGCAGGCAGTCTAATAACCTAATTTAAACTGCATGGCTGAAAGGAGCACATACTGTACATGTCTAGTTCAAATGTTCAATCTGAAAATATTTTTATTATGAATTTGATTATGCAAGTTGAACTGGTTAGTGCAAAGACTAGCTAGCCCAGAAATCCTTTCTGAAATTGTTTTATTTCCTTTGTATTAGAATTTTTTTCTGAATCCTCATAATCATAAATTAGGTTGGGTTGTTTAAATCAGTCAGAATTCCTGATTTGCAATTAGATGGGTTAATTTTGACTGCATTGGCAAAGGCTCTATTTTTTTAAAAATGTTTTAATGCTTCTTTTGCATTGTTCCATTTGTCTTTCTGCAGCCCCCCCCCCCCCCCCCCCCACCCACCCCAACCATCATGCAATGTTTAGCCATGTCAAACTACAGATTTCAACTAAAACGAGGATTTGCATTTCATATTGGCATTCGACACCTTTCTAGGCTCAGCGTCGTGATCAAAAACTTTAGATCATAATCACTGTCCCATCTTGTTTAATGTATTTTTTTGCTGGCTTGTTTCTTTACCTGTTCTTGCTGCATTTGGATGGCTCTTCTATAACCATTGTTTTCTCACCTCAGATAAAAGCAAAATACTGCGGATGCTGGAATCTGAAACAAAAGCAGAAAATGCTGGAAAATCTCAGCGGGTCTGACAGCATCTGTGGGGAGAGAATAGAGCCAACGTTGCGTGTCTAGATGACCCTTCTGGCTCTGACAAAGGGTCATCTAGACTCAAAACATTGGCTCTATTCTTTCCCCACAGATGCTGTCAGACCCGCTGAGGTTTTCCGACATTTTCTGTTTTTGTGCTCTCACTGCACCTGGACACAACCTTTGTTTCTTTACTATACTCATTACCGCCTCCCTTTTGTTTTTGCATCGTCTTTTGTTCGTTCATCTCTCCCACCTTCCACCATATCAGTGACCTTCCCTTTTGTTCTCCCTGACCCATTCCTCCATACTCCATCTTAACTCTTACATTCCTGCTGTGTCTCTGTTTTGATGAAAGTTCATCGACCTGAAATGTTAACTCTGGTTCTTTCCAGCGACGCTCAGTTTTTCTGGTGTGTTTTTGTTTTAAGTTTTCATTTGTATTGTATTTTGTACTCTAGTTTCACCTAAATGAATTGTTTTGAAGAGTAGTCACTATTGAAAAGCAAGGCTAGGTGGCAGCCAATAAAATGACCAGTTCATTTTCTTTAGTAGCATTTTCTGATGCATAACTGTTGACCAGTAAATTGGAAGAGCTCCCTTTATTCTTCATTGAATGGCTCTAAGCAATCTTTCACATCTACCCAATCAGGCTGGGCTTTGGTTCAAAATTTTATCAAAGTCAGTGCCTTCAATGTCGCTGATTTATGTGCTCAAGGCCTGGGGTGAACACTACTTGAACACAGTAAGAAGTCTCTCAACACCAGGTTAAAGTCCAACAGGTTTATTTGGTAGCAAAAGCCACTAGCTTTCGAAGTGTTGTTCCTTCATCAGTTTGCTATCAGCCATCAGCAGCGTTTCGAAAGCTCGTGGCTTTTGCTACCAAATAAACCTGTTGGAGTTTAACCTGGTGTTGTGAGACTTCTTACTGTGTTTACCCCAGTCCAACGCTGGCATCTCCACATCGTAGTACTTGAACGCATGATCTGACTTGGAGGCAAGATTGAATCACAGACTCTTAGACTCCCAACAGTGCAGCAGGAGGCTATTCGGCCCATCGAGTCTGCATCAACCACAATCCCACCCAGGCCCTATTCCCATAACTCCTCATATTTACCCTTGACACTAGGGTTAATTTAGCATGGCCAGTCAACCTAACCCACACATCTTTGGACTGTGGGAGGAAACCGGAGCACCCTGAGGAAACCCAGGCAGACACGGGGAGAATGTGCAAACCATAAAAACATGATTGACACAAAAATCCCAACCGGGAACATGTTACGTTTTTAAAAATTCATTTACTGGATGTTGATTTTGCTGGCTAGGCCAGCATGTATTGCCCATCCTTAGTTGCCCTTCAGAAGGTGGTGGAAAATTGTCATCTTGAATAGCTTCAGTTCCTGAAGTGCAGAAAGACCTACAGTGCTGTTATGGAGGGAGTTCCAGTATTTTGACCCAGGGACAGTGAAGGAATAGTGATATATTTCCAAGTCCGGATGGTGAGTGACTTGGAGGGAAATCTCCAGGTGGTGGTGTTCCCAGGTATCTGCTACTCTTGTCCTTCTAGATGGTAGTGGTCATGGGTTTGGAATGAGCTGCCAAAGGAACCTAGGTGAGTTGCTGTGGTGTATCTTGTAGGTGGTGTACATTGCTGCCACTGTTCATTGCTGGTGGAGGGATTGACTGTTATCCATTCCACAGTCAAGTGGACTGCATTGCCCTGTGTGGGAGTGTTGGTGGAACTGCATCCAGGCAAGTGCTTTGTAGATGGTGGATAGGCTTTGGGTAGTCAGGAGGTGAGTTATTTGCCACAAGATTCCTAGCCTTTGACCTGCTTTGGTAGCCACAGTATTTATATGGCTAGTCCAGTTCAGTTTGTGGTCAGTGATAGCCCCAGGGTGTTGATAGTGGGGGATTCAGCAATGGTAATCCCATTGAATGTGATGGGGTATTGGTTAGATCCTGTCTGTTGGAGATGGTCATTGCCTGGCACTTTTGTGGCGTGAATATTACTTTCCACTTGTCAGCTAAGGTACTCTGCATTAGGCCGAAAGTGAGCAGAATAGTTCTCACCAAAGGATGCCAAGACTGGAGAATTACTGAAGGCGATTGCTAAACTTGGGTGTGATCCAGAATCAGGAGTCGGTAGATTCCTTGGTGGTTAGGTAAAAACTGAAAATACAGAAACATTCTGCATCAGTAGAGAGAATGGATGGGTTCATTTCTGAAATGTTAACTTTTTGGCAGAAGTTGAAAAAAATTCAAGAACTGCTATTGTGATTTAACACTGGCCACTTGCTTCACCCCCTCACTCAGTCTAATCGATTTCCCCCCCCCAGAACCTCTCAATTTGCAGTGTTCCATTCCTTCGTGTGTAATCCTGACATCATGGTCAAATCTACTGATAAAGGACAACCACCTTGACTGGTGTTCAAATTTCTGGTTCTGCACTCAGTACAGTAGTCAATGCCACACATGGTCTTAGTCATCCTTACTCCTGTCTGTCATTCTTCCAAACAGTGACGTAGTCAATAAGATGCCGGTGCCCAGGACGTCTTATTTCAGTTTGGGAGCCATAAGGTTCTGTTGGTGAAAAGAAGCTTGTGTTCAATACAGAATTACAGCAGTAGAAGACCATTGCTGTTGCCTTTCCCAACTTTGTTTTTTGCCAATAACAACACTTCAGGTTTGGTGGTCTGTGCCGAGTGACGAATTCACATGTAGTGAATTGTAGTGAATTAGATTGAAGTGAAGAATTGTGCACTGTTAGCCTCACTCTACTCCCATGTCAACCTGTATCCAGACAGCTGGACAGCTACGAAGGGGGTGAAGCACTTGCCTGGATGCAGTTCCACCAACACTCCCACACAGGGCAATGCAGTCCACTTGACTGTTATCCATTCCACACTCAATCCCTCCACCAGCAATGAACAGTGGCAGCAATGTACACCACCTACAAGATACACCACAACAACTCCCTAGGTTCCTTTGGCAGCTCATTCCAAACCCATGACCACTACCATCTAGAAGGACAAGAGTAGCAGATACCTGGGAACATCACCACCTGGAGGTTTCCCTCCAAGTCACTCACCATCTGGACATCAAAGTCACCAACTATGATCGGCTTGTCTGACTTTGTTATTGTAGTCAGGAAGTGGAATTTCTCCTTGATGACCTCCAGGATTGGCCATTGTGGGGGCATATGCGCTGATGATGGTAGCTTGCTTCTTGCCCGCTTTTGGGATCTTGAGTGACAGGAGGTTGGGTCATTTAGACCCTTTGGAAGACTGGTCAACTTGTTCACCTGTTCATTTTCGACTGCAAAGCACACGCCAACCTCACGCCGGTCCTCTTTGGCCTGACCACTCCAGAAGAATGTGTATCCTGGCCCTATTTCCCAGAGTTGACTTTGCTCTGGAAAACACGCTTCGCTTGTGCAGCAATGTCAACTTTGTATCGTGCTTGCTGTCTGCCCATTGGGGCAGTTCTCTGGTCTGCTCTATCAGCTTGGGTGTTGTCCATGAGAGTGCTTATATTCCATACACCAAAGGTGAGATGTGTCCTATTTGCTTTCTTTCTCTTTTAGACGTTGCTACTGCTAAAGTTGCACCAGCCACGGTAAGTTGGCCATGTTTTGGCCAACAGTCAATGCTTGGGGCACCTTTTCTAGCCCCTTCCTCAGACTACGAAGGTGAGCAGTGTGGCCCTAAAAGTGCTGCTCCGGTGACTGTCTGTTGTCATCGCTCCTTCAGTTCATTGAAAGATGTGTGCAGATTTGCAGCAACAGCTTCCACTGAATCACACCTGCTTCGTCACTCGCCAATCTCCACAGGATTTGAGTTTCCAATGAAAGATGTATCAAGATGACTTGCGCGTGAATTAGATTGAAGTGAAGAATTGTGCACTGTTAGCCTCACTCTACTCCCATGTCAACCTGTATCCAGTGGCAGGACAGAATCCAGACAGCTGGAGATAAAATAGGGTACAGTGGATGATCAGCACATCTTCAGTGTTGGACCTGCTCTTCTTGCTCCACAACATGTTACTGAATCTGCCTTCTGGGCCCGTTGAATCTGTCAGTGGTTTACTCTGCACAGCCTGCCAAAAACTGACTACTTGTTCTCCGGTAGACCAGCCCTGTCTCACAGAGGGCTTAGGCCCATCAGCTATCCTCACCTGGTTTAGCCCATTCGTTGAGCCAGTTTTCCAGGGTGTGGCTGCTGTCAGATGCAAACAGTTACTTGGAACCACAGGTGAGAGCTGAGTGGGTAGGGTTCAAATCCGGTGAACTGCTCTGAGAAGAGCACGACGAGTTCCCTTAATAGAGGTACTAACCCCTGGTATGGCACCCCATACACACCACGTGAATATTGGTGCCCACCAAAAGTAAAGGACTAAGCACTTTCCATGAGTAAAGCAGTGCCTGTGATGGTTATTTTGCCAAAAAAAAAATTCACTGCCTATTTTGAATAAGACGTTGGTGGAGGGAAAGAACAGAATACTGAAAATAGCACCGTTGTATTTCTACATGGCCGAAATATTACTAGCTATCCCTCTGGGCAGCCAGTCAAATATGAATTGGATCCAACTTTCCCGTTTTTTCCATGTGATGCCAGAAGTCAGCAGCAAATGTCATCAATTGTCCACATCGTGATCAGAAGAGCAATAGGTTTCTTCAATTCAAAAAGTGCTTAGTTATCCCAGTGTGGATTCTGCCACTAATGGAACTTTTTTTTGCAATGAATGACTTGGCGTAGAGCTCAGCACTTAAGAATGTATTTTCAGCAAAATTGAGTACTTACGAATAGTCCTGTTTAATTATTGTTTTTAAAAAAATCTGAAATCAAAAATGGACATGTTAAACAATATACCCATTTGTGCAGCTAATTAGATGGTTGTAGAGAGATTAAAGGCCATAGTAGCTGCCCCAACTAGAGAATGCACATATCAAAAATTGCCTTGAAGCAGAAAATGGTTCCATGTTAACTTTTGTCGAGACAGTCTATTGATTCGCCAGACAGTTGCAGCATTCAGAAAAAGTACTGAAAAGCATTAACAATTTATGGGAGCACTACTGTTTTCAACTTCACAGTAATTTCTAAATTATTGCAAATTAAACTACTGTGGAAAGGCTCAAAGGCATTTTTTTGTGCTTAAGATAAAGTATTTCAATCAATTTAAGGCAACAGACGTCAACAGTACCTTTTCAATATTTTACCAACAGGAAATATAAATTGCCCAGATTTTGAAAAGGAAAAATAAGTATACAGTCTAAGCTGGCCTGGGTGTAATGGGCATTGCAAACAATGTAGGGTTGGAGTGAATAAGTTATGGCTCATTGGTCATATGCATTATAATGAGTTATTTCAAGGCAACTCATGAAGCTCGGACAACTCCGTTTTGACTTGCAATGTATCCGATTGCAATTTTATGGACCTGGAAGTTTAGGAAGGGCTGCACTTATTGTTGCCCCAAAGATAAACGATGACCCAGAACACTAAGGTCTTTTAGTATTGGTGATAAATGTCAAGTTAATGAGAATGTGTTTAAACATTGTATGTGGCACATGAGACATCACAATGTACACCTAAGTGCTTCACAGAGGCAGAAAGGTTGGGACAATCCTGGCTGAGCTAATCTTGTCCTCTTCTAACATCCACACACACACATTTTTCATTGAACAACAACCAGATCTGATATTTTCCTTCCGCTTTGTTATTTGCAATCACAAAACAAAATGTCTCATAGGTCTCATTTTGCTGCCACATTGCCAAAAAATACTGTTACTATAAAAAAACTAGTCTTTGGGAATACTCCAACTTGGAAGTAATGTGTCATATTGGAGCCAAGCATTCTTTTGATCATAGGATAGTATTCAATGCATACCTGTTCATCTGCAGTAGACAGCCCTTTGACTGAAATGAACAATATTAACCTGTGGTTAATATCACCTCTGGACAGTTATACTGTATCTATAAATCACTTTTTCAATGTTTTAGTATCTGAAAATAAGTCAGAAAGGTTGGGCATGTGCCGACAGTGAATATCCCAGGTTCAGTGGTTCTACTGTGAAAGCACTACGTATGGAACTTTGAACTCCCTTTCAGTCACCACTTTCTGTTCCCTAGACTTCAGTCACCACTTCTGTTCCCTAGACTGGGCGGCACGGTAGCACAGTGGTTAGCACTGCTGCTTCACAGCTCCAGGGTCCTGGGTTCGATTCCCGGCTCGGGTCACTGTCTGTGTGGAGTTTGCACATTCTCCTCGTGTCTGCGTGGGTTTCCTCTGGGTGCTCCGGTTTCCTCCCACAGTCCAAAGATGTGCGGGTTAGGTTGATTGGCCAGGTTAAAAAATTGCCCCTTAGAGTCCTGGGATATGTAGGTTAGAGGGATTAGCGGGTAAAATATGTGGGGGTAGGGTCTGGGTGGGATTGTGGTCGGTGCAGACTCGATGGGCCGAATGGCCTCCTTCTGCACTGTAGGGTTTCTATGACTTGGCATTCAATGACTTCAGCCCATGCCTGCTGGTCGTTTTCCATTCTGTCTCCAGCAAGGAAACCGCCTCTGAGTTTCAGTCAATTGCCCCTCTACCCACAAGTAATGTCTTGGAAGCTGTAAATTGGGTAATCATCGCTAAAATCTTGCCATGAGAGAGGTTTTTAAGATGTGGAGATGCCAGCGTTGGACTGGGGTGAACACAGTAAGAAGTCTCACAACACCAGGTTAAAGTCCAACAGGTTTATTTGGTAGCAAATATCATAAGCTTTCGGAGCGCTGCTCCTTTGTCAGGTGGAGTGGAAATGTGCTCTCAAACAGTGCACAGAGACACAAAATCAAGTTACAGAATACTGATTAGAATGCGAATCCCTACAACCAGCCAGATCTTAAAGATACAGACATTGTGGGTGGAGGGAGCATTAAACACAGGTTAAAGAGATGTGTATTGTCTCCAGACAGAACAGCTAGTGAGATTCTGCAAGACCAGGAGGCAAGCTGTGGGGGTTACTGATAATGTGACATAAATCCAACATCCCGGTTTAGGCCGTCCTCATGTGTGCGGAACTTGGCTATCAGTGTGATCTTGGCTGATAGCCATGATCCCTGCGGCACTCCGCTAGCAACCTGCCTCCAATCCGAAAATTTTCCATCCACCACCACCCTCTGTCTTCGCTCAGACAGCCAGTTACCTATCCAATTGGCCAACTTTCCCTCTATCCCACACCTCCTCACTTTCATCATAAGCCGACCATAGGGGACCTTATCAAACGCCTTACTAAAATCCATGTATATGACATCAACTGCCCTACCTTCATCAACACACTTAGTTACCTCCTCAAAAAATTCTATCAAATTTGTGAGGCACGACTTGCCCTTCACGAATCCGTGCTGACTATCCCGGATTAATCCGCATCTTTCTAAATGGTCGTAAATCCCATCTCTAAGGACCTTTTCCATCAATTTACCAAGCACCGAAGTAAGACTAACCGGTCTATAATTACCAGGGTCATTTCTATTCCCTTTCTTAAACAGAGGAACAACATTCGCCATTCTCCAGTCTTCTGGCACCATCCCCGTGGACAGTGAGGACCCAAAGATCAAAGCCAAAGGCTCTGCAATCTCATCCCTTGCCTCCCAAAGAATCCTAGGATATATTTCATCAGGCCCAGGGGACTTATCGACCTTCAGTTTATTCAAAACTGCCAGTACATCCTCCCTCCAAACAACTATTTCCTCCAGTCTATTAGCCTGTAATACCTTCTCTTCCTCAAAAACATGGCCCCTCTCCTTGGTGATCACTGAAGAAAAGTATTCATTCATCACCTCGCCTATCTCTACTGACTCCATACACAAGTTCCCACTACTGTCCTTGACCGGCCCTAACCTCACCCTGGTCATTCTTTTATTCCTCACATAAGAGTAAAATGCCTTGGGGTTTTCCTTGATCCGACCCGCCAAGGACTTCTCGTGTCCCCTCCTAGCTCTCCTAAGCCCCTTTTTCAATATCTCTGCATTCCAATGCTGTTTCCTCCCAGGCAAATATCCTAAATGCTTCTGAACTATAAGAATTGTCACAGATGGACAATTCACCTACTGGAATAGTTAAAATAAATTCAATATCTTCAACACACAGTTCTGATCCAGCCACATACGGTTTCCTGATGCAGCCACTGGCTCTGGGTGGCTGTGACCTCCTCCCAGTTCACCCTCCCCATCCCCCATCTTCATTAGCTGATTGAGTGAACTGTCCGCTATCTCCCAAAGTTGTTGGCCTGCTTTCTGCACATGGCCATTATTATTTAATATCTTTCAAATATGCGGATGGGAACCCATGACTTCTGGAATGGCTCCATTTTGTTCTGTGACAGGGCAATCCAAGACTGGGTGCAATATTGCAACTGCAGCCCCACCAATTTCTTCAAATAACGAGTATTACTTTCCTTTTCTCTTATATTCAGTGCCGATGTATAAAACTCAGTTGCATGTTTTATGGTGTTTTCTACCTGTGCTTATCATAGAATCCCTACAGTGGAGAACAAGGCCATTCGACCCATCTAGTCTGCATGGACTCTCTCTAGGACTTTCCGCCTACCCTATCCCTGCAACCCCACACACTTACGATGGTAAATCCATCTATACATCTTGGGAAACTAAGGGGCAATTTAGCATGACTAATTCATCTAACCTGTGCATCTTTGGACTGTGGGAGGAAACAGGAGCACCCCCACACAGACATGGGGAGAACATGCAAATTCCACACACACAATCACCCAAGGCCAGAATCAAACCTGGGTCCCTGGCGTTGAGACAGCAATGCTAACCACTCTGCCGCCCATACACACACACATCCCAGCCTTCAGAAAAGTGCACCATCCTCTTATGCCCATCTCCAATTCATTGACTCCGTGATGGAAATCAAAGTGGCCCCATCAATGATTCTGGGAATGTATTAATACCCACATCTTACCATTTTGAAAAATATACTTTGCTCCAGTTTTTACCATCACCATCTCTATCTGTGTCTTAGTTTCCTTTGGGATAATGTTCCTTAATTTTTGTAACAACCTCTTTTTAAGTAGTACTTTATCAAACCTCATCTGAAAATCCCCACATGCAACTTGTACAAATTTCAAGTATTGCTGTAGATATTCTTTGCAGTTCTCCAAAGTCCTCAAACATGTTGCCTCCCAAATCCATTCCCATCTTCCCCAGAACTTGCTGCTTGAATCCCTTTAACCAGGTTTCCACCCCTGTCACAGTACTGTACTACTCTAGTACTGAACTAGTTGCTACACTTGTACACAGTACTGAAACTACTCTAAGTTACAAATTATATACTGTGTGACTGTGACAAAGATAACTTCCCCTTATCCATCTCAACCATTCTGTAACCTTTGGCATCGTTAATCACACCATCCTCCCCTAAAGCCTCTCCAGTACCCTCCAGCTGGGTGTGAATACTCTTGCATGTTTCCATTCTTATCTTTTTAATCATAGCCAAAGAATCACTTGCAATGGCTTCTCTCCCTGCTCCTGCACTCTTATCTCTGGTGTCTCCCTCCCCCAATGAATCTATCCAATGCCCCCTCCTATTTCTCATCTACATGCTGCCCCTTGACAACATCATCCAAAGGCACAGCATTAGCTTTCACTTTGTATGCTTATTTTACTTGGGCTCTATCTCATTGCCACCTCTCTTGACTTTGCCACAAATGCTAAATTTTCAGACTGCTTATCTGATATCCAGTGCTGAAGAAATATCTTCAAGTTAAATATTGACAAAACTGAGGTCAGTGTTTTTTTTGGATCACGCATCAAACTCCACACTCCAGATACAAACTCTCTTTCCTTGGGAACAGTCTGAGATCAAATTAGTTTGTTCGGGACCTTCATGTCACATTTGAACCCGAGATGAGCTTCTGACCTAATATTCATGCCATCTAAGACTGCCCATTTCCATTCCTGTAACATCACCTGACTTCACCTGTCTCGGCTTATCTGAGCCAAAACCCTCTTATAGAATTATACACTGCAGAAGGAAGCCATTCAGCCTATCGAGTCTGCATTGACCACAATCCCACCCAAGCCCTATCCCCATAACCCCATGCATTTACCCTAGTTAGTCCCCCTGACACTAAGGGGCAATTTAGCATGGCCAATCCACCTAACCTGCACATCTTTGGACTGTGGGAGGAAGCTGGAGCACCCGAAGGAAACCCATGCAGACACTGGGAGAATGTACAAACTCCACACAGTGACCCAAGCCAGGAAGCAAACCGGGTCCCTGGCGCTGTGAAGCAGCAGTGCTAGCCACTGTGCCACCGTGCTGCCTTTGTTTTCATGCCTTTGTTTTCTCTACACTTGACTATTCATTCAAAACTCTACTGCTCCTATATTAAGTCACATCCCCCTATCACCCCTGCTTGCTGACCTACATTGGCTCCCTGTCACGCAATGTCTTGGACTTTAAAATACGTACCATTGCGTTAAAATCTATCCATGGCCTTGCCCTCCCCATCTCTGTACTCTTCAGCTCCACAACCCCCCAAGATGTCTGTGTTTCTCTGGCCACACCTTCAGTTGAATAGGCCTCCGGGTGTAGAATTTCTTTGCTTCACCTCTCTAATGTGCATTCCTCCTTTAAGACATTCCTCAAAACCGACCTCTTCGACCAAACCTTTGGTCATCTAATCTTGTGCTTTCTCAGTGTCATACTTTATTATATAATGCTCCTGTGAAGTGCCTTGAGATGTTACATTACATTAAAAGCACTATATAAATATATATTGCTAATGCAATAATATGTCTCCTTGTGATCTGAACTGGATATTTGTATCTTTGACATTTTTTTGATCTCTTAAAGATGCACTAGGAATGCACTAATTACATTAAATCATACTGTTTAAGGATGTTTTAATGCTGCCTGCAGTATTTTAACAAAAATATATTGTCAGTCTAGTGACGAGCATTGGTCTTAAGAGACACTTTATGCCTCATTAATATTGCAGAACCTCTTGTTGGGTGTGTTGAGCCCAGTGCTGAGAGTTCATCCTGTTCACATTTCAGTGCAGAATCTTGAGCAGCTGCATTTGTCTGTGTGCAGAATTGCACAGCTACAATTGTTGGAAAGCCGAAATGTAGGCTCTAACTCCTCGTTTATACTAAAGAGGTGTATGCCCTGCAGCCATGTGTAATGAGAGTCCATTCTACCATTAGCCTATAAATGTATGCCTTGAATTATTTCATATTGGCGTTGACATAATTTGGTATCGAGCTTAGTTTTACATTTTTAACAAGTGAACTCGTAGGGCTACGTACAAAACCATCTGAAATGCAGCATTGTTCTTACTTGAAAAAGAAAAACACAAAATTGCCCTCGGGATTGATAGAAAATGTTTCCCATGCTGGCAGCTGAAATACATATTTTTGGATAATGTATGTTTTTTTTGAAGAGTTGACTAATATATGTTAGAATCTGATTAACGTTATAGGCGGGTGAGGAAAGAAAAAAAAAGTACTCTATTCCTGTCTGTGCTTGCTTTTTGCTTAAGTATTTGAGTGCTAGACTGGAATGTTGGGAACTCCAGCATTTGGATTGTAGCAACTGAAATTTGGGGATAGTTATTTTGTTTGACGTCAGTAATGTTCTCTGAAATAGGTTTTCAATGTGACTTTTTCCAATTTAGTTTTAAATTGACAATAGTCAACATGATTCCCTTGGAACATTAAAATGCTGAGAAGTCTCACAAAAGTGAAAGGTGCTTGCATTTCCAGAGTCATTCCCAGGCTGCAGTGAAACAATACAAGAACAATTTTTTAAAAAAAAGATTGAATTCCACTTTAATTTACTCTTGAGAAATGCAGAACCAGAACAAGTGTTTTGGAGCACAAATAACTATACATAACATAGTTCTTTGCACTTTGTCATCTTGGGGCTAGAGGAACAGAGAAAAATACTGCAGGGATACTACTATTCTGGAGCTGGACTTAAACATGCTAAAACATTTCATTGGGGATCAAGTTGCAATTGCTCAGATATTGGTTACCTGGCATTGCAATGTGAATGAAGGGAATCGACTGCAAACCAATTCTAAATACGTTTCGTCTTTTTATTTCCGCCCAATCCTTGCAGTAACACTCCCTCCCCACCAAAAATAATTGATACTTTATTCGGCATTTTCAAAAATGTATGCATCACATTAGTTTTTATAGAAAAAAACTTTTAAAAATTTTTTAGTACCTAACAATAATGGACTTGAATTAAGCAAAATAAGTGCACTATCCCATCAGGCTAACTGAATAGTAAGTATTCTATGTTGCATTTTCTACAGTGGGTTACTAAGCCAATTGCCAATATTTTCCACAGTTGTGATTCTCACAGCTGGATGTGTGAAGTGTACTTGTTTCAGTAAATTGCACAGCTACACAGCTGTCTTATGTGCTGAAAGAAGGATTCCTTCTGTTGTGAATCATTGAACTCATGTACTCGAGGTCTGATTTGAACAAGATAATTCCAAATTCATTTTCCTTTGCTCCCTGCTCTCAACAGAACAATTATCCTATTTTACTAACATTGTGCTTGCCAGTTAAATTTGAAAAAAAAGTGAAATATTGCAAACTGTTTTTGGTGAATTGATGGAATCACAATTGGGATTAAATCATTTGTCTCGGACTCAATTAAGTGCAGTTATTTAAGGTGGAAGAGAGAATTAAAACGTGACTCCATGTCTGATTGCTTTATTTCGTGATGTGGAGATGCCGGCGTTGGACTGGGGTAAACACAGTAAGAAGTTTAACAACACCAGGTTAAAGTCCAACAGGTTTATTTGGTAGCAAAAGCCACACAAGCTTTCGAAGCTCTAAGCCCCTTCTTCAGGTGAGTGGGAATTCTGTTCACAAACAGCTTATAAAGACACAGACTCAATTTACATGAATAATGGTTGGAATGCGAATACTTACAACTAATCAAGTCTTTAAGAAACAAAACAGTGGGAGTGGAGAGCATCAAGACAGGCTAAAAAGATGTGTATTGTCTCCAGACAAGACAGCCAGTGAAACTCTGCAGGTCCACGCAACTGTGGGAGTTACAAATAGTGCGACATGAACCCAATATCCCGGTTGAGGCCGTCCTCGTGTGTGCGGAACTTGGCTATCAGTTTCTGCTCAGCGACTCTGCGCTGTCGTGTGTCGCGAAGGCCGCCTTGGAGAACGCTTACCCGAATATCAGAGGCCGAATGCCCGTGACCGCTGAAGTGCTCCCCAACAGGAAGAGAACAGTCTTGCCTGGTGATTGTCGAGCGGTGTTCATTCATCCGTTGTCACAGCGTCTGCATAGTTTCCCCAATGTACCATGCCCGATGGATGTCCCGAGGCATGGTACATTGGGGAAACTATGCAGACGCTGCGACAACGGATGAATGAACACCGCTCGACAATCACCAGGCAAGACTGTTCTCTTCCTGTTGGGGAGCACTTCAGCGGTCATGGGCATTCGGCCTCAGAGGTGTTGGTAGACGCTTATTTGTGTGACTGGAGACTAGTGTCCAGTGGCGTACCACAGGGCTCGGTGCTAGGTCTCTTATTGTTTGTGATATATATAAACTGATGAGAATGTCGAGGGAGGGGGGGATAATAAGTTTGCAGATGACACAAAGATTGGCAAGGTAATTAATTGTGAGGAAGAAGGTCTTGGGTTGCAGGAAGATATAGATGGGTTGGTCAGATGGGCAGATCAGTGGCAGATGAAATTTAAGCATGGTGATGCACTTTGGAAGAGTGACAAGACGAGGGAGATCTCAAAGAATGGCACGACACCAGGAAGCTCAGAGAAACAGAGGGATGCTTGTCCACAGAAATTGGGGTGCTTGTCCACAGATCTCTGAGGCAGCAGGGTGGGTTAATAGGGTAGTTAAGGCATATGAGGCGCCTTTATCAGTCGCAGTATAGATACTAAGAGCAGGGAGGTTATGTTGGAGCTGTATGAAATTTTGGAGTGCTGTGTCCAGTTTTGATCGCTTCACTCTATGAAGAATGTGATCACACTGGAGAGGATGCAGAGGAGATTCACCAGACGCTTGGGATAGAGCATTTGAGCTATGAAGTGAGGCTGGATAAGTTTGGGCTGTTTTCTTTAGGCTGAGAAGGCTGAGGGGGGACCTGATAGAGGTGAGGTTATGATGGGCATGGACAAGGTGGATAGGAAACAGCTGTTCCGCTTAGCTGAAAGATCAAAAATGAGGGGCAGGCGGTTCAGAGGGGATTTAAGGGAAAGCAAATTCATTAAGAGGGAACCTTTAAAAAGTACATGGATAAGCACTTGAAATATCATTTAATGTTCAAGGCTATGGGCCAAGCGCTGGGAAGTGGGATTAGTGTTGATTAGTGTAGTTTTGTCGGTGCAGACTCAATGGGCCAAAGGGCCTCTTCTGTAATGTATGACTGAAATTTGTGTTTTTTTAATGGTAACTACAACACAGATTGTACAAAGTATCCATTGCTTGTTGTATGCAATGTTTTTTTAAACAAAAGCCGCAGATGGGTTTTATTACAAATTTGACAGCAGGAAATGTTTAATTTACCTGGTCTGTCTGTTCCAGGATCTGTGGCAGCTTGTCAAAGTGAGATACCTGGATGATGTCAGCAGACAACTCTTTAATAAATTGCTGACCAACAATACATCCAATTCAGTTTGCCACAACAGCGATTGGCTGATACTAACCACAGGTCAGAGTGACAACCATTATACTGCAATTGCCAATGAACATTTCTTGGCAGGGCACAGCATGGTATCTACCCATAGTTGCAGAGGTGGGCTGCACAGCCGAGAAAGGAGACTTAACTAATTCTATTGATGAAATTCCTTCTTGTCACCGGAACAAATATATCTTGGTTGTGTCTTGCTCGTTCAGGATTCCAGCATATAAAAATGAGCATATAGAAATATATCAAGACTGGTAGGTCCTTTCTCATAATCTTAAAAAAAATCTTTTTTTCCCTCCAACTTTATCTATTCTAAACGAAGTAGTAGCCTATGCTTTGGTTTGGTCAGTGGTTACTCTCCAGTATCTCTTGTTCTTTCTTGAATATTCCTCTGCTGTGAAGATTAGCCTGGTACAGATCTGCCTAACCCAATCCTGTTCTGACCCAAGTAAAATTAAACTTAACTTAAAATATTAAATCAAACCTTAAAAATACTTTATAACCAGTGTAAGAAGTTGACTGGGGAAAATGTTGAGATCCAGAGGTTAATCTTAAACAAATTCTTTGCATCTGTTTTCACAAAGGAAGCAGATGATTTTAAAAAAGAGAGGAAAGGTGTGGACAGAATAATAATAAATGAGAATACATATCGGAAAGATTAGCTGGCATTACTGAAGTTGGTAAGTAACCTGGCCTGAATGGAATGTATCCAAGGCTGCTGAAGCAATCAAAAGTAGGAATATTAAATTCACAACCTTCACTTGCTACAAGACTTGTTGCAGAGGACTGGATGGTTAATGTCCTGCTACTGTTAAAGAAAAGGAGGAAGGATAGCCAGTCAATTTCATACTAGCCAACCTAACATCAGAGGTGGGGGAGGCTATTAGAAACCATAATTACGGAAAAAAATAAACATTGATTTGGAAAGGTGAGGGTTAATCAGAGAGAGCCAGCATGGTTTTGTTAAGACAGATCTTGTCTGACTGACATTGAATTCTTGAGGTTACAAAGAAGGTTGAACAAGATAGCTCAGTTGATGTTGTATGTATGAACTTAAGACATTCAGCAAATTGCCCCACAGTGACTTACTAAGAAGATGATAGCCCATGCAATGAGGGAAGTGGCAGCATGGGTGTGAAATTAGTTCCGTAACAAAGGGTGATCGAGGCTGAATGGTTTTTCAGACTGGGTGGTGGTTTGTGATGGTGTTCTCCAAAGGTCAGTTTTGGGAACATTGTTCTTTTAAATCTTTATGTATGACCTAGACTCGGGTGTAGCTAGCAGTATAATAAAGTTTGCCAACAATACAAAATTTGCCAAAATAATGGATAGTGATAAAGATGGTTGTAAATTTTCAGGATCACGTAGACAGGATCGTTAAATCAGAAGAAGCGTGTTTGTGAAGCTCAGTGTGAAAAAGCCTGACGTGATGCATTTTGGGGATACTAATATGGAAATACAGCATAATGTAAGTGGTGCTAGTTTGAAAAAATATGATGAGCAGGGACCTATGTGCCATATATACAAGTCCTTAAAGGTGGCAGGGCACTTTGATAAAAGTGATTTTTAAAAAAGCATATGGGCTACTTGGTTTATATATTCAAAAGGGTTACAGGTTGCTTTAAAAGCTGATCACATGATTCGATGTTGATGTAGTTAGGGTGTTGCCACAGGTCACTGTTTTGCTTTCAGTTTGTACCATTGTGTAGTGCAGAAAGCATCTTTCAATAAAACCTGTTGTGTGTTAGTTTGAGTCTACATGTGCAAACCCCATTCTTTTATTTGTGTTAAAACCCACAACCCTGAACATAGGACATTACACTTGAGTTTATAAATAAGGAAAGAGATGATGCTGGAATTTTATCAATGACTGGTCTCATTCAGACATAACCTCTGTATTCGCTAACCTACATTGGTGTCCGATTTTTAAAGTTTTCATGCTTGTTTTCAAATTCCTCGCCTCTCCCTATTTTTGTAATTTCCTCCGGTCCCAAAAACCACCAAAATATTTGTGCTCCTCTAATTCTGGCCTCTAATGCATTACTGGTTTTAATTGCTCCATCATTTGTTGCTGTGCCTTCGACTGCCAAAAGGCTATGTTCTGGAGTTCCTCTCCTAAACCCTTCCACCTCACTAACTCTCTTTTAAGGCACGCTTAGAGCCTACCTCTTTGAACAATATTTTAGTTGTCTCTCCTATGTGGCCTGGTAGCAAATTTCGCTTAACACTTGTGTGAAGCTCTTTGTGACGTTAAAGGCACCAAGTTTATGGTGACTTTAGGCACCACACACAAGGAACAATGTACCCTGGAAAATATACAGGGGATGTTACCAGAGGTGAAGAACTTTAGTTACGTGGAGAGGTAGGAAAAGTTAGGACTGTTCTCATTCATAGAATCATAGAATCCTACAGTGCAGAAGGAGGCCATTTGGCTCATCAAGTCTGCACCGACCACAGTCCCACACAGACCCTATTCCCGTAACCCCACACTGCTAATCCCCCTGACACTAGGGTCAACTTAACATGGCCAATCAACCTAACCCGCACATCTTTGGACTGTGGGAGGAATCCGGAGCACCCAGAGGAAATCCATGCAGACACGGGGAGAATGTGCAAACTCCACACAGATAGTGATCCGAGGCAGGAGTTGAACCCAGGTCCCTGGTGCTGTGAGGCAGCAGTGCTAACCACTGTGCCACCGTGCCGTTCCTTGGAACAGAGGAGGTTAAGAGGGGACCTAATTGAGGTTTTTGCTCTCCCAAAAAGCCAGTAATGGTCACCTGTGGCCTACTTTTATACTGTCTGTGCTCTCCTTAACCAAAGAAGTTAAACACAGAAAAGAAAGCAAGTAACAGTGGAGAATTAAATCTGGTGAATTAGAGTCAAATTAGATGCAGAGCGAGAAAATGAGAGGCTGAAAGCAATAATTAAAAAAGAAACCCATAGGAACAATTTACTACTTGTAGGAGTGAGGCTCCACAATTTTCCTTTCTGGGCCTCCCTTATAAAATGTCCAGTAATGCCTTGTGAATTTGATCCCAAGACATTTTCTCCTCTTCTCAGATTGCTGGGTTTTTTATGTGCTAATAATGGTGGCACGGTGAATTTGGTGGGGTGTTTTCTGCAATACCTGGGCCACTATGCTTCAATTAAACTATAGTGAAAAGTATTTAACTGAATTAAGCTTTTTAATGGAGAGGTGTATATTGCTTTATTTTTAGTATTTACTGTTACACCTGATGTGTTCAGAACAAATACACTTTTGTATTTCTTTGAGTCATGTTTATATGGAGACTACTTCAAAGGAAGTTTTTTTTCTTCCCTCCTTTCCCCCTTCCTCCCCTCCCCTCTCCAACACTAAGTTGTACCAACACATCAAAGTTCACCTGTCTGCTCTGATCTTGCATGTCATTTAACAGTCTTTTTGAAGTGACTAGGTTGATGTTTTCTCAATTCCGGAGTTTGTAGTGGGGGTGGGGATCACAGTTAGGAAGTTAGTAATTCAGTGGCAAGAAACTTGGGAATTACTTGACTGAAGGAATTGTGGGCAACTTTATATGAAATAAAACCACCCACATAAATAAGCTGGTAAATTGCCCTTGAAGGGCTTTGAGAAAAGGAGCTTCCTACTATTTACAGCAAACACACCCTCTGGCAGTACTGGAACATTACTCTGCAGTTTTATTTTATATCCTGTTTAGCAGTTGGGATCAGTGAGATAATACAGCAGTTTTCACACACAATTAACGTTCACAACAACCTCAGACAATACATGTGTGCTTCTGTTATTATCGGTTTCTCTGACATTGTTTCCCTTCACCCTTCCTCAGGGTATCGATACCAGGTACCTTGCCTAAAGTGCTTTGTCCACATAGAAGCCTGGATCAAAATATTTGGCAGGTTGTTTAATCTGTGGGGTCTCACTGAAGAGCTTCAAGGACATATACAACTGCACAAGTGCAATGGAACACTCCTGAGGTTTTGACATATTATATATGCAGAGGAGGGGAGCTTTCTAATTGTATTGTTGCAAAACCTTGCATTATATCAAAAAATATTATTGCCTTAACTGGCTGGAAACCTCCACCTTTCAAAATAAAGGCTTAAGCTACATTTCAGTGACTTGGGGGCATAGTCAAAAGTGGCTGCACATTTGCATCACTGTACCTTATACATTCCAAAAGTATTGAAAGGAAGCCAACATGTCTGCAAAGCTATACCAGGAACAATACCTTGAAAGATGTCAAGAAAGAGAGGTAGTTGTAAGTAATCAATATTTTTACTTGTGGTATTACAAATATTTTGTGATATGACAAATATTTTGTAGTTTTAAGTAAGTTTGATTTTGTATTTTTGTGTAAGAAAGGGTTAAAAGCCAGATATCTGAGGTACATGACATCTTAATACAGCCTATGAAGCAGCAGTGTTTGGTTGGCATGACTGGATACCTGAGCATGTGAAAGCTTGAATGCTCATGGTAATCTAAGGTAGAGGAATGCTGAAAGGAGAAATTGAAATCCTGGAAGTGCATCTTTGGTGAAGGCGTCCGAGAGATGTTTGGGAGAAGATTCCAAGTTGTTTTTTTTTGAGTGGAGCTTGGAAACACTTGGTGGAAGTCAGATTACAGTGAGATTAGTTGGTTCACAGGGTGATCAGCATCTAGGGGAATTTGATGAGAAATTCAGAGGTTGTACTGGGTGGTGCCCCCGCTGCTCTTCTGCACCCATGCTGCCTTTTGCGCCCCCCCCTGCCCCGCCCCATGCAATTGCAAGTTGAGCCCTGCGTGCTGATTTTTACTATTATGGTGCAGCAGATGGATTTTAAAAAGAACTCTACCCAGTGCTATTGTCTCCAGAAGAACAGATAAGTCACCCATCCAAATCTTTAAATTGCCTCAACATCCACCTTGAAGCCAACCAAGTCACCAACCTTCAAGTGCCATCTGCCCATTTTGATTTTACTGGAATGTGAATTACTTGATTTATGTGCCACCCCCCCAATTCCATATTCCATTTGTGTGTGAAAGTTGGAATGTTTTTATTGTTTTCCTTAGAATGAGTTAAATGCAATATATCAATCCTCCTTTTTCTTTTTAAAATATCAAACAATCTGTGTATTTTATGGTCACAGCAGGTGGACCGTTAAGCACTCATGGAATTGGCAGATGTCATTTTTTTCAAAAAGCCTATTGCAGTCGAAATGAGGAGAGGGAAAATGGGGAAGCCAATAAATCCTCCCTCACCCTGATCCCAACAGAATGTTAACCACAACGACCTGATCCTGACATGCTATGCCATACAATGAGATACTTTCTCATCCTTTACTTAATTAAATTTAGTTTGGAAACTATAGACTTGGAATAATTATGGCCACTTGAGACTTCTCTGGTTACTAGTCTTGCCGCTTTACATACATAGTTTCAGTGAGGAAGAAATACTGGGCATAGCATTGCATCTTATAATGGAGCACAAATATTCACTTGCATCAACACCTTCCATGTTGGAAGGATGCTTGATCTTTATGGTGAGATCTGCCGCCACCACCACTGGTGGGCCATCACAGGCAAGGGTTGGGCTATGAGTGGTTGGCATGGCTTACATGAAATGGTATAGAAGTCTCTTTGTAATAAGGAAGTAGGGAAAATGATTCTATAGATTAGTTGTGGTTTTAGAGTGGACCATATAGATTTTTAAGAAGCATCAAAATCTTCAAAAAATCTTCAAAATTATCAAAATAATTAGGTGGATTACATTTGTGAGGGCCCATCAAACATTGGCACATCCTTTTGTGTATCATGCACAGGATATAACAATTATGAGGTGTCACAAAACTCTAATCTTGTCCCCTAGTTTCAGATTTCACACTCCTCTCCCTCCACCAGCCCTCTTTGTGTGTATCTTGCACTACACAGACTGCAGGGGTTCAAGAAGGTGGTTTACAATCACCTCCTCAAGGGAAAATCGGGTTGGACAATAAATGCTCGCCGTGCCTGTGACACTCGCATCCCAAGGACTAAGAACAAAAAAGCAAACAAATGAAAAATTGTGTTTTAAATGTATTGAACAAAAAGATAGAATGACCATTACTTCATTCATTTTCCATTTTTGTGTTCGTCAAGATTGAAATCCGAAATGGGGAGAGTGTGCTTGTCAAGTAGGACACAACGTGAGAATTCAAAAGTGTCAAACGTAATTTCTATTCATTATCTTCTGACTGACGTGAAGTGTTTTCAGTCGCATGTTATCATTATCCCTTGTGAGCAGTGGAGGGTAGCTCAGCCCACATATTGCTCCATATCCTAGCTTCTTCCTGTTTGTGATTTTTATCAGAGTTTCGCTATACTCCATTAGTAATGTAAAAGAGCATTCAAAAATGTCAGCTTTGGCAACACGCAGTAGTGTAGGCTAGGCTTCATTGGATGTAATTACCAGAATTATCTGAATGAGCCTTGTGTTCTCTGCATTTTTAATTGTCAGGTGATCCAAAGCTCCACTTTTAATACAAAGTGTTAGTTTTGCTTAGTCTTGAAGATTATGATGTAATTCCAGAACAAAATCCTATGTGAGTGTAGCTGAAATGAGTCCTCAAAGCTTGGTGTTTTGTGTTCATGTGCACATGTGGTCAATTAAACTGTATTCAAAGTGCTTGGCATTGTTTAGGGAAAATAGCCACTAATTATTGAGTCTTTTGCTGTAACAGAACTCTCGCTTTGCTTTCTGATCTTTTGATCTGTTCTGCTAAAAGTAATCAATCTGAAATATTAGCTTTGTTTCTTCCTTCTTTGATGCTGACTGATCTGCTGAGTGATTCCAACATTTTCTGTTTATATTTGATTTCAAGAATCTCGCAGTATTTTGCTTTTGTTTTATTGAAGCTGTTGTTGCTTTGTGTTGCTACTGTGTGGTCATAAAGATATCAGCAAAACCTTCATCTTATAGAGATTGTTGAAAGTGTTTTGTATTACAGCTAATTACAGAGACTTTGTGTGTTCAAATCTTTGATTTGCAAAGTCATAGTGGTTAGCACTGCTGCCGCACAGCATCAGGGACCCAGGTTTGATTCCGGCCTTGGGTGACTGTCTCTGTGGAATTTGCACGTTCTCTGCGTCTGCGTGGGTTTCCTCCCAGTGTTCCGATTTCCTTTCTGTCCAAAGATGTGCAGTTTAGGTGGATTGGTCATGCTAAATCAGCCCTTAGTTTCTCAAAATGTGTAGGTTAGATGGATTAATCATGGGAAGTGTGTGGGGTTATGGGGATAAGGCACCTGGGTAAGAGAGTCGGTACAGATTCTATGGGCTGCATAACCTCTTTTTCTGCACTTTAGGGATTCTATGACATTAGAATATGTAAAATTTGAGGTTCAAGAGTGTCTCTTCATCAGAGATTCTCTGATATATAGCATTTAACTCACTAGCAGATAGCCAACATTGAGGATAATGATAAAGACATCTGTGTGGTGGTGGAGAAATGCCCTATTCATACCAGTACTTCTGAAGTCTTCACTGCAGCCTGTGTCTAATCTAGTCAGAGCTCTAAGCTCCCACCATGTCTCTGTTATTTCCTGACTACTTTAACAGCTGTTTTATTCTGAAGATGGTTGAAAAGTGAATATTCATCCTTTTTTATGTCAGTGATTTTTTGCAATTTGTTTAGTTTAGGCACCCCAAGAACACTATTTTAAAATCTCTAGTGGTTTGGCGAGTATCTTTGTGGTTGTATTATAGATGTACAAAAGTTCTGGAGAAGTTCAAATTATTACCAGACTTGAAAAAGTAATCTTGTTTCCTTGCTTTCTTTGTCTCTAAGGATTTGAAGCATCCCATCGTTTTTTTGGCTCCAATTCAATTAGACTGTACTTTTACCTCTTTTACGTTTATTTTTCTGTCTCCTTTTCCTCTTTCAATTCCAGTTTAGCAAAAAAAAAGTGTGAATAGTATAGATTAGTGCAGAAACCACTTAAGTGTTTGCTTACTAATCTGGAAGCCTTGTTCATGCTAACACGTTTCCATACTATATGATGTGTGTAATTACTAAGTTTAAGTGAGGGTTACAGCATCGTGGGGCAGTGATGTAAAATTGTTTCCCACACTTGATTGCAGATTTGATAGAATACCAAACTCAATGTCAGGGAAAATAAGGGATGTGCTCATAGGGAGGGAGAGGTCTTTCAACTATTCTCATCTGCTGACAGCAGTCTTAGTCGTAGTAGTTCAGGCTTTTGAACTGTGTAGTTTGTAAGGAGAAGATGGAGAATCATTTCCCCAAAATAAATTGAATGAAAATATTTATCTTGACATTGTTCAGGCAAGGCTTGCAAACCATGGCTTTTGTTATGCAAGCAGTGGTGTGGGAAGTATTTGAGATTACATTATAGTTTTTTAGGAATGGGGGTGGCAATGATGGTAGGAGTGATCAGGTACAGCTACTTGCGCTTTTTTAGATTGTACACCTGATTTTGTCCAACCTTCACGAGTTGAATTGTATCTGCAATTAGTTGGAATATTTTAACATTCACACTTGGTGTTGGATGCATAATTTCTTTCCATTAGCATCATTACTTTCAATGGGACAGCTTGAGGAATCAACAGCTGTCTGGTAGGTTTGTGTAATCTTCAGAGCAACTTGCAAATAGATTATTTGAACAAGCAAAGTCTACACTACAGATTTTAAAATGGGACGTGGTTATTTCAATGTGATGGACCTCATGAAAATCAGTGCAAGCCCAGATGTCACAGCTGCTGATTATTTTACACTTGCATTCCCATGGACACTTTTTTGGGTGATTTTTCAAGTAGGACGTAACTATATAATTTAACTTTATTGTTCAATTTACATGGGAGTACTTGACTATGTAGGCATTTGCAAATTATGTAAAGATTCAACATCGGATCATTTGGCTAACTTGAATATGTCCATTAAGAACATTCCAGGAGTATGAAGAAAAATGAAATGCAAACCAGAATCTTCTTCAAGTACATTTATTGAATTAAAAATGACCCTTGAAATCTGCCCCAAGTAGGCGGTAAGACTCCCTTGCCCTCCGTTTTCAATGAACATCCATTCACTATACTGGCATTCTTCTAACACTTTTCCTGTTGCTACACACAACCCAGTATCATTCTTATTCAGAACCATCATGGGCTGTGCTGTAATTTGATAAAAGATCTGTTGTGTTGGTCGGCTTGAACTGATGGCTGTGAAATTTCACATGCTGTAGATGTACTGGCCTTATAATATACACACTCATACTATTTCCCTAGTGTGTTAACTCAAAGGAGGATTTAAAATATATAACAAAAAGGTGGAAATGTTCTTTAAGCAAATACAAATTTGTGCTGTTCTTTGCACCACAATGAAAAAATTGGTGTTCAAACACGACGAGCAGTACAGTCTAGTATGTTTTTTACTTTTGGGTAAATAGTTTTATTTTTCTCCCCCAAAACACCAACTTTCTTTGTGTATGGTTAGACACTTCTGGTTGTGTTCTGAAAAATTTACTCAATATTTCCACATCTCTAACAACAGTCTCAAATTTAAATGCAATGTCAAATTTCAGTTCATTGGGATAATGCTACTTTAAGCGATTTCTAATATTTGATTAGTGCAGGTTTTATTTGCTGCTTAAATGATCAACTCCCACCAAACACTTGTCCAGTCAAGTGCTATGAAGATTACACAAACCTATCAGACAGCTGCAGGTTCCTCGAGCTGTCCCATTGAATGTAATGGAGTAAGAGCATTCAACTTTCGGATTAACCATTTTATATTGTAACATTGCTAGTATTTTGCCACAGTGGGAACCACCCAGTTTTAAACAGTTGCGTTCAGTATCTTCATATTATTCTGTTAAAGATTCAGGTTGGAACTTGAAGTATACTTAGTTTCCGCACTATGCAGGAGCAGTTGTGCACTTAAATTCATTGCCAGTTCAAACCTATTTTTTTTACTGCTGAGGGGATAATCGGAACATTATTGTCTCATTATAGAGTGTGATCGTATGAATGCATTGTGAGGGTGAATTGAAGCTTAGCCCCAGTGCAAGAGTTTTCCAACATGTTCGACAAAGACTCTCATGTGAAGAATGATCAATTGGGAGAAGTATCAAACATTGGAGACCTTTAAGGTGTCATTTAAGCACAGATTGAAACTTGTTATTGTACCTCATTTTTAACGAGATACTTGGTGGAAATGCAAGAAAATGTGTAATCCTGCAATTTTACTTGTAGATCTCTTGAGCCTCATCTAAGCTAAAATTAACCCTGTAACCCTTGAAGAATTTGTTGGACTCTTATTTCTTTTCTACAGTGCAAAAAATAACAATACTACAGGTACCTCGGAGGAAGTTGTTGGAGAGTATTAGGAAACTTGATTAAAGATTGGCTAGATGGGTTAGTAAGTATGAGGTAATAGATTTTGTTGAGTAAAGTATCAGTTGATCACACTGAGTGGAAGAATGCATGATGCCATGGAAGAGCTGAGGTTTTGATGTACCAATCTCTAAATAAAGGGGAACAAACATCATCCTGATGACCAACTTTTTGTGCAGTTCCATCAAACTCAGCGTAAATCCTCTAACACCATATGTCACTACACACTGAAGTTCTATTGTACCTGTACCCTGTGTTGCAAAGGATGGGTTTGACCATGTTGTTACAAATGCTCCATTCAGTTGGACTGTGCCATACCACCTGTTCCTCGTGGAAAGATTTATGCAGATAAAGACATTTGACCAGAGGTCCATCGGGGAGTGATCCAAATGTGATGTCCTCTGTGGGAAAGGAGATGATGGATCCTGTTGGAAGTTTCCCTGAATAGATTGTCAAAATGAACAGGCAGAATGTCTCTTTGCCAGAATTTTCAAACAAGATTAGCTTGGGCTGACTCTCCCTGCCTGATCCTTTCTGTACGCCCAGTGCTTCACCCCCTTTGCATATTAGCCTAGAGACAGGTGCAGTGGGGAAGAGACTATTGTCTGCCTCCTACTGGAATGTATCTTTGTAAAACAGGTTTGGAAAAAGTTGCAGTTGTTTTTTTGTCAGTGTTCAACCTGACCAGCTCCATGATGCAGAACGTTGTGTGTGTCCCTGGTAAAAGCCCGTAGAGCACAAAGAAAATATCAACTGCTGTTTTAGGAATGACTTGGTGAAAGACACTGAAGCTTGCGGGCCTACCAGTGCAAAGAGCTATTGATGACCGATTGTTGCAGACTGACACATTCCAAGGTTCAGGACTACATGATGAAGGACGTACTAAAGCTTGGGGCAACCACCTCAGGCTCAATGGAGGAAGGCCCTACTCCCATTGCACACTGAGGGATTGAAAACTGCCTAAAACTCCTTGGACTGTATGGTTGATGTGATTGAATATTGTGTATGTAAACCACAATTCTAAGTATAGTCAGGCACCTCAGAATGCCACATACTGATGAGGGAAACTGCACTTTTCGTGAAGTCAACTTTGAATTAACATGCAATGTGCTTCATTCATAAAAAGTACAGAAATGTATTTTGGGAAAAAAAGTTTTTGGAGATCTTGGTTCACAAGACGTTAAGCAGCACTGTGGGCTGAAAAGGTCATGAACAAAGCTAATGGAACTTTAAGTTTTGCCTGCATGGTAAGAGATGATGATGGGTGGCTATAAAATCTTAAGACTGCAGAATACTGTGCACAGTACCATGTTAAACATATTGAGGCTTTTGAGAGCACACAATTGGTCACTAGGACATTTCTTGGGGTAAGGAAATTGTGCAAAAACTTTAACGTTTTTTATTCATCACTAACGCAGTTGTGTTACATAAAGAATAGGAGGTAATATACATCCTATAAGAGAAATGATCAAAATCATGTATAGACTATCTCTGGTAGTTGGGTCTAGAATAAGTGGCCAATCAAATAGAAATAATTCTAAGGTTTAGAGCAGGAGAAACTTCTTTACAAAGAAAATTTTGAGGCTATAGATTTCACTTTCAGGGTTATTAGTTTTGGAAAAAATCACTAGGATTAAATTGGTGAGATGGATGAAGGCAAAGGAATGAAAGTTGGGCAAATAAATATAGATTGGGCTGGAAGGCCTAATTTTGTACCTCTTAATGTTCTCCCCAAGCTCTTTGGTGTGCTGTGGTGTAGCAGTTGGGAGTGTAATGATCCACTTGAGATGACGTGCATGTGCACGACTATGCACCAATCTTAGAGGGATAGCACACTGCAACTAGCTGGCAGTGCACACCAAACAAAGTAGAAGGAATGTTGCCTCTTAAATACTTAATCTTTGGAACTTCTCTGTTTTACTTTCTTTGGACTGCACTTGTTTTCTTACTGCATATTATATTTAAATTCATTCTTTCATAGGATTAGGGCATTGTTGGCTAGGCTAACATTTATTGTCCACCACTTCCAACCCTTGAAAGGTTGGTGATGAGCTGCCTTCTTGAACTGTTGCAGTGTGTGTGGTGTAGGTATACCCACAGAGCTGTTAGGGAGGAATTTCCAGGACTTTGATCCAGCAACAGTGAGGGAATGGTGATATAGTTCCAATTCAGGATTTTGTGCAGCTTAGGGGGAAACTTACAGGTAGTGCTCCCATGTATCTTCTGCCCTTGTCCTTCTAGGTGGTAGAGTTTGTGGTTTTGGGGGGGTCATGTCGTAAAAGTCTTGATGAGTTGCTGTTTAGCACCTTGCTATTTTACCAGTATCAGCTCTCACCAAACGTGCCAATATCCTAGATTTATATTTGAAGCTCTGCCAGCATCACAGCCATGGTACACAGGAAAGGATTATTTAAATAAACGTGAAGGCTGTAACAATGCAGAGTGCTGCTTTTGGCAGGTAGAAATATGTTTTTAAAACTTAGTCAATTTGTTAGAAGCTGGTACAATCGAAACTGTGGGCCATAAACCAATAAAGTTGAAGATCTTTGTAGTCCTCTGAGGAAAATGGGGGCAGTGAGGGGAGGTTACATTTTACCTGCCCTTTAACATTGCTGCTGTCTTTAAAACCCCCTTAGTGTCCAGGCAATCCATCAATGCTCTGAGCTCTCTTCCAATGGACCATCTTTACTTGCCTCTGATTAGGCTTGTGGAAAGATTGTGTTCTGGTCAGCATGTAGGAAGAATATCTACGCCAAGAACTCAAAGTAGATTTGATGGCAAAATTTAACCATTTCCTGTGTCCAGGTTTATGCTTGTCTTTTATAGTGGACTCCCTCTTGCAACCAGTCTGATGCATGTGTAAATCTTTGTACTTTCTAAATTAGAAATGTTAGTTTTTTTTCTGTAGCTCTACATTGTGAACCTGTAACCATTGTTATTGGCTATATTTTGTTTGAAGATGAAGTAGTGGTCAGAATTCTACAAGATACGACTTGCCACCAAGTTAAATACTTCAAAGTAGTCCTCCTGATGAATATACTTTGAATGCCGGCTTCGGTTTTGCCCTTAAGGTAGAGTTTTAATTTGATTATAGTGACTTGATCTTGTGTTTGAAGTTATCAACTATTAAAATGATTACAGCTGTTGTCCATTTGCCGTACTGAAAAGTACTGCATTCAGTAATTTAACAAAGAACGATGTGAACACTGAAATCCTTTTGAGAAAATTCCAATCTCCTCGATGAACTAATGTTGTGCACAGTTTATTGTACAAAAGGTTTTATTATTGTTTTTTTGGGGGGATTTGAACATCACTGGCTAGACCAACATTTGATGCTCAATCCTCATCCTTGAGAAGGCAGTGGTGAGCTGCCACCTTGAACTACTGGAATCCAGCTGGTATAGGTACACTCAAAATGCTGTTAGGAAGTACCAGAATTTTGACCCCCGTGGGGCCCTGCTGGTCAATGGGCAGGACAAGCCGGTAAGATTGTGCAAGAGCTGAGAAATCAGGTTTGTGCCTGATTTCTTTCTTACTATATTACTGGCACTGGATATCCGGCAAGGTCAGCCCCGCACCAGTTTCCGGCACAAGGCTGAATGAATTATTTAAATTAAATTCCAGTATCATTTGCATGGCATTGGTGAGCCTGGGACTCAGTTGTACAGCTCACTTGCCTTTGATTTGATTTATTATTGTCACATGTATTAGTACACAGTGAAAAGTATTGTTTCTTGTGTGCTTTGCAGACAAAGCATTCCTTACATAGAGAAGGAAAGGAGAGGGTGCAGAAGGAAAGGAGAGGGTGCAGAATGTAATGTTACAGTCATAGCTAGGGTGTGGAGAAAGATCAATTTCATGTAAGGTAAGTCCATTCAAAAGTCTGATGGCAGCTGGGAAGAAGCTGTTCTTGAGTCGGTCGGTATGTGACCCCAGACATTTCTTATCCTTTTCCTGAAGGGAGAAGGTGAAAGAGAGTATGTCCTGTGTGCGTGGGTCCTTGAATATGCATGCTGTTTTTCCGAGGCAGCGGGAAGTGTAGACAGAGTCAGTGGATGGGAGGCTGGTTTGTGTGATGGACTGGGCTTCGTTTACAGCCCTTGCCATGGCCTCCCCAGGAGAGGTTCTCTCCGGTGAGAGTCACAGCTGGTCCTGAGCAATGTGAATCAGTTGTGATGGCCTCACCGGTAGAACTGGAGGTTATTTAGGTCCCCCAGGGAAGTTAGGGGCAAGGGGGGCGACCCCTTAGGCAGTGCCAGTCTGCCACCCTGGCACTGTCCACCAGGTACCCAGTGGGGCCTAGGTCAGGCATGGTCTTCTGGGGGCAGTTGTTGGGGGGGCCCACTGCCACTGTGCAGGTGATCGGTGGGGGAGGGAGTGTGGATGATCGGTCTTGCGGGTGGGGGGGAAGCTCACAGGCTTGTTGGTGATTTAAGCCCCGCCTCTTCCCCTGTAGGCAAGGAATGGTTTAGCTAATTTTCTCTGCACTTGAGTGCATAAGATACTGGTTTGAACTTGCCCAAAAAATGGGCGAGAAACTCTCCTGTTTTCACACCCTGGATTTAGAATGATGGAGTGTGACTTATAAGTGGTAGTGTTCCATGTATCTGTTGCTGTTGTCCTGTGGGGGAGAACTTTTAGGTTTGGAAGGTGCTGTTGAAAGAGGCTTTGTGTGTTGCTGCAGTGTATAATGTATCTGATGCACATTACTGTCACTGTGCATCAGCGGTGGAGGGGGTGGATGGGATTCGGATCAAGTGGGCTACTTTGTCCTGGATGGTGTCAAGCTTCTTGAGTGTTGTAGGAGCTGCACTCATCCAAGCAAGTGGAGAGTATTCCATCACTCCATTCATGACTTTTACCTTGTAAATGGTGGGCAGACTTTGGGAAGTCAAGGCGTGAGTTATTTGCCATTGAATTCTTAGCCCCTGACTTCTGGTTGTGGCCGCAGTTTGTATTTGTCTGGTGCAGTTCAGTTTCTGGTCAGGATGTTAACTGCAAGGATGTTGGTGGGGGATTCAGTGGTGGTAATGCCATTGAATGTTAAGGGAAGATGGTTAGATTCTCTCTTGTTGGAGCTGATCATTACCTGGCAGTTGTGTGATGTGAATGTTAGCTTGCCACTTATCGGCCCAATCCTGAATGTTGTCCTTGTCTTGCTGCATTTGGACACATTGCTTCAGTCTCTGAGAAGTTGCAAATGTGACTGAACCTTGTGCAGTCATCAACAAGCATCCCTGCCTCTGACCGAATGGAGGAAAGGTGTTTGATGAAGTAACTGAAGATGATTGGACCTGTGGAGCTAACCTGAGAAACTCCTGCAGTGGTATCCTGGGACTGAGATTATTGGCCTCCAACAACAACCACCACCTTCCTTTTTATGATGCCAAGCAATGGAAAGTTTATCTCTGATTCCTGTAATTTTGGAGTACACAAATTGAACAATATAATCTGTAATGTGTGTTTAAGACCTCGTACTACATATTTTTTGAACATCTATAGCTTTGTCCATCGCTATTTGTAAATTTTTAAAAAACTAAACAAAGATATTTAAAATGGCTAAAACTGTGTCCATTTGTGATCTCTGAACAAAAGAAGCCACATGGCAGTTTCAGGCTACCTCATTACCTCTGAGCAGCCATGAATGACCCTTTGCCTGGGGTGAAACATCCTATCCCCACATTTTTGCCAAAGTAGAACATTGTTGGGATCTAGCCTGGCTTCATTATATACCTTGAGGTTCTCATCTGGCAACCTAATACCACCAACCTCTGAAGGAATACCTCATTGGACTTTGATTCTGGACTCTGGCATCCATGTGGAACAAATCAAAACACCTTTCTGTTTATGGACGGGTGGTGTGAGGAGAAATTAATGGTGTTTAAATTCATCCCCTCCAGTCTGTAGCAAATGTCTGATGAATGAAACCCAATTGCTACTGTTGTAAAGTGCATCTAGCAAATGGGCTCTTTTGGTGGGAAGAAAAATTTATAGCAAGATGAACTTGAAGTCCTTGCTGCTCTCAGCAGTAGCTGAGTTTTATGCCTTTTTTTAAAGAAGTATGAAGACAATGCCTGGCCATTCAGCAATCTTGTGTTCAACTGTGACAAAGCATGAACAAGGGACTCTGCTTGTCTTAAAATTTGTCGTTTAGATATTCAACTAGAACAAATGTGTAGCTGTGAGACAGAAGAATATTCTGAGGAACATGTCAAGATGCTTCCTATTGTGGAAATGAGAAAGTGTGTTATATTGTTGCATACTTTATGGGTGACCCTATTTATTATTCTTGCCAGCGTGAACAGAGAATTTGGCGCTCAGCCAGAACTCCCATTTACTGCAGCAAAAACGGAGAATCCCAGCTGCGGTCCAGGTTGGAGAATTCCAGCCATAGCTTTTCCTGCATCTCGTATCTTTAATGATACATGGAGTAAACCAAGTGCACTGGACGTTGGTGTCTGCAATGGCGACATCTGCAGGAGCTGTATAGGATTATCCAGTTATCTATTTTGTGATTGATACTTGCCAACATTTCAGCTTTGGCTCTTGCACACTCATTTTGTGCATCAACTGGAGATGATCATAAAACTTACTAATAGTTTCTTGATTGCCCAACACCATTCTGGAATAAATGTAGTTGGGCTGCAGAGCTTTGGTTTGCTTCAAGATGCACAAGAATTTAAATAACTCTCGCAAAATGTATGTCGGAGCTTTTTGTTTTAAATTGCATCTTTGTCTCCTTTCCTCTGTACCTCCTCATAACTATCCTTTTCTTGTCTGTCTGTACCATCCCTTTTGCCTGCTTAAACGCTCAAGTATTTGTTGGATTGTTTCTTGATTTTTGCATGAAATTTCTTGAACTCCCCAGGTTTTCTAAGGTTAAGGAACGCTGGAGTCAGTGCAGAGCAGCTGAGAGGCTGAGCATTTCCCAGAGCGCACTTTATAGGAGTTGGTCACCCACAGCTACAGAGGGTTGAAAGGAATAGTAAATGAGTAACCATCTGGCAGGCTTGGAAGAGGCGAGAAGTACAAACATTCTCCAGGGGTGTAGCATTCTCAAAATGGTTTGCAGTGCTGAATACCAGAGAAGGTGTTGGCATGTTGAGGAAATGTTGTCTAGAGAACATCCACAGCGTTGAGGTAAATAGCTGCAAAGGGTAGAGACAAAGCAAGTATAGAGGTGCCATGGTCAAAAAGAATTTGACAGGGCGATAGATGTTTCTGCAATCACCAACATGAGTCCTGCATAGTGTGTTACTTATCTGGTGCCAGGGTAAAGGACATGACTGACACATTGCACAACATTTGAGAGGTGAAGGAGGACAGCAAGAGGTCGATGTGGGAACCAGTGCAATTGGAAGGAAAAGGTTTGAGGTCTTGCAGTCAATATTTCAGATGCTAGGGAGGTAGCAAGACCTCAAGTGGGAATACAAAAGTAGTAATCGCTTGATTACTCCCTATGTCATATAGAAGTGAGTGTAGGGCGATATAAGTGGTTAATATAAGCTGGGGCAGTGATGTAGGCTTCAGATTCAGGGGGAGGCATTTTCACAGGTTAGGAGCAGAAGGGACCTATAAAGATCGATGAGTTGCACCTCAACAGATCAGGGGCCACTGCCCTAGCGTTAAAGTTAACTTGCATTGTTGGGAAGAGTTTAAATTCATCATGCTCCGAGAAATGAAAGCGACAAATAGCTATAGAGTAAGGAATGGTTTAGAAATAGCAGATATCAAACAGTGGGCAAATGTAGAGTAGTCTAAAATGGGTTTGGAGTGCAACATAGTGTGTTAAATAAGATTGGTGAGTATAAGTTGTCACATTGGAAATTGTCTGTCATCAGGTGAGAAGGAGCAGCGTTCCGAAAGCTCATGCTACCAAATAAACCTATTGGACTTTAACCTGGTGTTGTGAGACTTCTTACTGTGCCCTCCCCAGTCCAACACTGACATCTCCACAGCATTGTAAATTGATGTGCTAACAATAATTTGGCTGAGAGAATTAGCAACTTAACATTCCTAGTTACAAGGAGAACAAAGAGTACAAAGAACAATACAGCACAGCAACAGGCCCTTCGGCCCTCCAAGCCTGCACCAATTGTGTTCCTAACTAGACCATCCGGTTGTATCCCTCTAAAGAACAAAGAACAATACAGCACAATGAGATGGAACGTGAAAAAAGGGAGGTGGTGGCATGGCAGTAATGCCACTAGACTTTTAATCCAGAGGCGTTGAGTTACTAAATTTGGAATTAAACGCTATTGATTGTTGTAAAATTCTATCTGGTTCACTATAATGTCCCTCAGAAGGAAATCAGCCCTCTTTACCTGGGGGGGGCTTGTATGTTACTCCAGACCTACATCAATGTGGTTGATTCTTAAATATCCTTAAAAATGGCCTAGCCTCCCATTCAGTTATATCAAACTGCTGCAAAGTCTAAAAGGAATAAAATTGGACAGAACACCTGGCATTGAACTAGGCGCCAAAAATGATGATGGCAAACTGTTGACCTTGCAAAGTCCTCCTTACTAACACTTGAGGACCAAACTGTGCCAAAATTGAGAGAGCCATACCTTATGCAATGTACCAGACGCTACCATCACCATTCCTGGGTATGTCCTGTATCCGTGGCATGACAGACCCAGCAGAGATGGTGGTGGCATGATGGTATACAGTAGGGAGGGCGTTTTCCTGAAAGTCCTCAACATCAACTCTGATTTCATGAAGTCTCATGGCATTAGATCAAACATGGGCAAGGAAACCTGCTGCTGATTACCACCTACATCCAGCCCATTTCAACTCATGAATCAGTAGTCCTCTACATTGAATATCAATTGGAACAAACACTGAGGGTGGCAAGGGCAGAGAATGTATTCTGGTGGGGATTTTGATTTCCATCACCAAGAGTGGCTCAGAAGCACCACCACAGACCAGGCTGTCTGAGTCATAAAGGACATCGCTGCTAGGCTGGTTCTGTGTCCAGTGGTGAGGGAACCAACTTGATCTTGTTCTCACCAATCCACCATGACAGTCTTGGTAGGAATGACTACCAGATGGTCCTTGTGGAGATGAAGTCCCATCTTCACGTGCAGGATATTTTCCATTGTGCTGTGTGACACTACCACTATGTTAGATGGGAATTAAAACACATCTGATTACTGAAAACTGGGCATCCATGAGGTGCTGTGGACCATCAGCAGAATTATATTCGACATGGTCTGTAACCTCATGGCTCAGCACGTCGCCCACTCTCTCATTACTATCAACATTGGTTCAATGCAGGAGAGCATATCAGGAGCAGCACCAGGCATTCCTAAACATGAATTGTCAACCCGATAAAGAAGCTACAATGCAGGACTACTCGCATGCCAAACAGTGGAAGCAATGATCACAGAACTAACTGATAAGATCTAAGTCATGCCCCACCCGGTCACGAATGGTGGTGGACTAAGCAACTAAGTGGAGGAGGAGGCTCCACAAATATCCCCATCCTCAGTAATGGGGGAGTCCAGCACACCTGTGCAAAAGACGAGGCTGAAACATTTGCAACCATCTTCAGAAGTACCAGATGGATGATCCATCTCGGCTTCCTCCTGATTGATGCCAGTCTTTACCAACTTGATTCACTCCACATGATATCAAGAAGTGGCCGAAGGCACTGGATACTGCGAAGGCTGAAATGTTGAGGTCACTTATGGTGATTTTATATAAATGCATTGATTCACAATCTTGATGGTAATTGAAGGTAAGCAAAGAGCAAACTAATGTTTCT